>NC_045800.1:67572406-67914271 GCF_009873245.2 Balaenoptera musculus | reverse complement strand
TATAACAAAGTGAATCAGTTATACATATACAATATGTTCCCATTTCTCTTCCCTCTTGCATCTCCCTCCCTCCCACCCTCCCCATCCCACCCCACTAGGTGGTCACAAAGCACCGAGCTGATCTCCCTGTGCTATGCGGCTGCTTCCCACTAGTTATCTATTTTACATTTGGTAGTGTATATATGTCCATGACACTCTCTTACCCTGTCACATCTCACCCCCACCCCCCCCCCATATCCTCAAGTCCATTCTCTAGTAGGTCTGTGTCTTTATTCCCGTCTTGCAACTAGGTTCTTCATGGCCTTTTTTTTTTTTTTCCTTAGATTCCATATATATGTGTTAGCATACTGTATTTGTTTTTTCTCTTTCTGACTTACTTCACTCTGTATGACAGACTCTAACTCCATCCACCTCATTACAAATACCTCCATTTCATTTCTTTTTATGGCTGAGTAATATTCCATTGTATATATGTGTCACATCTTCTTTCTCCATTTATCCGATGATGGACACTTAGGTTGCTTCCATGTCCTGGCTATTGTAAATAGAGCTGCAATGAACATTTTGGTACATGACTCTTTTGACCTATGGTTTTCTCAGGGTATATGCCCAGTAGTGGGATTGCTGGGTCGTATGGTAGTTCTATTTGTAGTTTTTTAAGGAACCTCCATACTGTTCTCCATAGTGGCTGTATCAATTTACATTCCCACCAACAGTGCAAGAGTGTTCCCTTTCCTCCACACCCTCTCCAGCATTTATTGTTTCTAGATTTTTGATGATGACCATTCTGACCGGTGTGAGATGATATCTCATTGTAGTTTTGATTTGCATTTCTCTAATGATTAATGATGTTGAGCATTCTTTCATGTGTCTGTAGGCCATCTGTATATCTTCTTTGAGAAATGTCTATTTAGGTCTTCTGCCCATTTTGGGATTGGGTTGTTCGTTTTTTGTTATTGAGCTGCATTGAGTGCTTGTAAATCTTGGAGATTATCCTTTGTCAGTTGCTTCATTTGCAAATATTTTCTCCCATTCTGATGGTTGTCTTTTGGTCTTGTTTATGGTTTCCTTTGCTGTGCAAAAGCTTTTAAGTTTCATAGGTCCCATTTGTTTATTTGTGTTCTTATTTTCCAGTTCTCTGGGAGCTGGGTCAAAAAGAATCTTGCTGTGATGTATGTCATAGAGTGTTCTGCCTATATTTTCCTCTAAGAGTTTGATAGTGTCTGCCCTTACACTTAGGTCTTTAATCCATTTTGAGTTTATTTTTGTGCATGGTGTCAGTGAGTGTTCTAATTCATACTTTTACATGTACCTGTCCAATTTTCCCAGCACCACTTATTGAAGAGGCGTCTTTTCTCCACTGTATATGCTTGCCTCCTTTATCAAAGATAAGGTGACCATATGTGTGTGGGTTTATCTCTGGGCTTTTCTATCCTGTTCCATTGATCTATATTTCTGTTTTTGTGCCAGTACCAAACTGTCTTGATTACTGAAGCTTTGTAATATAGTCTGAGTCAGGGAGCCTGATTCCCCCTGCCTCCATTTTTCGTTCTCGAGATTGCTTTTGGCTATTCTGGGTCTTTTGTGTTTCCATACAAATTGTGAAATTTTTTTGTTCTAGTTCTGTGAAAAATGCCAGTGGTAGTTTTGATAGGGATTGCATTGAATCTGTAGATTGCTTTGGGTAGTAGAGTCATTTTCACAATGTTGATTCTTCCAATCCAGGAACATGGTATATCTCTCCATCTATTTGTATCATCTTTAATTTCTTTCATCAGTGTCTTATAATTTTCTGCATACAGGTCTTTTGTCTTCTTAGGTAGGTTTATTCCTAGATATTTTATTCTTTTTGTTGCAATGGTAAACGGGAGTGTTTTCTTAATTTCACTTTCAGATTTTTCGTCATTAGTGTATAGAAATGCAAGAGATTTCTGTGCATTAATTTGTATCCTGCTACTTTACCAAATTCGTTGATTAGCTCTAGGAGTTTTCTGGTAGCATCTTTAGGATTCTCTATGTATAGTATCATGTCATCTGCAAATAGTGACAGCTTTACTTCTTCTTTTCTGATTTGGATTCCTTTATTTCTTTGTCTTCTCTGATTGCTGTGGCTAACACTTCCAAAACTATGTTGAATAATAGTGGTGAGAGTGGGCAACCTTGTTTTGTTCCTGATCTTAGTGGAAATGGTTTCAGTTTTTCACCATTGAGGACAATGTTGGCTGTAGGTTTGTCATATATGGCCTTTATTATGTTGAGGAAAGTTCCCTCTATGCCTACTTTCTGCAGGGCTTTTATCATAAATGGGTGTTGAATTTTGTCAAAAGCTTTCTCTGCATCTATTGAGATGATCATATGGTTTTTCTCCTTCAATTTGTTAATATGGTGTATCACATTGATTTGCGTATGTTGAAGAATCCTTGCATTCCTGGGATAAACCCCACTTGATCATGGTGTATGATCCTTTTAATGTGCTGTTGGATTCTGTTTGCTAGTATTTTGTTGAGGATTTTTGCATCTATGTTCATCAGTGATATTGGCCTGTAGTTTTCTTTCTTTGTGACATCTTTGTCTGGTTTTGGTATCAGGGTGATGGTGGCCTCGTAGAATGAGTTGGGGAGTGTTCCTCCCTCTGCAATATTTTGGAAGAGTTTGAGAAGGATTGGTGTTAGTTCTTCTCTAAATGTTGATAGAATTCACCTGTGAAGCCATCTGGTCCTGGGCTTTTGTTTGTTGGAAGGTTTTAATCACAGTCTCAATTTCAGTGCTTGTGATTGGTCTGTTCATATTTTCTATTTCTTCCTGGTTCAGTCCTCGGCAGTTTGTGCATTTCTAAGAATCTGTCCATTTCTTCCAGGTTGTCCATTTTATTGGCATAGAGTTGCTTGTAGTAATCTCTCATGATCTTTTGTATTTCTGCAGTGTCAGTGGTTACTTCTCCTTTTTCATTTCTAATTCTATTGATTGAGTCTTCTCCCTTTTTCTCTTGATGAGTCTGGCTAATGGTTTATCAATTTTGTTTATCTTCTCAAAGAACCAGCTTTTAGTTTCATTGATTTTGCTATTGTTTCCTTCATTTCTTTTTCATTTATTTCTGACCTGATCTTTATGATTTCTTTCCTTCTGCTGGCTTTGGGGTTTTTTTGTTCTTCTTTCTCTAATTGCTTTAGGTGCAAGTTTAGGTTGTTTATTCGAGATGTTTCGTGTGTCTTGAGGTAGGCTTGTATTGCTATAAACTTCCCTCTTAGCACTGCTTTTGCTGCGTCCCATAGGTTTTGGGTCGTCGTATCTCCATTGTCATTGTTTCTAGGTATTTTTTTTGATTTCCCCTTTGATTTCTTCAGTGATCACTTCGTTATTAAGTAGTGTATTGTGTAGCCTCCATGTGTTTGTATTTTTTACAGATCTTTTCCTGTAATTGATATCTAGTCTCATAGTGTTGTGGTCGGAAAAGATACTTGATACGATTTCAATTTTCTTAAATTTACCAAGGCTTGATTTGTGACCCAAGATATGATCTATCCTGGAGAATGTTTCATGAGCACTTGAGAAAAATGTGTATTCTGTTGTTTTTGGGTGCAATGTCCTATAAATATCTATTAAGTCCATCTTGTTTAATGTATCATTTAAAGCTTGTGTTTCCTTATTTATTTTCATTTTGGATGATCTGTCCATTGGTGAAAGTGGGGTGTTAAAGTCCCCTACTATGATTGTGTTGCTGTCGATTTCCCCTTTTATGGCTGTTAGTATTTGCCTTATGTATTGAGGTGCTCCTATGTTGGGTGCATAAATATTTACAATTGTTATACCTTCCTCTTGGATCGATCCCTTGATCATTATATAGTGTCCTTCTTTGTCTCTTGTAATAGTCTTTATTTTAAAGTCTATTTTGTCTGATATGAGAATTGCTACTCCAGCTTTCTTTTGATTTCCATTTGCATGGAATATCTTTTTCCACCCCCTCACTTTCAGTCTGTATGTGTCTCTAGGTCTGAAGTGGGTCTCTTGTAGACAGCATATATATGGGTCTTGTTTTTTGTATCCATTCAGCCAGCCTGTGTCTTTTGGTGGGAGCATTTAATCCATTTACATTCAAGGTAATTATCGATATGTATGTTCCTATTCCCATTTTCTTAAATGTTTTGGGTTTGTTATTGTAGGTGTTTTCCTTCTCTTGTGTTTCTTGCCTAGAGAAGTTCCTTTAGCATTTGTTGTAAAGCTGGTTTGGTGGTGCTGAACTCTCTCAGCTTTTGCTTGTCTGTAAAGGTTTTAATTTCTCCATCACATCTGAATGAGATCCTTGCTGGGTAGAGTAATCTTGGTTGTAGGTTTTTCTCCTCATCACTTTAAGTATATCCTGCCACTCCCTTCTGGCTTGCAGAGTTTCTGCTGAAAGATCAGATGTTAACCTTATGGGGATTCCCTTGTGTGTTATTTGTTGTTTCTCCCTTGCTGCCTTTAATATGTTTTCCTTATATTTAATTTTTGACAGTTTGATTAATATGTGTCTTGGCGTGTTTCTCCTTGGGTTTATCCTGTATGGGACTCTCTGTGCTTCCAGGACTTGATTAACTATTTCCTTTCCCATATTAGGGAAGTTTTCATCTATAATCTCTTCAAATATTTTCTCAGTCCCTTTCTTTTTCTCTTCTTCTTCTGGGACCCCTATAATTCGAATGTTGGTGCGTTTAATGTTGTCCCAGAGGTCTCTGAAACTGTCCTCAGTTCTTTTCATTCTTTTTTCTTTATCCTGCTCTGCAGTAGTTATTTCCACCATTTTATCTTCCAGGTCACTTATCCTTTCTTCTGCCTCAGTTATTCTGCTATTGATCCCATCTAGAGTATTTTTAGTTTCATTTATTGTGTTTTTCATCATTGCTTGGTTCCTCTTTAGTTCTTCCACGTCCTTGTTAAATGTTTCTTGCATTTTGTCTATTCTATTTCCAAGATTTTGGATCATCCTTACTATCATTATTCTGAATTCTTTTTCAGGTAGACTACCTATTTCCTCTTCATTTGTTAAGTCTGGTGTGTTTTGACCCTGCTCCTTCATCTGCTGTGTGTTTTTCTGTCGTCTCATTTTGCTTATTTTACTGTGTTTGGGGTCTCCTTTTCACAGGGTGCAGGTTCATAGTTCCCGTTGTTTTTGGTATCTGTCCCCAGTGGCTAAAGTTGGTTCAGTGGGTTGTGTAGCCTTCCTGGTGGAGGGAACTAGTGCCTGAGTTCTGGTGGATGAGGCTGGATCTTGTCTTTCTGGTGGGCACGTCCACGTCTGGTGGTGTATTTTGGGGTGTCTGTGGCCTTATTATGATTTTAGGCAGCCTCTCTGCTAATGGATGGGGCTGTGTTCCTGTCTTGCTAGTTGTTTGGCATAGGGTGTTCAGCACTGTAGCTTGCTGGTCATTGAGTGATGCTGGGTCTTGATGTTGAGATGGTGATCTCTGAGAGATTTTTGCCGTTTGGTATTACGTGGAGCTGGGAGGTCCTCTTGTGGACCAGTGTCCTGAAGTTGGCTCTCCCACCTCCGAGGTACGGCCCTGATGCCTGGCTGGAGCACCAAGAGCCTTTCGTCCACACGGCTCAGAGTAAAAGGGAGAAAAAATAGAAAGAAAGAAAGAAAGAGGCTATAATATAGTGAAGTAAAATAAAGCTATTATAAAGCAAAGCTATACATACAAAATCTCACCCAGAAGCATATACATATACACTCACAAAAAAAGGAAAAGGGGAAGAATTAATATATCCTGCTCCCAAAGTCCACCTCCTGAATTTGGGATGATTCGTTGTCTATTCAGTTATTCAACAGATGCAGGCACATCAACTTGTTTGTGGAGTTTTAATCCGCTGCTTCTGAGGCTGCTGGGAGAGATTTCCCCTTCTCTTCTCTGTTAGCACAGCTCCTGGGGATCAGCTTTGGATTTGGACCCGCCTCTGCGTGTAGGTCGCCTGAGGGCGTCTGTTCCCCGCCCAGACAGGACAGGGTTAAAGGAGCAGCTGCTTTGGTGGCTCTGGCTCACCCAGGCCGCGGGGAGGGAGGGGTACAGAGGAGGCGGGGCGAGCCTGCGGCGTCAAGGCCGGTGTGACGTTGCACCAACCTGAGGCGCGCAGTGCGTTCTCCCGGGGAAGTTGTCCCTGGGTCACGGGACCCTGGCAGTGGCGGGCTGCACAGGCTCCCAGGAGGGGCAGTGTGGAGAGTGACCTGTGCTCTCACACAGGCTTTTTGGAGGCGGCAGTAGCAGCCCCAGCGTCTCACGCCCGTCTCTGGGGTCCTTGCTGATCTCCGCGGCTCACGCCAGTCTCTGGAGTTCATTTAGGCGGCGCTCTGAATCCCCTCTCCTTGCGCGCCGTGAAACAAAGAGGCAAGAAAAAGTCTCTTGCCTCTTCGGCAGCTGCAGACTTTTTCCCGGTCTCCCTCCCAGCCAGCTGTGGTGCGCTAACCCCTTCAGGCTGTGTTCAAGCCGCCGAGCCCAGTCCTCTCCCTGCGATCCGACCGAAGCCCGAGCCTCAGCTCCCAGCCCCGCCCGTCCCGGTGGGTGAGCAGACAAGCCTCTCGGGCTGCTGAGTGCTGCTCGGCATGGATCCTCTGTGCGGGAATCTCTCCGCTTTGCCCTCCGCACCCCTGTGGCTGCACTCTCCTCCGTGGCTCCGAAGCTTCCCCCCTCTGCCACCCGCAGTTTCCGCCCGTGAAGGGGCTTCCTAGTGTGTGGAAATCTTTCCTCCTTCACAGCTCCCTCCCACTGGTGCAGGTGCCGTCCCTATTCTTTAGTCTCTGTTATTTCTTTTTTCTTTTGCCCTACCCAAGTACGGGGGGAGTTTCTTGCCTTTTGGGAGGTCTGAGGTTTTCTGCCAGCGTTCAGTGGGTGTTCTGTAGGAGCAGTTCCACGTGTAGATGTATTACCGTATCTGTGGGAAGGAAGGTGATCTCCGCGTCTTACTCTTCCGCCATCTTCTCTCCTCCCCCAAGGCCAGTGGTTTCTTTATTGATTTTCTGTCTGGGTGATCTGTCCATTGGTGTAAGTGAGATGTTGAAGTTCCCTACTATTATTATGTAATAGTCAATTTCTCCCTTTATGTCTGTTAATATTTGCTTTATATATTTAGGTACTCTTCTGTTGGGTGCATATATGTTTACAATTCTTATGTCTTCTTCTATGATTGATCCCTTGGTTATTATGTAATGTCCATCTTTGTCTCTTGTAACAGTCTTTGTTTTAAAGTTTATTTTGTCTGATATATGTATTGCTACCCCAGCTTTCATTTTATTTCAATTTACGTGGAATACCTTTTCCATTCCCTCACTTTCAATCTGTGTGTGTCTTTAGATTTGAAGTAAGTCTTTTGTAGGCAGCATATATATGGGGCCTGTTTTTGTATCAATTTAGCCACTCTAGGTCTTTGCGCATTTACTCCATTTACATTTTAAGTAATTATCCATATGTATCAATATGTTCTTGTTGCTATTTTGTTCACTGTTTTGGGGTTGTTTTTGTAGTTTGTTTTTGTTCGTTTCTTCTTCTTTTGTTCTCTTTGCTTGTGGTTTGATGTCTATCTTTAGTGTTATGTTTGTATTCCTTCCTCTTTTGTGTGTGTGTATCTATTATAGATTTTTGGGTTTTGGTCACCAGGAGGTTTATATATAGCAATCCATATATGTATATATGTGATTGTTTTAGGTTGCTGATCTCTTAATTTCAACTGTATTTTAACAACCCTGCATTTGTATTCTCTACCCCTTACAATTACTGTTTTTGACATCATATTTTATCTCTAATTGTTTTGTGTAGCCCTCAACTGCTAATTGTGGATATAGATACTTTTACTACTTTTGTTTTTTAACCTTTCTACTAGCTTTGTGTGTGGCTGATTTCTTACTTTTACAGTATGTTTGCTTTTACCAATGAGCTTTTTTCTTTTGTAATTTTTTAAAATTTCTAGTTGCGGCCTTTTCTTTTCCACTTAGAGAAGTTCCTTTAATATTTCTTGTAAACCTGGTTTGATGGTGCTGAACTCTTTTAGCTTTTTCTTGTCTGTAAAGCTTTGGAGTTCTCCAACAAATCTGAACAAAGACCTTGCTGGATAGAGTATTTTTGGTTGTAGGTTTTTGCCTTTCTTCACTTTAAGTACATTATACCACTCCCTGCTGGCCTGCAGAGTTTTTGCTGAAAAGTCAGATGATAGCCTTATGGGAGTTCCCTTGTATGTAACGTGTTGCTTTTCCCTTGCTGCTTTTAATATTCTCTCTTTATCTTTAATTTTTGCCATTTTAATTACAATGTATCTTGGTATGGTCCTCTTTGGGTTCATCCTGTATGGGACTCTCTGCCCTTCTCGGTCTTGGATGTCTGTTTCCTTTTCCAGGTTAAGGAACTTTTCAGCTATTATATCTTCAAGTATGTTATCAGCCCCCTTCTGTCTCTTTTCTCCTGCTGGGACCCCTGTAAGGCAAATATTAGTGTGCTCAATGTTGTCCCAGAAGTCCCTTGAACTGTTTTTATTACTTTTCATTCTTTCCTCTTTTTTTCTGTTCAGCATCAGTGATTTCCACTACTCTCTTCCAGCCTGCTGATACATTCCTGTGTTTCACATAGTATACTCTTGATTCCTTCTAGTATATTTTTTTATTTCAGTTATTGTATTCTTCACCTCTGGTTGTTCTTTATATATTCTAACTCTTTGTTAAAACTTCTAACCTGTCACCCTGAGCATCTATTCTTCTCCCAAGTTCTTTCGTCATCTTTACAGTCACTTCCCTGAACTCTTTATCAGATAGATTACTTATTTCCATTTCACTTAGTTCTTCTGGGGTTTTATCTTGTTCCTTCGTTTCGAACATGTTCCTCTGTCACCCTATTTTTGCCTAAGTTGCTGTTTTTATTTTTATGTATCTGGTTGGTTGCTTACATTTCCCGACCTTGGAGAAGTGGCCCTTTGTTGGAGATGACCTATGCCTCCTATCAGTGCACTCCCCTTTCTTCACCAGTACTACTTACTTTAGGGGTTCCTCCTATGAGGGCTGTGTGGGTCTTTCTGGGCTGACTATATGGGTGGTCTGGTGGAATTTCATGGCCCCAGTCCAGTTGGTAGTTAGCCCCTAACTTGTGTGGAAGCTGTCTTTTGCTGGTTGGCAAGACTGGGTCACAAGGCTGCTGACTGTGGGACCCTGGGGGGCCATGGGGCTAGTGCTGCATTACTGGTGGACAGTGTCAGGGTGCAGGTGGCCCTCAGGCTGCTGCCTGCCCACTGGTGGCTGAAATAAGTACCTAGGGCTAGTGCCAACCTAATGACTGGTAGAGCTGAGTCCTGGGGTCTGGTTGCAGGGCCCAGGGTCCCAGAATTGGTGTTGTATTGCTGGTGGGAGGGACTGGTTCCTGAAACAGTTGGCTGCAGTTTCAAGGGTGGCCCAAAACTTGTGTTGGCATACTAGTGGGCTGGGCCAGGGTCCAGCCAGTCCTAGGGCAGGTCTGGCCCCCTGGTGACTGGGCTCCTCCACAGATGCACAGCTGCAGTTTTCTTAAGGCTGGTTTCTGCTCCCTGGTGGGTGAAGCTGTGTCTGAGGGTAGAGCAGCCACGCTATTGGGCAGGGCCAGGGTCTAGCTGATCCCAAGGCAGGGTTTGGCCTGCTCATAGGCAGGCCTGGTCCACAGACTATGGGTCTGCATTTTCTTGCAGCTGCTGTCTGCCCCTGGTGGATGAGGCTGGACCCAAGGCTAGAGATGATGCCCTAGCAGGCAGGGCTGGGGCACGGGGATTCTGGGGCTGATACCTGCCCACTGGTGGGTGGAGATGGGTCCTGGGTTCTCTGGCTGGAGGGCTTTGCCGGCCCCATTCTAGTGCCTATGCACTGATGTGCCTATGCATATCCGGGGTGGCTGTGAGTTAAAATCCCCCACTATTATTGTGTTACTGTCCATTTCCCCTTTTATGGCTGTTAGCATTTGCCTTATATGTTGAGGTGATCCTATGTTGGGTGCATATATATTGACAATTGTTATATCTCCTTCTTGGATTGATCCCTTGATCATTATGTAGTGTCCTTCTTTGTCTCTTGCAGTAGTCTTTATATTAAAGTCTATTTTGTTTGATATGAGTATCACTACTCCAGCTTTCTTCTGATTTCCATTTGCATGGAATACCTGTTTCCATCCCTTCACTTTCAGTCTGTACGTGTCCCTAGATCTGAAGTGGGTTTCTTGTAGACAGCATATATACAGTGCTTGTTTTTATATCCATTCAGCCAGTCTGTGTTTTCTGGTAGGAGCATTTAATCCATTTACATTTAAGGTAATTATTGATATGCATGTTCCTAGTGCCATTTTCTTAATTGTTGTGGGTTTATTTTTGTAGGTCTTTTTTCTTCCCTTCCTTTTTTGTTCTCTTCTCTTGTGGTTTGATGACCATCTTTAGTGTTGTGTTTGGGTTGCTTTTTCTTTTGTGTGTGTGTAGCTATTGTAGCTTTTTGGTTTGCACTTCCCATGAGGTTTTGATAAAAGTATGTATGTGTATATATATATATATATATATATATATACACACACACACACACACACACACACACAAAGTTGTTTTAAGTTGCTGGTCTCTTAACTTCAAGTGCAGTTCCTATTTCCTGCATCTCCTCTTCTCACAGTTGCTGGTTTTGATATCACACCTGCTTTTACTGTATGTTTGCCTTTACCAGTGAGCTTTCCCATTTGTGATTTTCATGTTTCTAGTTGTGGCCTCTTCTTTTCCCTCTTGCCTAGAGAAGTTCCTGTAGTATTTTTTGTAAAGCTGGTTTGATGGTGCTGAATTCTCTTAGCTTTTGCTTATCTGTAAAGCTTCTGATCTCTCTGTAGAATCTGAATGAGAGCCTTGCTGGGCAGAATATTCTTGGTTGTAGGTTTTTCCCTTTCGTCACTTTAAATATATCATGCCACTCCCTTCTGGCCTGCAGAGTTTCTGCTGAAAAATCAGCTGATACCCTTATGGGGATTTCCTTGTATGTTATTTGTTGCTTTTCCTTTATTGCTTTTAATATTTTTTCTTTGTATTTAATTTTAGCTGGTTTGATTAATTTCTGTCTCAGCATGTTTCTCCTTGGGTTTATCCTGTATGGGACTCTCTGCACTTCCTGACTTGGATGACTATTTCCTTTCCCGTGTTAGGGAATTTTTCAGCTATTATCTCTTCAAATATTTTCTCAGGCATTTTCTTTCTCTCTTCTTCTTCTGGGACCCCTATAATTCGAATGTTGGTATGTTTAATCTTGTTCCAGAGGTCTCTGAGACTGTCCTCATTTCTTTTCATCCTTTTTTCTTTATTCTGTTCCACAGCTGTGATTTCCACGATTCTGTCTTCCAGCTCACTTACCCATTCTTCTGCCTCAGTTATTCTGCTATTAATTCCTTCTAGTGTATTTTTCATTTCAGTTATTGTATTTTTCATCTCTGTTTGTTCTTTAGTTCTTCTAGATCTTTTGGTGTTGTACCAGTAACTCATCTTCCAAACCAAGTTTATGCCTATCTTCACCTACGTTTCATTTTAGAAGTTTCATAGTTTTGCATTTTTCATTTGGGCCTCTGATCCATTTTGAGTCAAGTTTTGTGTGAAGTGTGAGGTCTCTGTATAGGCTTATTTTTTTGCATATGGAAGTCCAGTTTTTGAAAATATCATTCTCTTTCTGTTGAATTGCCTCTGTGCCATTATCAGTAGTTAGTTGACTATATTAGTGAGTCTGTTTTGGGCTCTCAGTTCTGTTCCATGGATCAATGTGTTTATTCTTTTGCCAGTATAATGCTGTCTTGATTACAGTGTCTTTAAAACAAATTTGAAAATCAGGTTTCAAGGATGAGAGTAATGACTTCCAAGTTCTTTACATATTGGAGCTGAATCTAGATATTTCATTTTATTAATGTTTGCATATATCCAAATTGTCATAATTTAATGCATGTCCACACCAAAAGGAGATAACAGTTTTACTTTACCACCACTTTCTACCTTTTAGGATTTCTAATTTCTAATGACATTTCACATAACCTTTAATCATCCTAGTATCTCTGACAGTAAGGGAGAACTAAGTAATATATCCTTGTTTTTCTGTTAAATAAATTAAGACACAGATAAGGTAGCTGACTTATCCGGATTCATACAGCTAGAACATGGCAGAAAGAAGTTATTCTTTTAGAAGACCAAAATCCTGCCTTTTCAGAAATGAGAGAAATACAGATCATTATCAAAACTTTCTTAATTCATTCTGTCATGTTGAATAAATTCTAATTCTTGTTTTAAAAAAAAACACAAACTGGGACTTCCCTGGTGGTCCAGTGGTAAAGAATCCATCCTGCAATGCAGGGGATGCGGGTTTGATCCCTGGTCAGGGAACTAAGATCCCACATGCCACAGGGGAACTAAGATCCTGCATGCCACAGGGCAACTAATAAGCCCATGAGCCACAACTCCTGAGCCCGCACATTTCAACTAGAGAGCCTGCGTGCTGCAGACTACAGAGCCCATGCACTCTGGAGCCTGTGTGCCACAACTAGAGAGAGAAAACCCACGTGCCGCAACTAGAGAGAGAAAAACCTACACACCACAACTAGAGAGAAGTATGTGCACTGCAATGAAGATCCTGCATGCCGCAACTAAGATCCTGCATGCCACAACTAAGGCCCGACACAACCAAAAATAAAAAATAAATTAAATAAATAAATATTAAAAAAAAAAAAAAAAACAGAAACTCAAGTCAAAATTCCCAAAAGTCTTACAGTGAACAAGTACCATTACTTTATAGTCACAACCCACAAATAATCATTTGGTTTTTCACTAAGTTTTTTCTGTGGTTATAGCACCAAGTGAAACATAATTGTATAGGTTAAACATTTAGGAGGTCAAGGAAGATAATCACCATTGGTTTACATTGGCAAAAATCCATTAATTATTTAAAATATTTACTCTTCCCTGATTCTGAATTGCTCTGGATTTTCCTCTGGTGTCTAGATGTAGATTGCTGGCTGAAATACTGAGTTTTAAATTCACATCTTGGCAATGTTTATAGAGAAAATTGAATCTACATTGCATTAGTAAGTTCAAGCCCCCAAGTGCCTGGATATTACAGCTTTTGTATGGAATTGGGGAAATAAGAAACCTTGTTTACAGTCCTAATTCATTATGATATTGCTTTGGCCCAGCTGTAGGAGTTCCTTTCAATTAGCACTTTACCCAGAATAGTAAAAGCTCTTCTACACTTTGAAATAAATTATGGCATTTGACAGTTTCTTTTCATTTTTGATCTAGTTTGGTATATACATCAATTTTCATTCTAGTTTGTTATATACATCAATGCATCAGTGTAATACAACTTCCAAACTTACGAAGGCGCCACCTATGACATTTCAGAAATACCTTATATCAGACTATAAAGTTCAAGGTCTAAACTCCAGGCCTAATTACCATTGTATCTTAGAGCCTCAGTCTGGCATATAGTTTGTACCTAATATTTTTTAATAAATTATTTGGCACAGTAGATATCATCTAAACTGCCATTGTCTCTCAGTTCTAGCAAGACGTTGATGGGTAGTTTTTAGAGATCAGTGAGTAGAGCTTGTATTTCATGGAAGACTCTAGGCAAGTTTTTGCTCTAGTCTTCTAAATGTTTACACTCAGTTTGGAATATAAGACTTAGGATTGAAGAAAAAAAAAAAAAAAAGAGACACTGAGACAGTGATGTAAACATTTTAGAGAATATAGTATATCAGTACGTTTTAAATTGATGATAAATGTAGCATTAAGTTTAGAAAGAGGTAAATTTTACCTAGGTGAACATTAAGACTGTATGAAGGGGCTTCCCTGGTGGCGCAGTGGTTGGGAGTCTGCCTGCCAGTGCGGGGGACGCGGGTTCGGGCCCTGGTCTGGGAGGATCCCACGTGCCGCGGAGCAGCTGGGCCCGTGAGCCACAATTGCTGAGCCTGCGTGTCTGGAGCCTGTGCTCCACAACAAGAGAGGCCGCGATAATGAGAGGCCTGCGCACCGCGATGAAGAGTGGTCCCCACTTGCCACAACTAGAGAAAGCCCTCGCACAGAAACGAAGACCCAACACAGCCATAAATAAATTAAATAAATAAAAATAATAAATAAATAATTAAAAAAAAAACAACAAAAAAACTTCGCATTTCATTTAAAAAAAAAAAAAAAAAAAAAAAGACTGTATGAAAATATTATTTTAAAATATATTGATAAACCGTTTTTAAAACTTTCCTGTTTGCCACCCTTTCCTATTGCATTCCCCACATAGCATCAAGGGCTCAGAATTTTTTATTTTTTTTTACATAGGAGGAAGACAAGGAGAAAAAAATTTAATTTTCATCATTAGACTTTAAGATCCAAGGGACCATTTCAGACACGAAAAGAGTGAAAGCCACAGTTTACTTACAGGGAATTTTTTGTGTGCTTGTTTTTGTAGAGGTATAGTTGATTTACAATATGATATTTGTTTAATGTGTACAACATAGTGAGTCAATATTTTTAGAGATTATACTCCATTTAAAATTATTATAAAATAATGGTTATATTTTTGTGTGCTGTACAATATATCCTTGTAGTTTATTTTATACATAGTAGTTTGTACCTCTTAATTCCATACCCGTATCTTGCCCCCCTTCCCTCTCCCCACTGATAACCACTAGTTTGTTCTCTGTATCTGTGAGTCTGTTTAGTTTTTTCCTACCTTCATTTGTTTTATTCTTTAGATTTCCACATATAAGTGATAATATAGAGTATTTGTCTTTCTCTGCCTGACTTATCTCACTAAGCATAATACTCTCTAGATCCATCCATGTTGTTGCAAATGGCAAATTTTCATTCTTTTATATGGCTTAGTAATATGCCATGGTATATGTATACCACTCTATTTATTCATCTGCTGATGGACATTTAGCTTGCTTCCATTTCATGGCTAATGTAAATAATGCTGCTATGAACATTTGAGTGCATGTATCTTTTTGAAATAGTGTTTTCGTTTTCTTTGGATATATGACCAGAAGTGGAATCAGTGGATCATATGGTCGTTCTATTTTTAGTTCTTTGAGGAACATCCATACTGTTTTTCATAGTGACTACATCAGTTTACATTCTCACAAACAGTGCATGAGCATTTCCTTATCTCTGCATGCTCTCCATCATTTGTTATTTGTGGGTTTTTTTGATGATAGCCATTATGACAGGTGGGAGGTTCTATCTGGTGGTTTTGATTTGCATTACTCTGATGATTAGCAATGTTGAATATCTTTTCATGTGTTTGTTGGCCATCTGTATGTCTTCTTTAGAAAAATGTATATTCAAGTCTGTCCATTTTTTAATTGGGTTGTTTGGTTATTTTGGATATTGAGTTATATGAACTGTTATGTATCTTGGACATTAACCCCTTAATGGTCATATAATTTGCAAATATTCTCTTCCATTTAGTAGCTTGTCTTTTTGTTTTGTCAATGGTTTCCTTTGCTGTGCAAAAACTTTTAAGTTTAATTATGTCTCATTTGTTTATTTTTGCTTTTATTTATTTTGTCTTATGAAACAGATCCAAAAAATACTGCTATGATTAATGTCAGAGGGTGTTCCGCCTATGTACTCTTCTAGAATTTGTGGTTTCAGGTTTTACATTTAGGTCTTTAATGCACTTTGAGTTAATTTTTGTATTTGGTGTGAGGTAATGTTCTAATATTAATCTTTACACATAGCGGTCCAGTTTCCTAGTACCACTTATTTGTCTGTATTTCTCCATGGCAAATCTTGCCTTCTTTCTCAAAAATTAATTGACCATAAGTGTGTGAGTTCAATTCTGGGCTCTTTATTCTGTTCCATTGATCTATGTGTCTGCTTTTGTGCCAGTACCGTGATGTTTTGATTTCTGTAGCTTTGTTGTATAGTCTGAAGTTAGGGAGTGTGATATGCCCAGCTTTGTCTTTTGGTGTTTTTTTTTTTCTCCCTCAAGATTGCTTTGGTTATTCAGGGTCTTTTGTGGTTCCATACAAATTTTAGTATTATTTGTTCTAATCCTTTGAAAAATGTCATGGATATTTTAATAGAGATTGCATTAAATCTGTAGATAGCTTTGGGTAGTATGGACATTTTAACAATATTAACTCTTCCAATCCAAGAATACAGGATATCTTTCCATTTCTTTGTATCATTTTCAAATTTCTTCATCAGTGTTTTACTGTTTTCATAATACCAGGTTTTTACCTGTTTGGTTAAGTTTATTCCTAGGTATTCCTTTTTGATACAATTTTAAATGAGATTTTTTTTGCTTTCTTTTTCTGATAGTTTATTATTAATGTACAGAAAAGCAACAGATTTCTGTATACTAATCTTTATTCTGCAACTTTACTGAATTGATTTCTTAGTCTTTTGATGGAAACTTTAGGGTTTTCTATATGTTGTATCATGTCATCTGCAAATAGTGACAGTTTTACTTCTTCCTTCCAATTTGGATGTCTTTTATCCTTCTCTGATTGCTGTGCCTAGGTATCCAATATTCTGTTAAATAGAAATGGTGAGCATGGGCATCCTTTTCTTGTTCCTGACATTGTAGGAAAGAATTTCATCTTTTCTCCATTGAGTATGGTGTTAGCTGTGGTTGTGTCATAAATGGCCTTTATTATGTTGAAACATGTTCCCTCAATACCAAATTTGATGAGAGTTTTAGCATGAATGGATATTGAATTTTGTCAAATGCATTTTTTCTGCATCTTTTGAGATTATTATGTAATTTTTATCCTTCATTTTGTTAATGTGGTAAATCACATTGAATTGCAAATGTTGAGCAATCCTTGTGTCCTTGGAATAATACTGTTTGATTGTGGTTTATAATCCTTTTTATATATTGTTGAATTCAGTTTTGGTAGTATTTTGTTGAGGCTTTTTGCACCTCTATTCATTAGAGGTATTGGCCTGTATTTTCTTTTTGAAGTGTCTTTGGTTTGGTATGAGAGTAATTGTGCATCATAGAATAATCTTGGAAGTGTTACCTCCTCTTTATTTTTTAGAATAGTTTGAGGAGGAAAGGTATTAACTCTTATTTATGTTTGGTAGACATCACTGTGAATCTGTCTGATCCTGGACTTCTGTTTACTGTAAGTTTTTAAATTATAAATTCAATTTTCCTACTAGTGATCAGTCTGTTCAGATTGTCTATTTTTTCCGATTCAGTCTTGTAAGATTGCATCTTTCTAGAAATTTGTCCATTTATTCTAGGTTGTCCAATTTGTTGACATTTAACTGTTAATAATATTCTCTTCTGATTTTTTTTTTTGTGCTTTTGTGATATCAGTTGTAATTTCTCATGTTCATTTCTTACTTTGTTTATTTGGGTCTTCTCTATCTCTCTCTTTTTTTTAATGAGCCTGACTAAATGCTTATTAATTTTGCTTATCTTTAAAAAAACTCTTGGTTTCATTGATCTTTTCTATTCCTTTTTTGATCTTTATTTTTTTTTCCACTCTGGTATTTATTATTTCCTTCCTTCTGTCAACTTTGGGTTTGTTTGTTCTTCTCTTTCTAACTCCTTTAGACAGTCAGTTAAGTAGTTTATTTGAGATGTTTCTTGAGCTAGGCCTGCATTGATATAAACTTCCCTTTTAAAACTGCTTTCACTGCATCCCACAGTTTGGAAAGTTATATTTCCATTTTCATTTGTCTTTAGGTATTTTCTGATTACCTCTTTGATTTCTTCATTGATCCCTTCCTTTTTAGTTACATGTTGTTTAGTCCCCATGTGTTTATGCTTTTCCCAGTTGTCTTCCTATATATATAATTTATTTCTGGTTTCATACTGTTGTGGTCAGAAAATATGCTTGACATAATTTCTATCTTCCTGAATTTGTTGAGACTTGTTTCTGGCCTAGCGTGTGATCTATCCTGAAGAATGTTCCATGTGCACATGAAATAACATGTATAAGGCTGTTTTGGGATGGAAGGTCATGTAGATGTCAGTTAAGTCCAACTGTGTCATTTCAGACCATTGTTGTATTATTGATTTTGACAGATGGATCTGTCCATTGATGTGTGGTTTTAAAGTCCCCTATTGTTATTATTTTGTTGTCAATTTCTCCCTTTAGGTTTAATATTTGTTTTACATATTTAGGAGCCCCTCTTTTGGGTGTATATATATTAATGAGTGTAATTTCTTCTTGTATTGATTCTTTCATCACTGTATAATGCCTTTTTTTTTTGTCTTTTGTTATAGACTTTGTAAGTATTGTTAATCCTACTTTCTTGTCATTTCCATTTGCATGAAATATCTTTTACCATTACCTCACTTTTGGTCTGTGTGTGTCTTTTGCTCTGAAATGAGTCTGTTATAAGTAGCATATAGATAAGTCCTATTTTTTAAATCAAATCACCACCACCTTATGTCTTCTGATTGGAGCATTTAGTCCATTGACATTCAAAGTAATTATTAACAGATATGTCCTTATTGCCATTTTAATATTCGTTTTCCTGGTCATTTTTTGTAGTTCTTTTTTCTTCTTATTTCTTCCACTTTTTTGGATTATTTTCTTCAGTAGTATGCTTGTGTTCCTTTCTCACTAGTTTTTGTGTATGTATTGAGGGTTTTTGATAGTGGTTACCATGGGGTTTATATATATCGACCTCTCACTATATCTACTTGCTTTAAACAGGTAGCACTTTAATTTCAAACACATTCTAAAATATCTACAATTTTAATTTCCCTCCTCCACGTTTCTTTTTTTGATGCTGTATTCTACATCTTCATGTTTTTCCCTTTCCTGATTATTGAAGTTATATTTGATTTTACAATTTTTGCCTTTGATCTTTGGTCTAGCTAATTTAAGTTATTGATCTTCAGCCTTTACTATGTATTTGCCTTTACTAGTGGGATATTTTATTTCCTATGGATTCATTCTCTGGTAGCCTTCTCTTTTCCACTTAGAGAAGACCTTTAACATTTCTTTATAGGTAGGTTTACTATTGATGAACTCTTTTTGTTTTTTTCTTGTCTGAGAAGTTCTTTATTTCTCCTTCAATTCTGAATAATAATGTTGCTGGGTAGAGTACCCTAGGTTGTAGGTTTTTCCCTTTCAGCACTTTGAAGATAATAGGCCACTCCCTTCTGGCCTGTGAAGTTTCTCAGAAAAATTGGCTGGCAGCCTTACACGGGTTCTCTTATATATAACTCTTTGTTTTTCACTTGCTGCCTTAGAATTCTCTCTTTAACTTTGCATTTAATTATATGTCTTGATGTTTTTTTCTTTCAGGGCTCATCTTGTTTGGGACTCTCTGTGCTTCTTGTACCTGGATATCTGTTTCCTTTTACAGGTTTTGGAATTTTTCAGCCACAATTTCCTCAAATACATTTTTGACCTTCTATCTGTCTGCTCCTTCTGGGACACTATGATGCATATGTTAGTCCACTTAATGTTATCCCACAGGTCCCATAAATTGTTTTTATTTAAAAATTTTTTCTTTTTGCTTTTTGATTGCATGATTTCCATTATTCTATCTGCCAGAATCACTTATACGTTCTTCTGTATCACTTGGTTTGCTATGAATTTCTTTTGTGTGTTTTTTGTTTCAGTTATTATATTCTTAAGTTCTACTGGCTCTTTTTTATATTTTCTTTTTCCTTGTTAAAATTCTCACTGTGTTCATCTATTCTTTTTCCCTAATCAGTTATATTCTTATTACTATGCTTTCAATTATTTCTCTGGTAAATTTTTATTTCTGTTTCATTATTCATGTTTTCTAGGGGTCTTCTCTTGTTTTTTCAAATGGGACCAATTCTTCTGTCTTCTCATTTTGCTTAACTTTCTCTTTCTCTATGAAATTAAGTGAAAAAAAACTCCCTCTTGTGGTCTTGAAGGGGTGTACTTCTGTGGGAAAGTTCCTCTACAGTCTGCATGTGCCCAGTGACTTCGGTTACAGAGCTGGATCTGTTGTGAACACAAGTCACATCTTGATCAGCATGTGCTGGCAGCTGTCATGTTGGTAGGAGTTAGGGTTGGAGATAGAGAAGCTAGGGCTATAGCCACGTGTGAACCAGGATTTCTCTTCTGCTCAGTGTTTGTCACTCCCCTATTGGTAGCGTGAGAGAGTCTTAAGTACCTGGAGCAGTAGCCCTGAGGGTCAGGTCCAAGCTGACTCTGTTTGCTTTAAGTTTATCCTCTCCCTGCTCCCAGCCACAGTACCTTCACTCCAGAGGGGAGTGGTGCTACAGCAAGAGGGGCTTGTGTGGGCACTTGGAGTATGTCAGGGCACATGCTTACGTGGTCCAGCTGGGGTTGGAGATCTACACTACTTCTCACATCCTGCCTGTTAACTGCAACTAATGGCTGACCCTGCCCTGCTCAGATGTCTCTTCAGGTCTTAGTTTCCTTTGTCCATCCATGCTCACCACCAGGGAGATGCATGAGAACCAAGCCTTTGCTTTAGGATAATCTGTCATCATTGAGATCCCTAGAAGTTTTCTCTGTGGAAGAGCTCTGCTATCTGCCATTCTGATTGCTGTCTAAAGAAGGCATCCCGCACACAGCTGTTATCACTGATTAATCATTCACTTCTAGTAACCTCTCCCTGGACTTAGTTTTGTAAGCCTATCTGAATTCTCCTGAGTGACGATTTTCCTTAAGCAGGAATGAATGCAAGATACCCAGAGGGAATAATTGTTGTTAAAATAGAAAAACATGGTCTGTCACCGCTGCTGGTTCTGCTTTACCACTCATCAATTGTGTTCATTATTCTGTATGCTTTATTTTCTTATTTGGGCTGAATTAGTTAGAATCATTCCCACCCCAAAATAGACAAAGATAAAAATCTATCCCATGTGTAGGTATCCAAGTTATATCTGTTATAAAAATGTGATACAGTGAGAAAAGTTGAATACCTCTGTCTATTCCTTCCTATTCATTGAAAATTTGGAAATATAAGGATCCAGGAGCCCCAATACTTACCTTATTAATATAATGAGACCAATAACATGATTCATATAAGCATTTTGAGGAATAAATAACTAAATACATACTTAATAGCCTAGCAGTGTTCAGCACAAAAAACATATTAATTAATAATATGTACACCTCTCTCATTCCCCAACAAAGAGACAGAAGTTAAATAAGCTAAAGGAGTAAGGGGAAATCCACAAACAGCCTAATCAAAAGTCCACTGGGAAAGAGAAAGAGAGGAGGAGTCAGAAAGGCATCTCTCCTTAACACAATTGACCAATCAGCGATACAACCAATCCCTTCATTTTAGTTTTCTTCATTATCTGCAATCTCTGGGCCAAACAGAATGGGCTTCCATGCACTAACTGTGAAGACAGATGAAACAAATGAATTGTGTGAGCCATGGTCTGTTTGTTTTATGCAGTTAGGCATCAGCTGTTCTCCCAGAGAACAACCCACGACCAAATAAAGAATGTGACGTTTTAAGTAGAATTCATCTAAGAAGCACCATCTCCCTGACGGCACATCACAAACAGGTGGCATTCATTTTCCATTACCCTTCAGAAGTCACCAAAAACATCATAACATTTCATTTAAGCTGCAGTTGAGAATAATGTCCATTTTATTATCTCTTCAAGCATTAGTAGATGAGCAAGGAGGGGAGAATTTAGCTGTCTGCTCTTTTCTTTTTATAGCCTTTGACACAAGTAGAACCTTAACCAACGGATGGACAGTGGCACAAAGGGGCACTAAAGTTATATTAGTTATGTTTGCATCTTACTATTCAGGTCCATCTTGAACAGATGTCTCAGTATCTTCAAAAGGGATTTAGAACATTAGAAAGTAGTGCAGCAGCCCATGTAAAGAAAGATCTGTTAGAAGTCAAAGTCACAGAAAGATCTGTGAGGAACATAAGTCAACCCAAACATTATCACTAATTACCACATGTGCTGGCTAAAGTCATAGTTTCATTATTGGTATTATTCTAGAAAGTTACAGTTAATTTACAGAACTTAGGAGAAACTTGAATTATGTACAATCTTTAGCCTACTGCATGGGCAACAGTTGAATTTGCCAGAGTCTAGCAAACACAGTGATGGGACAGAGGAGGTGGTAGTGATAATGAGTAATGAGGGGAGATTGGGGGAAATCCAGCAATCATTTTTTTTTAAATTTATTATTTATTTATTTTTGGCTGTGTTGGGTCTTCATTTCTGTGTGAGGGCTTTCTCTAGTTGTGGCAAGCGGGGGGCCACTCTTCATCACTGTGCGCGGGCCTCTCACTATCGTGGCCTCTCTTTTTGCGGAGCACAGGCTCCAGACGCGCAGGCTCAGTAGTTGTGGCTCACGGGCCTAGTTGCTCCGCGGCATGTGGGACCAGGGCTCGAACCCGTGTCCTCTGCATTAGCAGGCAGATTCTCAACCACTGCGCCACCAGGGAAGCCCCCCAGCAATCATTTTTTATTACCACACCCCAATAACTACTTTATTTTCCATTATATTTACACAGGAAAAAAAAGAAAGCCCTGGCATCTGATCTGCCTTCACACTCTGAGGAATTATGCTCAGTTCTAGGCCTTCAGCATAATCACATTGGCTGATTGAATTTGGGGGTCTGTGAACCATGTTAAAATATTTAGAGTTCATCTTAGAGGAAAGCTCTTTTAAAAAAAATTATAATCATGAACATTTACTATTGCTCTTGAGGCCTGTCACCTCTGTGGACTCTATCCCTTATCACTTAGACTCATTATTCTGGATAAGTTTCAGTCACGTCTGTGGACTCTACTTTATCCCTTATCACTTAGACTCATTATTCTGGATAAGTTTCAGTTTTCTTATCTATGTGTTAGAGAATAAAAATAGTAAACATTCCTATTGTGATTGCTATTATTAAGTGACTATATTCATATAAAGTGCTTAGCACAGTAAGAGGCATATAAAAGCACTATTGTCATTATTATTTCTGGTTATTGTGACAATCCTTTGCCTCTACAAAACATGACTTCTGAACATCAAGGAATATTCTTTTTTTTTTTTTAGGAATATTATTTCTGATGTCAATCAGAGTCCTACCTGAAGGTACGCAATCTTTTTCTGAATGTTATGTTGTCCCTGTGGACATTCTAAAATTGAATATGCTAATCCTATTTTTTGTAAAGTCTCTTAAGATTTTATGTTGTTTCCAGTATGGTTAGAATTTTATAATACAATATTGAAATTGTAGTCTGTGGGTTAATAAAACCTTCAAGGGTATCTAAGATAACTATATGTGTGTATGTGTTATAGTAGTAGTAGTAGTACTAGTATAGTAGTAGTAGCAGTAGTAATAATTGTAATAGTGTTTTTCTGTTTATGCCCTGTATGGGAAAAAAAGGTGCTTCTACTATTTAAGAAGAAAAGAAAAGAAAAGAAAAGAAAATGCCACCATAATCAGTAGACTGTATTGAAGAGGCCTATGATTACAAATAGAGTTTTGTGGGCTACTCCTTTTAATGTAGCCTATCACATACTATTGAAAGCAATTTAAGTTCATTGACAAATTTCTGAAGCAAATTTGTGAAAGATGCCACCAGTAAACCCCACATATGTGAAACCAAGTAAAACCTTTAGGGTGTCCTAACTGCCTTCTTCCCCTTTTCTATCTCAAAGGGTCATGTATGCTCTCTCCACAAAGTCAAGAGAATGGTAGGGGGAATGTAAAGAAAAGAGAAGGAGTTTTCAGTGCAAAGGAGACCAAAATTTAAAAAAAAAAAAAAAATCACCAGTAATGGGAATTTAGCATTACACAGCAATGAAAACTGTTTTAGAAGACTGAGTGGTAGCATGGAAATTCCATTCACTTTATTTGATGGCATTATTTTTATTATTTTTGTTAATGTCTCTAGTTTGGAATTGATGCAAAATATGCCATTTTCCATTCTAAAGTGTTTAATAGTGTTTTGAAAGGTATTCAGACTTATGAAAAAGTGAGGTAGAGTGTTTGCTTCTTTCACCTCATTTTTTTTCTCTTCCTTCTTCCCATCCACACATTTAATTAACAGTTTTTGTGGAATCTTTAGGGTTTTCTACTACTGTGTCATCTGCAAACAGATAATTTTCCTTTTCCAAATTTAATGTCTTTTATTTATTTATTTTGTCCATTTGTTCTGGCTAGGAATTCCAATACTGTGTTGAAGAGAAGTATGGAGAATGGACATCCCTGACTTGTTCTTGATTTTAGCAAAGTTTTCAGTGTTTCACCACTGAGTATGATGTTAGCTATTGGCTTGTCATTTATGACCTTTATTATGTTGAGATACATTTCTTCTATACCCAGTTTCTGGAGAGCTTTTATCATGAAAGTGTATTTAATTTTATCAAATGCCTTGTCTGCATCTATTAAGATAATCATGTGATTTTTATCCTCTGTTCTGTTAATGTGGCATATTGCACTAATTGGTTTATATATATTGAACCATCCTTGCATCCCAGGCATAAATCTGACTTGATAATGTATTGTCATCTTGATTTCATTTAGTTATCTCTCTGTGTTCTCTTATAACTCACTGAGCTTTTCTAAGATGATTACTTTGAATTCTTTCTCAGACAATTCTTAGGCCTCCATTTTTAAAGGATCATTTACTGGAGATTTATTTTGTTCCCTTTTTTGGGTCATATTTCCTAATTCTTCATGTTACTTGTGGCTTTGCATTGATGCCTGTGCATTGGAAGAACAGTCACCTCTCTGAGTCTTTACCGAATTGCTTCATCAAGGAAAGACCTTCACCAGTCAGACTGGCTAGAGATTCTGAGAAACTCTTGAAACTTTTCTATGATTGTATGCATTTTATTCCTCTTCTTTCCTCCTGGGAGATAAAAGGTGTAACTTTTCTTAGTCTCAGAGATGTGCTGGTCACAGTAAGCCTCCTGCCCTTTCCTGAGGCAGTACACTAAAAGACAGGAACAGTGGATGCACACTCAACTCCTCTCCCTCCCTCCTGATGACCAAGTCTCAGCATTGAGCATCTTCTCCCAGTGTCACAGAACCATACTGGCTGCTGGGAGCCACTCGTTCCTTTTCCCTAGGTCAGTGCACTGAAATTCTGGGCCATTGAGTGGAAGCTCCACTTCTCTTTCTCCTGAAGGAAAAGTCTCAAGATTATGTACCTTCTCCCAGTTTTGCAGGGCCATGCCAGCTGCTGAAAGCTGTCTGCCCATTTGCTTTGTTCTTTGTCTCCAAGTGTTGCACCTATGCCAGTTCCCTCAGCATTCTGGGTGAGATTATACAGTAACAGGTCTCTCTGAAATGCCTTGAGACTTGATCCACAGTTAACTCTTTCCACTCATGGAGAAATTGATGGCTGAGGGGATCTATCTGGCTCCTAAGTTATGCTGGTTTAGTAGAAGAGCTGACACAGGTAAAATGAAACTGCTCTTAACTATTTCAGTGTGACTATTCTCAGTTTTGAACTCATCTAATGTACTGCAACTTCTTAACTGGATTCTGGAGTTTTCGTAAAGGCATTTTGTTCCTTAAAGTGTTGTTAAATTAGTGCTTCTGTTGGGGGATGAGGGCTGGGACTTCCTATTCTGCCATCTTGCTGATATCACTCCCTCTAATCTAACTCAGTTTCTGCTCTTCCAATCAGAAGAGTCAGGGAATGTCTGTAGTGAGATATTTAGCATAGAAATAAGAGAAAATAAGGTTTTGTTTATTTTATGATATTATATCAAATATGGTTTTGATAGGTGTTTATTTTTATCTACTTTGAATCTGTTTATAGCCTCTAATACAGGCTTTTAGTGAATCCTAATTGAAATTAACCCTACTCATCATTAAGAGAAAAAAATATTTTTTCACCGCACAGCTCACTTTGACGTAGAATAACACCTCTGAAAATGTAATTACCAAATACCCTTTGAGTGAAAAAAATCACCCACTCCTTTGTTCATTAATCCATCTCAAGTGCATGATTACCTATATATCTGAAATGAGTTTATACACTTTTGATATTCCCTTTGAACATACCAAAACTCTACAACTGGAAAATCATATTGCTACTATGCCATCTAGGTTCACACAGATTATTTTGAGAATCAGAGCAGAATAGGATAAGCATTCTTATAGAATTACAGTGATTCTACAATTATAGTAAGGACTCAACCCACATGTTTTTGAAAATATGTAGGTGGAAATATTTGTATGATAAACATCATTATTGAAGAAAAACTCATAAGGTCATATAGTCCTGTATTTTCTCATCTTCAAGATATAAAGGTTAATCACTGAGTTTCTATATAAGATGACTCACAGCTCATCCAAATGAAGCAGAAAGCCACTGTCATGGACCAGTGTCTCCACAGAATACCTGAGATGCTTCAGGCCACCACATTGTGGGGAAACTGGATTTAGGCTTCTGTTATGGTGGACCCAACAGACAAATCAATTCCATATATTTGTACAGAAGCCAGTTATACTTATTACTGAATAGAGTATTCAGTGATTCCACTTATGATAGCATTAAAAAGACATGTCAAGGAAAAAATATTTTTGGAAGTAGAATCATTTTTTGTTGTAAACTTGAATTATCACCAAATTTCATGACCTCAGTTCCATTATGAAAGTCATTTTTAACAGATTTAGTAATTGGAAAATTAAAGTTCAACCGTAACCAGGTTTGATAATTTATTCAATTCAGATCTTAAATATTTTAATTATTCAATATGTTAAAAAAATCTGTGCAAGAAAATGTCTTACAAGATATAAATCAAGAACTCTCTGCTAAACTATGTTTTAAAAGCTGTATCTTCTACCTACTCAACTGCCCATTCTCTCACTCCGTACCAACTCACTACTTACCTCTCCATACTCCCCTCTTTCAAGTTTCTAAATTAGACTCTCTTCTGAACTGATAAATATCAGGGTTATAGTTTATTCCATAAAGAACAATTTGCTCTTATATACACGGACAAAGAACTTTGTGTATTTATTTTTCTACAAGGGAAGCATTTGTAGGAAAGTCTCTAGATGATGTCTTTAACAATTTTTTGTGGCCTAAGATGATATCTTTGTGGTTTCACCTGTGTGAAAATTTGTGGCAGTCACGTTGCACATTTATATTTAGGAAGAAAAAAAAAACATAAAAATGAAACTGTTAGGGGAACACTAACTGCCAATTCCTATCTGGGCTGAGCTTCCCTGTCCACAACATGTGTTGTTCAACACAGTCTAGTTGAGAATTGCTGAGTAATAATGGAGTTCTTGGCCTTTGTCATCACCTCATTGCTGGTTCTCTGGAGCTCTCTAAGAAGTCAAGTCCTTCATCCTTACCTCATTACTTAATGAAGTCCAAATGCTCATAATTGGTCAATATACTTTTGAGAAATGGAAGGTCACTTTTTTCCTTTTATTTTTAAATTTTATTTTATATTAGAGTATAGTTGATTTGCAATGTTGTTAGGTTTCAGGTATACAGCAAAAAGATTCAGTTTATATATATATATATATATATATATATATAAAAAAATATATATATATATATATATACACACATACACACACACATATATACATTCTTTTTTAGATTCTTTTCCCATATAGGTTATTACCGAATATTGAGTAGAGTTCCCTGTGCTATACAGTAGGTCTTTGTTGATTATCTATTTTGTATACAGTAGTGTGTATATGTTCCCAAACTCCTAATTTATCCCTCCCCCCACCTTTTCCCTTTGGTAACTGTGAGTTTGTTTCTAAGTCTGTGAGTCTTTCTCTGTTTTGTAAATAAGTTCATTTATATCATTTTTTATATTCCACATATAAGTGATATCATAGGATATTTGTCTTTCTCTGCCTGACTTACTTCACTCAGTATGACAATCTCTAGGTCCATCCATGTTGCTGCAAATGGCATTATTTCATTCTTTTTAATGGCTGAGTAATATTCCATTGTATATATGTACCACATCTTATTTATCCACTCCTCTATTGATGGACTTTAGGTTGCTTCTGTGTCTTGGCTATAGTAAATAGTGCTGCAGTGAACAATGGGGTGCATGTATCTTTCCTAATCATGTTTTGTTCTGGATATATGCCCAGAAGTGGGATTGCTAGATCATATGGTAATTCTATTTTTAGTTTTTTAAGGAACCTCCATACTGTTCTCCATAGTGGTTGCTCCAATGACATTCCTACCAGTAGTGTAGAGGGTTCCCTTTTCTTCACATGCTCTCCAGCATTAATTAATTAATTTATTTATTTTAACATCCTTATTGGAGTATAATTGCTTTACAGTGGTGTGTTAGTTTCTGCTTTATAACCAAGTGAATCAGCTATACATTTACATATTCCCACATATCTCTTCCCTCTTGCATCTTTCTTCCTCCAACCCTCCCTATCCCACCCTCTAGGTGGTCACAAAGCACCGAGCTGATCTCCCTGTCTATGTGGCTGCT
Source organism: Balaenoptera musculus (assembly GCF_009873245.2). NCBI lineage: Eukaryota > Metazoa > Chordata > Mammalia > Artiodactyla > Balaenopteridae > Balaenoptera > Balaenoptera musculus. The sequence continues at coordinate 67,885,904 of NC_045800.1, read as the reverse complement.
TCCCACTAGCTATCTATTTTACATTTGGTAGTGTATATATGTCTCCAGCATTATTGTTTATAGACTTTTTGATGATGGCCATTCTGACTGGTGTGAGGTGATACCTCACTGTAGTTTGGATTTGCATTTTTCTAATAATTAGTGATGTTGAACATCTTTTTCATGTGAGTTTTGCAAAATGACTATACCACCCAAGGCAGTCTACAGATTCAATGCAATCCCTATCAAATTACCAATGGCATTTTTCACAGAACTAGAACAAAAAATTTTTCAATTTGTATGGAAACACAAAAGACCCTGAATAAGCAAAGCAATCCTGAGAAAGATAAACAAAGCTCGAACCATCAGGCTTCCTCACTTCAGACTATACTGCAAAGCTGCAGTCATCAAAACAGTATGGTACTGGCACAAAAACAGAAATATAGATCAATGGAACAGAATAGAAAGCCCAGAAATAAACCCACACAGCTATGGTCAATTAATCTGTGACAAAGGAGGCAAGAATATACAGTGGAGAAATGACAGTCTCTCCAGTAAGTGGTGCTGGGGAAACTGGACAGCTACATGTAAAAGAACAAAACTAGAACATTCTCTAACACCATACACAAAAATAAACTCAAAATGGATTAAAGACCTAAATGTAAAACCGGATACTATAAAACCTTTAAAGGAAAACATAGGCAGAAAACTCTTTGACATAAACTGGAGGAATGTCTTTTTGGATCTACCTTGTAGAGTAATGAAAATAAAAACAAAAATAAACAAATGGGACCTAGTTAAACTTAAAAGCTTTTGCACAACAAAGGAAACTATAAACAAAACGAAAAGACACCTCACAGAATGGGAGAAAACATTTGCAAATGAAGCGACTGACAAGGGATTAATCTCCAAAATACACAAACAGTTCATGCATCTCAATATCAAAAAAAAAACCCAATCGAAAAATATGAAGAAGCTCTAAAGAGACATTTCTCCAAAGAAGACATACAGATGGCCAAGAGGCCCATGAAAAGATGCACAACATCACTAATTATTAGAGAAATGCAAATCGAAACTACAATGAGGTATTACCCCACACCAGAATTTCACCATTTAATATTGGAGTAATTACTGGGAGTAGAAGTGTTAGTCTTGTTGGAAAGACAGACATATAAACAGATATTTTTAATCTATGAAAAGCAAGTTTGAGATGTTATGGGTTAGAAAAGGAGAACCATTGCTTACTATGTTAGTTTTGAGGGTAACCAAGAGTGCCTTAATGTTCCCTTCAGCTTGAATAAATTTAAGACAGCTTTCTTCCTGACTATAAGCCCCTGACTTCCTTTTTCTTAGTGTATTTACTTTAGAAAACTCATGATTGTAAATCCTTTTTCTGTCCCTACAAGGTGTAAATATTCTCACAGCCATTTTGCAACCCAGGTATGTCTTTGTCAAGGACCTGGGCACCATCCCTTTGAAATGTAATCATCAAGGAAGATAGAACCCCCACCTCCCAGTCTCCATAGGGGAGTCCGAGTCTATCTTAGAGCAACACCAATTAGCCAACACAGATGGCCTAATCATATTGACCAACACCTCCCATTAAAATCTTCCAGTATTTATCCAGTAGCTCACCCCAGCATTTAACAACTCTCCCACTTTTTGTTTCAGAGGAGTTGAGTTCATTCTTTCTCCTTTATTGCAATAGATTGAATACAGTTTTCCTTGCCTGTTTAACCTGTCTGGTACAATGAATGACCAAATACAAGATCCCAAAAGAAAGTTTAGAAACTAGTGAAAGCAGGATAAATAAGCATTATCATGGTTGTAGGAATTTGGCAATTTCTAGGGTCTGGGTCAGTGCTTCATGCTTTTCTGAGAACGGCACAAAGCACTGATGATTACAGATAGAACCATTCTATGCTTCCCAGCAGCTATGAAGGAATTCTCTAATATGACAAGGGGAGAGAGTCCTTCAGCCTGTACATGGATTTTCCTTTAACATTCTTCTCTGTCCACCCTTATTCATTCTCTCTTACAAGCCAGTTGTAAACCTCTTTTACTATTTCAAGCTTCTTTGTCCTTTCCCTTCTGTAAAGTTTTAAAAATTAAAAAAATTTAAAAAAAAATTTGAACAATCTATTAAGAAATTTTACATTTTATTACATAGGCTTTATTTTAAAAATGCATTTCATCCATCCCCATACCTCAAATCATAACATATCCCTTTACCCTGGCCCTTTTTAAACAGAAGGTAGTGTAAACATTTTCTAAGGCTTGTCTTTTCGGGAGGTCAAATTCTAGCACATGATGGCTGAAATGCAGTCTTAGGCACTCTACTCCTTAGTTTTAGACTCTCTGCCTGAGGGAGTCTCCATTCTGATTCCTCTTCCCAATACCATGCCAGCCTTAGTAGAATATTGTTGTCCCTTTCTCTGTTTCTTCAAATGGGCAAAAAACTAAATGCTCCTTGTTTTTCCCTCATCAAATAAAAGATGTACGGTCCATGGGAAACCAAAGGGGAAATTGACAGCAACAAAAAGTTAAACAGGATACAGCTGATCAGTTTGTATTTTTTTCAAATTTGAATTTCATCAAAATTTGTAAAATATATAGAAATGGATTTCTCTCATTAACGTCAAGTTATCTAGAGCTTCTCCTCCTTCTTGGTCTCCCTCCTGTACTCTGTTGTAGTCCTGAGAATCGTTCATTAAACTTTAGGTCTTTGAAAAACTCAAATTGAAAACTGTTGATCCAGAAGATTGGAGTCATAGTGATTATCAAATGTTAGGGTGCATACAAATCATTGGGAATCACTTGAAAGTGAAAATTGGGATAGACCATTATAAAAGGGGAATACTGAGCCATATCTTAACAGTCGGGGAAAATCATGAGAAATTTTATCTTAAAAATTTGAGGCTTAGGTTATTCCTGTGGGGGGAAAATGTTTTAAAGTTAAAATTGACTTTGAAATTGAAGGGAAACGTAGACAGCTGCAAAAATTAGTAATTAGTTAAATTACACTCTTCAAATGGTTAGCAAGTTCATCTTCAATTCTGCTGAATAGTGCCTATTTCTCATTTTGAGTTCCAGGGATCCTAGAATGCTATCTTTTCTAACATTAAAAGAATTACTTTGGAAATACAATTTAGACGTCTAACAAAGAACAGGCATCCTTTATTCTTCTTCCTGCTTCCATTTCTGTGCTTTAAAAAAAATGTTGCTGACAGTTGGCTTAGCCATCTGTTCTAGCAAAGCAAAAGAATAAAACTTTGAGATATTTTTCAATGGAAGCAGTTGATTATAGATAACATTATTTTCAGAAAATATGTCTGTTAATGTCTCATTAAAATATTAACCAACAAAGCATTTAATCTGAAAAGAAACTTCAAGAACAAAGTTGGCACATTTGTTCCCAAGGTATCCATAATTTTGTTTTTCATGTTAAAGCTACTTCAATTTTGAAACATATGTTTGGGCAAAGTGTAGGGACAGCAGAGTGGTACACTTTTTTAACTTTCCAATCTGACATTTTTGACTGCATGGGCTAAAGACTAACTGGCCATTATTATTATGCTAAATACTATTATAATGGGGGGACAGGGACAACTGGTAAACTGTTGTGGGATGATAAGTTCTTTGGTCATTCAATGAGTAAATGGAAAATGTAATTTCTTCCAATATCATTCTGTGACTAGTAGCAAGTACTATTTATTTTAAGCCCTCTGGAAAATTTGTGTAGTGAATTCACAGCAGTCCACTTTCTAGATCACAGTTTTCTCTCCTGTAAAGTGGGAATATCCATATGCACATTTTGCCTTTATTCTACTATCAAAAGAGAGCCCAGTTACTCAGCCTTACTAGTTTTTCCAGTAGACTCAGAAATATGACTCTTACCTGCAGTCCAGGTATATGGTGACAAGAGGTCCACAAAGTCATGTAGTGGGACTCAGGCCAGCTGACAAACCATGTCAGGGTGCAACTTATTTACATGTATCACAATGGAAAAAACACTGAGAAGAGACTCCACAGATATTAATCCTTAGCCCACCCCACCCATTTTTTTTCCCATAATTAACTACTGGTTTCCCATTTTTACTTATTTAAATATTAGTATCAAGTTATTGGCATGGTAGAACTTGGGGGAAAAAATCCATCCTTACTACCAAACCATCCTAGACTGATGCAGTCGCTCAGTTTTTCATGTCCTTGTCCAATTTCACCAGTAACAGCTTTCTCTCTCTTACTCAGATAAATTTTAAAACCATGGTCTATAACCAGAATTCTTCCTATTGGGTTTCCTCTTATTCTGTTATCAGTGCTGACAGTGGAGAATTTTCGCTGCAAGTCTCCAAGCAAGATTTTAAAGTGGATCCTTTGCCCTTAGTTAATTGTAAAATAAGTACTTCTCTTCCTTTAAGTGCCCTCCTGTCCAGCAGGGATTGTGTTGGAGGAAAGCACACCCAAAGAGTCACTGTTCTCTCTCTGGGAAGTCTCCACTTATGTGAAGAACATTATTACTTTGCCCTTCAAGTTGCTTCTCTCCAAAATGAATAAATTCAATTTCTTTCATCTTTCCTCTAGGGCTTTCTTTCCATGCATTTGTCATCTTCTCTTTGTATGAGACATCCAGAAATAACAATCTATGAGTGAACAAAGCCAAATGTTATAAACATACAATTAATATATCCAATTAATTCCTCAATGCTATGTGGGAAGAAGTAGCTTAAATGTTATTTTGCTTTACTTTCAGAATATTCAAACTAAAAAATATTATATTTTTGTTGTTTATACATTAGTATTATTTTTTCCCTAGCCAAAAATATCACTGGTTATGTTATTAATCTCTTGCAATGCATACTGCTTAAAGTAGAGCAGGATTGTTTAACTTCTGTCCCTCTTGACCTTCTGTGTGTAATCTAATGGTTTATTTACTGAACAAATACAGATCAGAGATATTTAGTCTTCATTAAAGCCTGTTGGCTCAACAAAAGTGTAATAATAAAAAGAAATCTGATAACAATGGAAGTGAAGAAAAGAAATCAAAATTTATTACTCTGTTAATGTGCTAGCACTCCCTAATGAAGACAAACTCTTCCTGGCCAACTAAAGGTCAATGTCAACTTGAATCTCCTGTATTTATATATGTCCCTGGTACCTATAAAGACCTTGGGAGACTTGAAGGAATAATTTGTGTGTTACTATGTAGAATAAAGTCTAATAACATTCTAAATCTTACTTCTAACCCTAAGTAACCAAGGCATGACATGAGGATAGACTTAAAATTGTTTTCCCACTCACTCTCTTAACAATACAGACCTGCTGCACTTACACCGCTGTAGATCTGTTCCAAGCTAGTATTTTAAACCTTCAAATGCCTGAAACAATAACCTTAAAAGTGTATAGAAACTTGTATAAATATACACCAAAAGGTCCTTAAGGGCTCACAAAAACATTTAACAGTGGCTGCCCCCTTTAAAAAAAGGAGTAAAGTGTGTCGTGGGAAGAAGGAGATGGTGGTTGTGTCTGATTAAAGGGGAATTTTAATTATTAGTTAAAATATTTCAGTATTTTTGGATTCTTTTATTGTAATATTATATCACTGCATCATTTTGTACAATTTAAAAATAATGTAAAGCAATAACCTTTGAAAAAAACTAACATTCTCAAATAGTTCAAAAAAATCTCCGTAAGTTGATTAAAATTTTTACTTGAAATACAGTACCCATTAATCCTAGATGTTTATATTTTTTCTTCTTTTCTGGTATACCTTTGTGTAAGATGAAAACTAACAACAAAATTTGGATGTACCTGCATATCCCAAAATGTCCAACATTAAGAATTACATTCCTGGAAGTAGCAGGAAAAAAAGTCATCATACATCCCAGATCAATTCAATCACCAGAAATAAAATAATAAAAGCTCTGGCTACAATACTTGGTTATTAGATCTATTTGCATTAGCAACTGGCTTAATCTCAAGACTGAGTCTGTCAAATTCATATATTCTGTCTCAGGGTATGTAGTTCTTTTTCTAGAAAACATTATTACTAGATACCTTAAAATACTGCCTAATAAAAATGAATTTTGTTACTCTCTTCACACTGTTTAACTGAGAGGTAGGCCAATATGCCATCAAAGCAATAAACAAATTGCTGCCTTTAATGCAAGATGTTCCCTGACACAGAACTTATTCAGCAGGTGCTCCATAGAACACTGATGACATCCAATGGTCAAATCGATGATTTGCGGAGTTTCAGCTGCTCAGTAGCAGGGCCTTCCCTCAGAAGGTATCTGTCCCTCTTGGCATCACCCACATGTGGTATCTTCTCCATAGCAAGAAGGTTAAGTATAATCTCCTTATATGGAAAGAGGTATGAATAAACCAGAAAAAAAAAAAAAACCCAGAATGGGAAATGGAGACAGCAATCTTTGAATTATCTTGCAAAGCCAAACTCTGAAGGAGATCATTTCTTTAGTGAAGCCTCATGGGAAGTCTCATTTAGATCCATGTTTCTATGCTTCAGCTACATGTGGTGTGAATACTACTTAGATGATAAAGTTTTGATGATAATTAGGTTTTTTGAAATCAGAGGATCCCATACCACAAGTTAAAAATATTTGAGGAAATTGAAGACCCAAAGACACTATTGTAAAATACACCTGTTCTTGTGGTGGATGAGTTCTGTTCCCTGATTTTGTTACAGTTACATCATGTCCATTAACTCTGATAACACAATTGCTAACTTCCCGAATGACTGTTACTATATCATTTTCTTCTTGGTTAACAGCCTGCTTCATTACCATTACCTTAAAGGTGGCTTGTGACAAATGAAGAATGAATCAACTGTGAATCAAGAATGAAAACTGGGGAATGTTTTGTGTAGCTCCTTTGCACCTGTTCTGTGAATATGTTGTGTGCTTTTACAGTCTTTGCCTTTGCTTATCCTGATCCCTAAGACTGAAGTCATATTCTTTCTACTTCCAACAGGCTAAAGTCAGCTCATAGCATAAGTTATAATTTTATATATTTTTTTCCACTTTATTTTTTATGAAGTATAGTTGATTTACAGTATTTTATTAGTTTCAGTATACAACATAGTGACTCAGTATTTTTATAGGTTATAATCCATTTAAAATTACTGAAAAACAATGCTTATTTTTCTCTGTGCTGTACAATATATCCTTGTTGTTTATCTATTTTTTACATAGTGGTTTGTATCTCTTAGTCCCCTACCCTTGTCTTGCTTCTCCACGCTTCTCTCTCCCAACTGGTAACCCCTAGTTTGTTCTCTATATCTGTGAATCTGTTTCTTGTTTATATATACATTTGTTTGTTTCCTTTTTTTAGATTCCACATATGAATGCTAACAGTATTTGTCTTTCTTTATTGGACTTACTTAACTAAGCATAATACTCTCCAGATGATCACGTTGTTGCAAATGGCAGAAATTCATGCTTTTTGTGGCTGAGTAATTTTCCGTTATACATATGTACACAATATCTTCTTTATCCATTCATCCATTGATGGACACTTAGGTTGCTTCCATATTTTGACTATTATAAATAGTGCTACGAACATTGGGGTGCATGAATCTTTTCGAATTAGTGTTTTTGTTTTTTTCAGTTACGTACCCAGGAGTGGAGTGGCTAGGTCATATGGTAGTTCTATTTTTAGTTTTTTTGAGAAACCTCTATACTGTTTTCCACAGTGGCTACACCAGTTTACATTCCCACCAACAGTGTGTGAGGGGTCCCTTTTCTCCACATCCTCACCAGAATTTGTTATTTGTGTTCTTTTTGATGATAGCCATTCTATCAGGTGTGAGGTGATATCTCACTGTGGTTTTGATTTGCGTTTCCCTGATGATTAGTAATGTTAAGCATATTTTCATGTGCCTGTTGGCCATCTGTATGTCTTCTTTGGAAAAATGTCTACTTAGGTCTTCTGCCCGTTTTTTATTGTGTTGTGTTTTTTTTGATATTGAATTGTATGAGCTGTTTATATTATTTGGATATTAACCCCTTAAGTCATATCATTTGCAAACATCTTCTCCTGTTTAGTTGGTTGTCATTTAGTTTTGTTGATGGTTTCCTTTGCTGTGCAAAAGCTTGTAAGTTTAATTAGGACCCATTTGTTTATTTTTGCTTTTGTTTCTTTTGCCTTGGAGACAGATCAAAAAAATGTATTGCTATGAGTTACATCAAAGAGTGGTGTGCTTATGTTCTCTTCTAGGAGTTTTATGGTTTCACGTATTACAGTTAGGTCTTTAATCCATTTTGAGTTTAGTTTTGTATGTGGTGTGTGAACATGCTCTAAGCTCATTCTTTCACATGTAGCTCTCCCATTTTCGCAGCACCACTTACTGAAAAAACTGTCTTTTCTTGATTGTGTATCCTTGCCTCCTTTGTCATAGATCAATCAACCATAAGTGCGTGAGTTTATTTCTGGGCTCTCTATTCTGTTCCCTTGATGTATGTTTCTGTTTTTGTGCCAGTACCACACAACTTTTATTACTGAAGCATTGTAGTATAGTCTGAAGTCAGGGAGCATAATACCTCCAGCTTTGTTCTCTCTCAAGATTGCTTGTGTATTCGAGGTATTTTGTGATTTCATAAAGTTTAGGATTATTTGTTGTAATTCTGTGAAAAATGTCATGGGTATTTTAATAAGATTGTATTAAATCTGTTGATAGCTTTGGGTAGTATGGACATTTTAACAATGTTAATTCTTCCCATCCAAGAACATAGGATATATTTTCATATCTTTATATCACCTTCAACTTCCTTTATCAATATTTTTATAGTTTTCAGAGTATAAGTATTTTATCTCCTAGGTTAAGTTTTTTTTCCTAGGTATTATATTTTTAGATACAATTTTAAATGGGATATCGTTTTTACTTTCTCTTTCTGGTAGTTCATTATTAGTTATAGAAGAGCAACAGATTTCTGTATTTTAATCATGTATCCTGCAACTTTACTAAATTCATTTACTAGTACTAGTTTTCTGGTGGAGACTTTACGGTTTTCTATATAAAGTATCATGTCTCCTGCAAATAGTGACTGTTTTACTTCTTCCCATCTGATTTGGATGCTTTTTACTTTTATTTCTTGTCTGATTGCTGTAGCTAGGGCTTTGACTACCATGTTAAATAGAAGCAGTGAGAGTGGGTATCTTTGTCTTGTTCCTGATTTTAGAGGAAAGGCTTTAAGCTTTTCCCAGTTGAGTATGTTAGTTGTGGGTTTGTCATAAATGGCCTTTATTATGTTGAGGTATGTTCCCTCTATAACCACTTTGATAAGACTTTTTACCACGAATGGATGTTGAATTTTATCAAATGCTTTTTCTGCATCTGCTGAGATGATCATGTAATTTTTATCCTTTCTCTTTTTAGTGTGGTCTATCACATTGCTTTTGCAAAATTTGAACTATCCTTTCATTCCTGGAATGAATCCTGCTTGAATATGGTGTATGATCCTTTTTACGTATTGTTGGATTTGGTTTGCTAGTATTTTGTTTAGGATTTTTGCATCTAGATTCATGAGACAAATCAGCCTATAATTTTTTTTTTTTTTTTTGGAGTGTCTTTGTCTGATTTTGGTATCAGGGTAATTATGGCCACCTAGAATGAGTTTGGGAATGTTCCTTCCATTTCAATTTTCTTGGAATAGTTCAAGAAGGATAGGTATTAGCTCTTCTTTGGTAGAATTTGTCTGTGAAGCCATCTGGTCTTGGACTTCTGTTTGCTGGGAATTTTTTAAATTGCAAATTCAGTTTCATTTCTAGTGATCACTCTTTTCAAATTGTGTTTTTCTTCTTGATTCAGTCATCAGACTGTATGTTTCTAGAAATTTGTCTATATCTTCTAGGTTGTCCAGTTTGTTGGAATATAACTGTTTATAGTTTTCTATTATGATTTTTTATATCTCTGTGATATTGATTGTTATTTCTCCTTGTTCATTTCTTATTTTTTTGGGGTCTTCTCTGTCTTATTCTAGGTGAGCCTGGGTAAATGTTAATTTATTTCAACCTTATAAAATTATTTATTTAAATTTATTCTCATTTTTTAAATTTGTTTTTGTTTTTGCTGTTCTGATTGGGTGATTTTCATTATTGTCTTCCAGATCATCTATGCATTCTTCTATATCACCTAGTTTGCTATTAATTTATTCTAGTGTGTTTTTCATTTCAGTTATGGTATTCTTCATTTCTGACTGGTTCTTTTTTACGTATTCTAGTTCCTGGTTGACATCTCCCTGTGTTCATCTATTCTTTTCCCTAAATCAGCTAGCATTCTTATTACCGATGCTTTGAATTTTTTATCTGGTAAATTGTTTATTTCTGTTTAATTAGTTATTTTTCAGGGATTTTCTCATAGTGTTTCATTTGAGACAAGTTCCTCTGGCTTCTCATTTTCCTTAATTTTCTCTTTCTTTATAAAGTTATGTGAAATACTAACCTATTGTGGTCTTATAGGGGTGTTCTTATGGGGGAGCTTCCCTATCCAGTCTGTGTGTGCCCATTGGTTTTAAGAGCTGAATTCGATTTGAACACAAGTCATGTCTTTCTTCAGGGTGTGCTGGTGGCTGTCTCCTTGGTAGGCAGTGGGGCTGGTGATGCAAGGGTTTGGCTGGAGCCAGGTGTGAGCCGAAACTTCCCCTTTGCTCGCTGGCCGTCATAGCCCTATCAGGGGACGTGGGCAGGTCTCAAGTTACTGCAGCAGAATCCCTGAGTGTCAGGTCCCTTTTATGGTACGTTTCCCCCCTCCAAGTACCTGCACCTCCACACCACGGGGGCAGTGCTGGAGCCATAGGGCTCGCATGGGCACTCAGCTTGTGTCTGGGTGCAGGCTTTGGCAATCCAGCCTGGGACAAAAATCTGGATTGCTGCTGATACACTGCCTGTGTAAGTACCAGCCATGGCTGCCTCCACCCTTCTCAGATGCCACCTTGGGCCTGAGTCTCTTTTGTTTTTCTCAGCTGGACTCTTCCCCCCAGCCTCTGGTACTGTTCTTGCCCTAGTGTGGGCCGTGCCGCATGTCAGGCTGGGCCTGTGTGGGCTCTCAGTGTGTCAGGGTGCAGGCTGTGGAGGTCTGGCCACAGACGGAAACAGGAATGCTTCTGATGAGCTGCCTGTGTCAGTGCCAGCTCCCGCTCTGCTCAGACACCACTTTGGCACCAGCCGTGTCTGTACCTCACAGCAGCATTCCCAAGCAGGGTTGGAGAATTTGCTCACCTCAGGCTGATGTATGCCCCGGGCTGGTTGCAGGAAACTGAACAGCCACTCATGCAGGCTTCAATCCACTACCCCCACCTGACTCGGGAGTAAGGATGCAAGCAAGCATGTGCTCCTTATGAGTGGAATCCAGGCTTCCAGAGTCCACCTGCTATTCCAGTGGCCCGCCAACCAACCAAGGGGCTTGTCTCCCCTGTGTTGGACCCTAGTTCTGGGGCGCCCAATATATGGCTTGAACCCTCCCCAAAGAGGGTCTCCACCCATGTAATCTTCCTTTTCCTCTGTGTCCCTTCTTAGGGGCACATGTCCTGACCTGACTGCTTCTCTTCCCTTCCTACTGATTCTATGTGGATCCTTCTTATAGCCTTGATTGTATAGGAGTCCTTTTTCCAGTCTCCTGTTAGTTTTCAGTGAGAATTGTTCCACATGTAGATGTATCTTTGATGTGTTCATGGGAGGAAGTGAGTTCCTTGTCTTCCTTTTCTACCATCTTCATCCCTCCTGATAATTCAGTATTTTAATATAGGTTTCTCGAACCAATCTATTAGGAATTACGCATTCTTTCCTAGGTTGAGCGACAGCTTTGTTTCCTCACTTTCTACTAACTTCCGTCACATTTTACCCTATGTATCAATTCCCAGTTCTCAATTTTGAGATTTTCAAGAGCAAGAACCAGGTATTATCCATGCCTGGGTCTTCCATAGTTATTCAGCAGGTGCTCAAATCATGTTGGTTTAATTAATGTCTTCACATTATTACATGGTCTTGTCTATTCTCAGTAGTCATATTTTTAATCTGTTAACAACATTAACACATTGGATTATTTTTCCCTGTTTGGAACACTTTGTTCATTTGGCTTTCAGGACAACACGATTTCTTGTTTTTTTGTTACTCTCACTGGCTATATTTTTTATTGGTTTCGATTCATCGCTACAGCTTCCAAGGTGGTGGATTGAAGATTCTACATTCTCTACCTACATTCATTTCTTTGGGAGACTCATCCTATCTCAATATATTAAATTTTATCTATATTTTGATGAATATCACATTTCTATTTCCAGCCCAAACCGTACTTCAGACCCCAAATAGTCATCTGAACTCCTGATCTTCATCCTGAAGCATTCTTCTCCTATTGTCTTTTTGAAAGCAGCAAACTGGCAGTTCTACCTTCTGGTTGCTTAGGCCAAAAACCTTGAGATGATCCTTGCCATATGTGCTTCATTCACAATGTACAGTGATCCATCATGAAATCTGGTCAGCTCACCTCTTTTCTCACCTGTCCAAACACTATAATGTTTAATGTGGCTATAGCATTAATCCTTCAACTTGTCTTTCTGCTTCTGCCATTATCTCCGTTCAGTTTGTTTTCAACACAGTAGTCAGAGAGATTCTTTTAATATAAGCCAGGTTAGGGAATTTTTCATCTTTGAAACCCTTCAGTAAATTCTTTCTTAATCCAAAGTCCTATAAGGCCCAGTATAGTCTAACCTCCTTGACCTCATCTCCTTCTACTTTTCTCACTCATTCCTCCTCAGACTTACTGGCTTCCATTTCAAATAACTTCTACTTCAGAGCCTTTGCATGGCTTTTTCATTTTCCTAGAATACTGTTCTCTCAGAGAGACATAGCTCTCTCCCCTTCTTTCTTGTCTTCCCTCCCAAACATCACCATTTACAATATTTGGTATTGTCTGTCTCTACCTGATCACCACATGAAAATAGAACTTTTTGTTTGTATTTTATTTATTGCAAATAAGTAATGATATTTATTATACCTAACACCTAGAATAGTACACAACAAACAGAAGGCACTCAATAAACTTTCCTTGAATGAAAGAATAAATGAATAAATGATTGAAACAACATATTTGCTCAGTTTTTCCTTGTGTTCCTAATACTAGGTAGAAGGAGAACCATGACTGGACTGTCCTCAAAATACATTCAAACAACTACTTGGAAACATAACGGATGAATACATCTGCCTCTTTGCAATTTAATCATTTCTTTCCAAAATCCTAGGGCAAGACAATCTATAGATTATATTTTAAGTATATAATAACTTATGCAGTTATATAAATTGATACTGTAAATCTCTATTATATATTAAATATTTTCCATGATTTTTGTTAAAGAAAAATGGTGATTATAAAAGATTATATACAGCCATTTTTCTTTGATGAATGGAGTAGAAAGGAGGAAGGAAATAAATAAGCCATTTGAAGAATATAGACCAACATGTTATCAGAAATTATCTATGGGTGGTAAAGTCATTTACTTCTTTTTTTTCCCAATTTTCCATTTTTTATACATTTTATAATGAACAATGTTAATCAGGAAAAATGTGGAAAAGCTAAAGCTTCATACTGAAAGAGATCATGACTTCTTGTGTTTGGACTACCATTTTTCTTATTTAAACAAAGTTGAGGGAATAGCTAGTTGAATAGGGCCTTATTCTTAAAATAAACTGAAAACAGACTCTTTTAATTTTTCCTTCCTTTAGAAATTCATGTTGGATCCTCACCTTCACCCACTTATACATTTTCTTCTACATTCTGCTTTTGGTGGAAGTTGATACATACTTCTTTAGGGATCTGAGATTTAAGACTTTTACTCCTTCTCTCTACTTACTTAATTACTATCGGAACAGTTGTGTTTCTTGTCCATTCCATAGTTTGCCGCTCCAAAAAACCAAACAAACAAACACCCAAAAACCTCCCACAAAAAAGGAAAAATCCATAATAAAGTCACAAATAGCTTTCTGAGAAACACTGTTTTTAAAGCCTCAATACTTGTCAAGGCAGAGCCTGATCATGCCAGAGAAATAATTCATCTCTAAATATTTTTTGAGAACCCAGCTTGCTTGAACAGTAATACAGAAAACAACTGCCATCTCTTTTGTTCTTAGATTATTAGATTAGATTAGATTTATTTACAATTCACTTTTACTTTTAAAACAATATGAAAGTAAATTTAACTGTCATTAGCATGGATCTCATATTAACTAATGAGTATTTTCTGGGTGGCATTTTTTTTCCCTTTTCAGCATTTCTCTGTAATATTTACTTTCCCTCTCTTTTCATACCTTGCTTTTTGCATTTTGCCTCACAATTTTACATCTTTGTTTTTATGTCAGTAAGAAATCCTTTTTTTCTGTGGTTTTATTTGTTTGACTACACTTTTGTCTTTCTCGAGCATTGAAGCATTTTGGCGTTCATCACTTGAAACTGTAGGGACTAGTTAGGTAATGAATGAAGCTAAAATATCAGACCTATAACAGCAAAGGATCATTTCTTGTTCAGGGTATTTATCCTGTTGACCCTTGAACAACAGAGGTTTGGACTGCATAGGTCCACTTTTGTGCAAATTTTTTTTCAATAAATGTGTACTATACGATCCCTGGTTAGTTGAATCTGCAGATGTGGAACCATGGATATGGAGGGTCAACTGTAGAGTTATACACAGATTTTTTTTTTTTTTTTGAGTACCTGCTGGGTCTTTTATTTACTTATTTATTTATTTATTTTTTTAAACATCTTTATTGGAGTATAATTGCTTTACAATGGTGTGTTAGTTTCTGCTTTATAACAAAGTGAATCAGTTATGCATATACGTATGTTCCCATATCTCTTCCCTCTTGCATCTCCCTCCCTCCCACCCTCCCTATCCCACCCCTCTAGGTGGTCACAAAGCACCGAACTGATCTCCCTGTGCTATGCGGCTGCTTCCCACTAGCTATCTATTTTACATTTGTATACACAGATTTTTGAGTGTGCAGAGGGTGGGTTGCCCTAACCCTGGTGTTGTTCAAAGGTCAACTTATGTATGTGTATATATATACTGCTATATGTTGTCTTCATTCTAGTATCCAACTTGAGGAGGAAGCCCTTATCTGGAATATGGCTGGGCTTGTGTTAAAAGAAACATGGTGAGGAATTTCCTGGAGTTCCAGTGGTTAGGACTCCACACTTTCACTGCCGAGGGCACAGGTTCGATTCCTGGTCAGGGAACTAAGATCCCACAAGCTGCACGGCACAGCCAAAAAAAATAAAACCCCAAGAAACAAAGAAACATGGTGAAACACATCAGGCTTTTTCTTAAAATTTCTACCTGGAAATAACACATGTCATTGGGGCTCTCATTCTATTACCAAAGTAAGTCAAATGACAACTTACAAGTTCAATAAGATGGGGATGTATTATACTTGTACAGAAAGAAACAATAAATGTTCATTGCTTTATAACTTATCACTTATCCCAAGTCTAGGAAAATATCTGAAGTTTAGGAAAATAAATCAGAAATGGAGTTCTAATGGAGGTGAGCTTGGAGTAGGGTTTTTAAGAGGAATCACTAAGTTATGATATAAAGGGTCACACATAAAGGCAGGGAAGAGAAAGTATGGGAAGGAGGCCAAAGTAGAGAGTTTTTCATGGCATGTGACTCTCTAGGTTATGAAAATTAGGTGGTTGAGATTGTTAGTAAAGGAAATGGGACTGGTAAGGACCTAAAGGTTAGCAGTAGATTTCACACAGAAAAAAAAATGGACCACAGTAATCTTTTGTGTATTGAGCTGATGTAATTTTAAAATAGCACTATGATGTAGGCATCTAACGTTGAGTGAGTATAGGCAGTGAAGTTAAGGTGCTTATTTATCAGCTGGTGACTTCCAGCATGCTGTGTTTGTCTTTGGATGTATGTACTTCTGCAAATGTGATGTATGTTTACTTGGAGTTTTGTGATGGATAACTACCACTGAGTGACTGCTATGACTATAAAAATACTCTCCCTGTCTAAGTTAAAAGGTTTTTTATCTTTCCTTTTTTGCATTTTTTATTTTTTAAGGAAGTATAGTTGATTTACAATATTATATTCGTTTCAGTGTACAACATAGTGATTCAGTCTTTCCATAGGTTATAATCCATATAAAATTATTATGTCTGCCAGAAAAAGACACATACTCTGTTATCACTTATATGTGGAATCTAAAAAATAAAACAAACATGTATATAACAAAACAGAAACAGACTCACAGATATAGAGAACAAACTGGTGGTTACCAATGGGAAGAGAGAAGGGGTGAGGGGCAAGATAGGGGTATGGGATTAAGAGATACAAACACTGTATAAAACATATAAGCAACAAGGATATATTGTACACCACAGAGAAATATAGCCATAATTTATGTCAGAGCGTTCTGCCTATGTTCTTGTCTAGAAGCTTTATGGTTTCAGGTCTTACATTTAGGCCTTTAATCCATTTTGAGTTTATTTTGTATATGGTATGAGGAAATATTTTAAACTCATTGATTTACATGCGGCTGTCCGGCTTTCCCAGCACCACTTGCTGAAGAGACTGTCTTTTCTCCATTGTATATTCTTGCCTCCTTTGTCATAGATTAGTTGACCATAGGTGTGTGGGTTTATTTCTGGTCTCTCTATTCTGTTCCATTGATCTATTTGTCTGTTTTTGTGCCAGTACCATACTGGTTAGGTTACTGTAACTTTCAAATATATTCAGAAGTCAGGAAGAGTTATACCTCCAGCTTTGTTCTTTTTTCTCAAGATTGTTTTGACATTCAGGGTCTTTTGTCATTCCATATCAATTTTAAGATTATTTTTTGTAGTTCTGTGAAAAATGTTCTGAATGTTTTGATAGGGATTGCATTACATCTGTAGATAGCTTTGGTAGTATGGATATTTTTAACAACATTAATTCTTCCAATCTAAGAGCACAGTGTATCTTTCCATTTCTTTGTAAAATTTTCAAACTTCTTCATCGATACTTCATAGTTTTCAGAGTATGTCTTTCACCTCTTTGGTTAAGTTTATTCCCGGATATTCTATTCTTTTTGATGTAATTTTATATGGGATTGTTTTCTTTCATTCTCTTTCTGATAGTTCATTTTTAGTTATAGAAACCAAAAGATTTCTGTATATTAATCTTGTATCCTCAACTTTACTGAATACATTTATTCTAATAGTTTTCTGGTAGATACTTTAGGGTTTTTGATATAGAGTATCATGTCATCTGCAAATATTGACAGTTTTCTTCCCTTCCAATTTGGATAGTATTTATTTCTTTTTCTTGTCTGATTTCTATGGCAAGGAAATACAATACTATGTTAAGTGGAAGTGGAGAGAATATGCGTCTTTATCTTGTTCCTGATTTTAGAAGAAAGGCTTTCAGCTTTTCACTGTTGAGTATGATATCAGCTCTGAGTTTGTCATAAATGGCTTTTATTATACTGAGATATGTTCCCTCTTTACCCATCTTGATGAGAGTTTTTTTTTTTAAACATCTTTATTGGAGTATAATTGCTTTACAGTGGAGTGTTATTTTCTGCTGTATAACAAAGTGAATCAGCTATATGTATACATATATCCCCATATCCCCTCCCCTTTGTGTCTCCCTCCCATCCTCTCTATCCCACCCCTCTAGGTGGTCACAAAGCACTGAGCTGATCTCCCTGTGCTATGCAGCTGCTTCCCACTAGCTAGCTATTTTACATTTGGTAGTGTATATATGTCAATGCCACTCTCTCACTTTGTCCCAGTTTACCCTTCCCCCTCCCTGGGTCCTCAAGTCCATTCTCTACATCTGTGTCTTTTTGATGAGAGTTTTAATCATGAATGGATGTTAAATTCTGACAAATGCATTTTTTTTTCTTTTTTTATTTGTTGGGTTGCTGATGTGAGTTTTTCCCTTAGATTTGTTCATGTGATGTATCACATTGATTGATTTGTGAGTGTTGAACCATCCATAGAATAAATCCCACTTGAATATGGTATGTGATCCTTTTATATAGCACTGGATTTGGTTTGCTAATATTTTGTTGAGGATTTTTACATCTGTATTCATCAGAGATATTGGCCTGTAATTTCCTTTTTTGTAGTGTCTTTGTCCGGTCTTGTAATCAAGGTGACATAGCCTCATAAACTGAATTTGGGAGTGTCCCACCCTCTTCAATTTTTTGGAGTAGTTTGAGACGAAAAGTTATTAGCTCCTCTTTATAAATTTGGTAGAATTCCTCTGGACTATTTTTTTTCTACGAGTCTTTTAAATTATTAATTCAATTTCATGTCTAGTTATCAGTCTGTTCAGACTGTCTCTTTCTTCCTGATTCAGTCTTGGCAGGTGGTACAATTTCTAGAAATTTGTCCATTTCTTCTAGGTTGTCCAGTTTGTTGGCATATAACTATTTGTAGTAATCCCTTATGTTTTTCTGGTATCTCTGTGGCATCAGTTGTTATTTTTCCTCTTTTATTTCTTATTTTGTTTGTTTGGATTTTCTCTCTTTTCTTCTTTAGGCTGGCTAAAGGTTTATTTTGTTTGCCTTTTCAAAAACAAAAGTTTGATTTCATTGATTTTTAAAAATATTTCTGTCTCTATTTATTTACTTTCCAATCTTCATTATTTCTCCCTTCTGCTGGGTTTGGGCTTTGTTTGTTCTTCTTTTTCTAATTCCTTTAGATAGATAGGCCTAGCATGTGATATATCCTAGAGAACGTTCCATCTGCACTTGAAGAGAATGTGTATTCTGCTGTTTTTAGATAGAATGTCCTCAAATACCTATTCAGTCCAACTACTCTATTGTGTCATCTAAAACTTTAGTTGCCTTTTTGATTTTCTGTCTGGATAATCTTTCCACTGATGTCAGTGGGGGTGTTGAATTCCCCCACTATTATTATGTAACTGTTAACTTCTCCCTTTTTGTGTGTTTGTATTTGCTTTATATATATAAGTCCTCCACTATTAGGTGCATATATGTTATTGAGTATAATATCCTCTTCTTGTATCGAACCTTTTATCATCATATAATGCCCTTCTTTGTCTTTTGTTATAGACTTTGTTTTAGTCTATTTTATCTGAGATGAATATCGCTATCCCCAACTTCTTGTCATTTCTATTTGCATGAAATATCTTTTTCCATTCTCTTACTTTTAGTCTGTGTGTGTCTTTAGTTCTGAAGTGAGTCTCTTGTAAGCAGTATAAGATCTACATGTTTTATTTCCCTTCCCCACATTTTGTGCTTTTGATGTCATATTTTACATCTTTTTATTTATCCCTTTACTATGTATTTTAGTTATAGTTGCTTTTACAATTTTTTTCTTTCATTCTTTGTACTAGCTTATTTAAGTGGTTAATCCTCAGCCTTTACTATATGTTATTCTTTACTAGTGGGATTTTTCTGTTCCTGTGGATTCTTTCTTCTTGTTAATGCCTTTTATTTTCCACTTAGAGAAGACCCTTTAACTTTTCTCTAAAGTAGGTTTAACATCGATTAACTCTTTTAGTTTTTGCTTGTCTGAGAAGTTTATCTCTCCTTTAGTTCTAAATGATAATTTTGCTGGGTAGAGTATCCTAGGTTGCAGGTTTTTCCCTTTTATTTTTATTTTTATTTAATTGCAACTTCAGGAAAAGTTCCTGCTTTATTATTCCAAATAAATTTTTGCATGTAAAATAAATGTCCAATAGTTCCTGGTATGTGGGAAGATAGTGTTTGTTAAAGTCACAATGAAGCCTTATTGACGGAAGCTTGGCTATATAAACAGCACAAGCCTTATTGACGGAAGCTTGGCTATATAAACAGTTTTCAGTTTCCAGTTAGTTAGCTCTTTATATAAACAGCACAAGTTGAGAAAAGGTTTAATCTCCAAACCTATTAGACTGGATGAAGTAAGATAAGTAATGGCCACCTTGCGACACTACAGGAGATCTCATTCCCATCGGAGGTCAAGGAGGCCCACCTTGGTAAGGGGGCACCATTGGCGGTCCCTGCCCATACGGCGGCATAGCACCAGGAACATATCCTGGCATGCCTTGATGATGACCACCATACTGACCATGAGGTGGCATTGGGGGTCTCATTCCTTGTTGCTGTGGGATGCCTGGCTGTGGTGGCATCGTACCTCCAGTTGGTCCAATGGGTGGATTACCAATGGGAGCCTCTCCTGGTCAAGGAAGATTACGTTGATATTTAGGTAACTGTGCTCTTCTCTCTTCCAGCAATATATCGTCATCTGGATGGATCAACTTACTGGTTGCACTGGTCGTCGTAAGTGTAGCAGGCTTACTTGTTATTGAAGCTGCTGGTTTAGCTGCAGTGCTATTTGTTGTACTAGTGGTTGAAGCTGTAGAGTGTGTATATGCAGGGAATGTAGGCTTTGGGGGTTCTGTAGTTGTTGCAGGGATACTATTTAAGGGCTTGAAATCTGTACCAACAGGTCCTTGGGCAGCTGGCTGAGCCTGTCCTGCACTGGGGAAAAGAGGCTTAGTAACTGGAGGCTGTGGAGCTGGAACTGTTGTTGTTCCTGCAGGTGGTCTGTTAAGAATACCTGGCACTGAAACAGCCTGTGCTTGAGTCATTGGAGGAATTCCAGGACGTGGAACAGGAGGGGGCATACCTGGTGGCATACCAGGCATCAGAGGTGGTATTCCTGGTCCAGGTGGCATCATTCCACCCATTGGCATCATTCCAGGTGGCATTCCTGGCATAACTGGTGGCATTCTTGGCATCAGAGGAGGAACACCTGGCATTAATGGAGGTATGCCTGGAGGCATTCCTGGTGCTTCTGGAACTGGTGGTAGTCCTGGTTGTGCCATTGGGGGGATATAACCTTGTTGAGGTTGAACAGGCTGTGGTTGAAATGAAGTTGAAGCTGCAGGGTCATCATCATCATATTCATCAGAATCCTCTGGTTGCTTCTTTTTTTTGACTCTCTGCTTGTGTTTTCTGTTCAAGAAGTCGTCTTCTTTCATCCATGTCTTTTTCTGGAATACCTGCCATACCATATATTTCCAACTCTATGTCTGTTCTCCCAGGTATTGCATTTGGTACTGCATCTATTGTCTCTTTATGGACCTGCATGCAATGAATAGCTAAGCCAGGTCCTGTATACAATTTCTTATGACATATATGACATTTAAGATGCTTTGCTTTTTGGTGCTGTATAAGGATCTTCTCATCATCAAAATCTCTATTACAATACCAGCACCATGGCTTCAGCTGCTGCTGCTGCTTGCGACCCATAACTGCGCTCTACCGACAAAAAAAAGGGAGGAGAAAACAAGCAAGAAAAACTAGCCGAAGAGTCGCTCACTCTTCTGACCCAACCGCCACCACCGTGTCCCACAGGAAAACCAGGTTTTTCCCTTTTAGCACTTTCAATAATGATGCCTGTCCCTTCCAGCCTGCAAAGTTTCTGCAGAAAAATCAGCTTATAGCCTTATGGGGGTTCCCTTATATATGACTCTTTGTTTTTCTCTTGCTGCCTTTCAATTCTCTGTATCTTTAACTTTTGTTATTTTAAGTATGATATGCCTTAGTGTGGATCTGTTTGGACTCATCTTGTTTGGGATCCTCTGTGCTTCCTGGATTGCATAGCTGTTTTCTTCCAAAGTTTTGTGAAATTTTCAGCCATATTTTCATCAAATAGATTTTCAGTCCCCTTCTCTCTCTCTTCACCTTCTGGGATCCCTGTAATGTAAATGTTGGTATACTTGTTATTATTCCAGAGATCTCTTAGATTGTTCTCATTAAAAACAAATTCCTTTTGCTGTTCTGATTGGATGATTTCCATTATTCTATCTTCTGGATCACTTATGCATTAATCTGTATCACCTTCTCTGGTATTAATCCTTTCTCGTGTATTTTTTATTTCAGTTATTGTATTCTTCAGTTCTGACTGATTAAAATTCCACTGTGTTCCTCTATTCTTTTTGCTAATTCAGTTAGCATTCTTATTACTAATGCTTTGAATTCTTTATCTGGTACATTATTTCTCATTATTTGTTTCAGGGGTTTTTCTCTCACTTTTTCAAATGAGACCAATTTCTCTGTCTTCTCATTTTGCTCAACTTTTTTGTCTCTAGCAAATTTGGTGAAACAGTTCCCTGTTTGAGATCTTGAAGGTGTGCCCTTATGTGGGAGCCTCCCTGTACAGTCTGTGTGTGTCCTGTGGCTTTGGTGGGAGAGTTGGATTTGATGTGAGCATAAGCCATGTCTTTCCTGTTTTGCTGGCAGCTATCATCTTGGTGGGAGGTGAGGTTGGAGAAGGGGGATCCAGGGTTTGAACTAGATGCGAGCTGGGGCTTCCCCTCTGCCCTCTGCTCAGTGGCCATCATCACCCTATCGGGGGCAGGGGCCCATCCCTCGTTGCTGGAGCAGAAGCCCTGAGTGGCAGGTCTAAACTTTCTCTGTTCTCTTTAAGTGTGTGATCTGCCCCCTCCTAGCACCAGCAAACTTGCCCCATAGGGGAGAAGTGCTGGGGCAAGTGGGGCCCATGGAAGCACTTGGTGTGTGTTGGGGCATGGGCTGTGGTGCTCCAACCACATACAGAAGTCTGAGCTGCATGTGATGCACTGCCTGTGCAAGTGTCACTGCCTGGGCCAGCTGCCTATGCCCTGCTCCACTCAGGTGCTACTTTGGGTCTGAGTCTCCTTTGTCCCTCACAGCTGATCTCTCCCCTTTGCCTCTGCCACCCCTGCCCTGGTTTGGAGCTGCACTGCAGTGCAGGCAGGGCCCGTGTGGGCTCCTTGTATGTATTGAGGCACAGGCTGTGGCGGTTTGGCCACAGACAGAGTTTGGGCTACTTCTGATGCACTGCTTGTGCAAGCACCGGTAGTGGCTGCCCCCGCCCTGCTCAGGTGCTGCTTCAGATTTGAGCTGCCTCTGTGTCACGTGGTCAAGCGCTTTTCCTCCGTCGTAGAGCTGTGATGTGAAGTAAACAGGCTGGAGCATTCCCTTGGCTCAGGTTAGGGCTCACGCTGGGGATGTCATGGGAAGCCAGCCAGCCTCCTCAGCAGTTTCAGTCTGTCCTCTTTGCCCTGTTTTGGGAGCAAAGCAACTCCTGTGTGCTCCTCATGAGTGGAGTCCGGGATTCCCACAGCCCTCCTGTTAGTCCCACTGACCCTCCAAGCGGCCAAGGGGACCAGCCTTCCCTGTGTTGGACCCCAGGACTGAGGTGCCCAATATGTGGCTGGAACCGTCCATTCCCTAGGGAGGATCTCCACCTGTGTAATTCCCCTTTTCCGTTGTGTCCCCTCACAGGGGCACAGGTCCTGACCTGATTGCTTCTCTTCCGTTCCTACTGATTGTGTGTGGATCCTTCTTATAACCTTGGTGTACAGAGTTTTTCTACCAGTTTCCAGTTAGTTTTCAGTGGGATTTGTTCCATATGCAGATGTATTTTTGATATGTTCCTGTGGGGAGGTGAGTTCCACCTTTTCCTGTTCTGCCATCTTCATCTCCTCTCTCTTCCAAGTTAAACATTTTAAGAAACAGAAACTGACTTAGGATGGATTAAGCCTAAAAATATTGACAAGTTTATTGGAAGTATATCGGGCAGCTAAAATCAATGGGAGAGCTGGAATACCAGGAGAAATGGCCAAAACCACATCTCAGACCTGGGTTGATGTGGAAAATTCTTCTCCCTTCACTACCTCTGCCAGGAAGCAACCACCTAAGCCCTTGGTTTTTGCTGCATTTAGCTCCTGAGACAAAGACCAGAATGCATGTATCGAGTGCTATAGCCAAAGATAATGCCTGGGCCTAACTGCAGGAAAGTCTAATAAGCAAGTGCCTGGCCACTCACTCTTTAAAGAGAGACAGCTTTTCCCATGTCACATCAGACTCTGAAAGTGTGAAAACCCTAAATATCAAAAGGTGTTTAGATGCTAATTTGTCAAAATGAAGGAAAATACCCATACAAGTAGAAAGTAAAGAAGTGATTGATATGAAAAGAAATAAAATAGTTGATTGGGAAAATCGGTATTGAGAGATGGCAAGAGGAGATCTGAAATTAGTTTGGGGAGTGTTTGTGCTAAGGGACCAGGAAGATACACATACTTCGGTGGCAAGAAAATCATGACCTTTGGAGCCAAAGAGAAGGGAATTTAAATCCTTGTCTTAATGCATATTAGCTGTGTGTCTTAGTCAAGTTAGTCCAGGAACCTCAGTAAATTGGAGATAACAATATTAGTATGAAGATCAAATAAAATATGTAAAGGTCTGTCATTCTGTCTACCATATGGTAGGTACTCAACAAACATTACCCACCCACCTATTCCCCCCAAAGCTTTAGGTTAAAAGCAATGAGGAAAGTCAGTACAAAGATTTCCATGTTGTTCTAGCATCTAATGTCCTGAATTCCTCAGGAGATGAGGGTTGGTAAAGGGAACAGTAAGAGAATAAAATGTAGAGGTAAGTTTTGTTACTGGTAAGGGATAGAATCTTTTCTGGAACCTGGCTGGATCACAGGATGCCCTATGGTTATTTTTAGTTTTCTCTCAACCAAGGTGCTGAAGACAGACTAGGCCTTGAACAGTCTTAGTGAGCAGGTGTACTCCCTGGATTTTCTTCTGCTTCTGCACCATTTCTGTCCAAGTAGATCTGGATTTCCATCCAGTCTCACCTCCTTCCTTCTTTTGAATCCTTTCTGGAAGGAAAAAATAGGAAGCAGCCTATCTAAAGGGAATTCCAGTTAAAAGCATTAGGAGTCATAAAAGGTCTACAAAAGGGCCCAAATTCAAATATATTGATAAATATTAGCATCATCCTTGGGCAAGACAATAGTAAGTAGTGAGCTGATAGGACTGAGGTTTGTTTGAACATACAGGAATTCAAATTCAAATTGCTTATAACTCAAGCAAAGTGAAATATAAATGAAGGCAGATAGCTGTCAGGTTACAGACCCCAGCCTACATCTGGGGTTTCTTATCTTCTCAGAATCCTCTTGCCTCTGAGGAAACATGGGTTGGAAGACCCAAGGTGTGAAGACTTTCTGTTTTGAACTCAAGCAGCTTTACGTTGCATCTCTCATTCACATTGAGGTTACACAAGATATTATTTGAAAACAGGGCTCTGTGGCTAAAAACGACATTTAGACTGTGATGCTCTTTTATGCAGATTTCCAAGACTCTCTCATCAGATTTATAGTAAGTGAAGACTACACTTTTCCCAAAGCACTTCCACATACAGCCTTTCAATGACCCTCTTAAGAACCTAGTGAGGAAAGCATATGACTTGAATATTGGTGATCAAGAATATAGCCACATATAATTTTCAGTCAATAGAATAAAACTTGATCATTTTTTTGAATGGTGAAAGAGAGATTACTATTTTCTTCACAGTCAGTGTTTTTTGCTAAGTCTCTAACAGGCTCATTCTGACCAGGAAAAATGGATTTGGGTTGGGAACATGGAATGTGAAATCAGTGTTTCAGGGACATGGACTTTCACAGAGGCCTCTGCAATCACCATGTTCCTGGCTAGTAAAACCCACTGAAATTATTTTCTTGCTATAATGTTGTGATTTACAACTTAAACGTGTTCTCGTAAATAGAGATGCTTCCACGGCTCTTCCGCTTCCCGCCCTTTTTGCCAGATCTCGGCACATCTGAGAAAAATTATGAGATCTAATGTTAAAAGATCTAATGGTACATGAATTGTGTTTTCTCCTTATGTCTTGATGTAATGGGGAAAAACATGTCTCTAGAATTGGCTATTTCATTCTCAGTGGCACCAATTATTTAAAAGTGTCATTTATATACAGACCCTGCAGCTACATCAGTGCAGCTGGAATTTAATTTAATCCATTTACTCATTTGTTCAATTAACATTCAGTGAACGCTGAAAATGTTCTGCCTTAACTGCAGGTGTTCTCTGCAGTAGTGGGAGAATTGGGACCATCCAACCAATCCCAGCAAGTAAACACAACATAAGTCATAAACCATTAGAAAATAGGTAGTTCAAACATGTAAGTGCCACCTTCAGTAATTTAATATCCAGCACTACCGTTGAGATTCACAAAGAGTTTTTGCTCTTCAGAAACATACCTATTGGAAATATAAATGTATATGTATATATATATATATATATATATATATGTTTATGTAGACTTACTTCAGCATTTGACAGTTAAAATACATGCACTGGAATCTTGCTGCTATAACCTCACTAGACATAACCATATAGGATAAGTTTGTTCTTTCTCTTAGCCTCAATTTTCTCACCATCTGGTGTGCCTGAGTTGCTTTATGGGAATTTTGTGAGGAGCAGGATAAAGCATGTAAAACATGCAGCACAATGCCTGGTGTGGAGTAACTATTCACTAGTGGTTGGTGTAGGAATGATATTGATGATGATGATGATGATTATAACGTTACCTCCTGTTGTCTTTCCTTTACGTGAATGTGAAAAGACAACCAGCAGTGGAGGGAGCAGAGGAGTGAGGTACCAACTATTCAATGATAACAACGTAATTTTATCTACCAGGTTCTCTTCAAAGGTCACCTAAAACTTGGACTCCATTTTTGAGGTCTTTTGATTATGTAATAGTAGATGATGTGCAAAGGGTTGCTAATCACAATAACTTTAGAAGCCTCCTGAGAGCCAAAGAACCACTACTCTACCCAGACAACACGAGATGTCAGTAAAGTGGAAGAGGATGAAATAGGTTTATGGTGCACACATTCCCCCCCCCCACATATGCATCCCATATATATTATAATATGTATTATATAATATTTATTTGACAATCATGTTAATTGTTTTTCATTGTACACTTATCATGGACCAGGCACTGCACTAAATATTTTATATGCTTAATTGCAGTTAATACTTAAAACAACCCTATGAGACAGTTGTTATCCCCATTTTACAGATGAAGAAAATGAGGTTCAGAGACATTTAATAAATTTCCTGTCTTCACATCAGTAATTTGAGGAGCCGCTATGTGAACCCAGTTAATCTGACTCGGAACACTTCATCATCAGTGCTACACAGTGTCTTTTAAAGGTGCTTATTATGTTCAGATCTGTGTGTAAAACCTGACTCTTCTGCCCCTTATCACCTGTCTTTCTTCAGCAATTTATTTAAATTCTGAGCCTTAGTCTTCTCAACTGTAAAGTGAAGATGATGATAATACCCACTTTAAAGAGCGATTATTCAATGAAGTCTTGTTCGTAAGAGCATCTAACTTAGTGATTTGTATTTAGTGCATATGACAGCAAATATTCCTAAACTGAGATATGCTAATTGAATACTTTCTCTTCATTGATGTAGATTATTAGAAAACTGTGTTATAAGAACGAAACAAAGCAACCTGCAGCTATAAAACAAAAGACGACCTGCTTATTGAGCCCATGGTACCTGTGGTTGAGCCATAATAATGGGAAAAGTTATGACAAAGGAGACAAGACTATACAATGGAGAAAAGACAGCCTCTTCAATAAGTGGTGCTGGAAAACTGGACAGCTACATGTAAAAGAAAGAAATTAGAACACTCCCTAACACCATACACAAAAATAAACTCAAAATGGATTAAAGACCTAAATGTAAGGCCAGACACTATAAAACTCTTAGAGGAAAGCATAGGCAGAACCCTCTTTGACATAAACCACAGCAACATCTTTTTTGATCCACCTCCTAGAGTAATGAATATTAAAACAAAAATAAACAAATGGGACCTAATTAAACTTAAAAGCTTTTGCAGAGCAAAGGGGATCATAAACAAGATGAAAAGACAACCCTCAGAATGGGAGAAAATATTTGCAAATGAAGCAACTGACAAAGCATTAATCTTCAAAATATATAAGCAGGTCATACAGCTCAATATCAAAAAAAAACAAACTACCCAATCAAAAAATGGGTGGAAGACCTAAATAGACATTTCTCCAGAGAAGACATACAGATGGCCAACAAACACATGAAAAGATGCTCAACATCACTATTAGAGAAATGTAAATCAAAACTACAGTGAAGTATCACCTCACGCCAGTCAGAATGGCCATCATCAAAAAATCTACAAACAGTAAAGGCTGGAGAGGGTGTGGAGAAAAGGGAATCCTCTTGCACTGTTGGTGGGAATGTAAATTGGTATAGCCACAATGGAAAACAGTATGGAGGTTCCTTAAAAAGCTAAAAATAGAACTACCATATGACCCGGCAATCCCACTACTGGGCATATACCCAGAGAAAACCATAATTCAAAAAGACACATGCACCCCAATGTTCATTGCAGCACTGTTTACAATAGCCAGGACATGGAAACAACCTAAATGTTCATTGACAGAGGAACAGATAAAGAAGATGTGGTACATATATACAATGGAATATTACTCAACCATAAAAAGGAATGAAATAGAGTCATTTGTAGAGACATGGATGGACCTAGAGAGTGTCATACAGAGTGAAGTAAGTCAGAAAGAGAAAAGCAAATGTCATAATAACGCATATATGTGGAATCTAGAAAAATGGTATAGATGATCTTAGTTGCAAAGCAGAAATAGAGACACAGACATAGAGAACAAATGTGTGGATACCAAGGGGGAAAGGGGTGGGGTAGCAGGAATTGGGAGACTGGAATTGACACATATACATTATTGATATTATGTATAAAATGGACAACTAATGGGAACATGCTGTATAGCACAGGGAACTCACCTGGTGCACTATGGTAACCTAAATGGGAGGGAAGTCCAAAAGGGAGGAGCTATCTATCTGTATGTGTATAGCTGATTCATTTTGTTGTGCAGTGGAGGCTAACACAACATGGTAAAGCACCCATACTCCAATAAAAATTAATTTAAAAAAAAATGGGAAAAGTTAATGGATATATAGAGCTTTCTATATACAAAGCATTGCTTTAAGTGCTTTTATATATATTATTTGTTTAATTCTTTTACAAATCTAAGCAATAAGTACTCAATTTGCAGATGAGGTAACATAGGTACAGAGATATTAAATAATTCAAACTTGGGTTGTCACACTCAGAGTTCTCACTTCTAACCATTGTACGGCCCTTCCTCAGAGTCCCTGTGGGGAAAGCATCTGTCACATCTGATCGTCTTCCTGTCTACTCCAATGAAAGCCCATCCAGGAGAGACCCTCTAACCAGGTACTAACCAGGTATCTATGAGCTATTTGATATCTTCACTTTAGTAATCAATGGAGATCATACATACACAGATGGGGTGTGTGTGTGTGTGTGTGTATGTATATATATATATGTATCTATATATGAACTAATGGAGATTTTAATATCTGCATATAGAAATGATATTTTACATATATGATGGACGTTGTATATAGAAGGATTATATGTATATAAATGGAGTTATTATGTATATATATGTAATTACAAATTTCCTGCATCTTCTCTTCCTCCTCCTCCTTCTCTCTCGTCTCTTTTCCTCTAAAATACCTCATAATAAATGACAAAGAAGCCATTCCCTTTTGGACCTCCCATTGTAAATTCTTCCTGAGGATGAATAACTCGACCTCGAATTCCTCCTGTAATGTGTTACTTTCACAGAGGGACTGGAAATCACATTTCTAACCCACCTGTGAGAGGAAGAGCCCTTGTGCAGGGGTGACATGGGGAGATGGCTTAGACAGGACAGAGCCCTGAGCAGAGGAAGGAGTCCAGAGCAGAGGCTGTGACTCACAGACACAATTTGTAGCTGAGGAGTTGTGCCTTCTATTTGGTTTGAAGTATTTCCGTCGTATTCAATAAAAATGGATGGCAGAAATAGAAGCCCGTGTACTTTGTCCATTTGTAAAAATGCAGCTTAGGGTCGTACTCTCCCTCTCTCCCAGGAGGAGAACGTGTCAAGTTGGCATGAGGGCCAGCGGCCTGGGGGTGGAAGAGGGGCCCTGAGCTTCCTTGAGGAGGGCAGCCACGGAGCCGGGCTCTTGCCTTGCTTGCCCTTTGGGGAATCGTGAGGGCAGGATCTGTCTTGTCCCTTCATCGTCCCCCCCACCATTTCCACCTGGAACCTGCCTACGTCTCTGACTTCCTCTCCCCCCAAACCAACCTGCACGTTCTCCACTAGCCTGCTTTCACAGGCTGTGCGCGGGCGCCCCGGCCCACAGACAGGAGCTTCGCACCTACTGTTAACTCTGTTTTCAACGCTCTTCCCATCCCACTTCACCTGGTGAAACTCTACTTATTCCTTTGATTTCAGCTTAAGGCTCACTTCCTCAGACCAGCCTTTCCCGATTGTCCTAATTCTGCCAAAAGCCCTTCATTTTAGGCTCATGGCACCTGTGTGTCTCTTCTGTGGCCATTGTCAAAGATACAGGTTTATACGCTTTTGGACCCATTATTTAATTAACTCCTATTGTCTCTGCTAATCTTTAAATCCTTGAGGAAGAAAGATTGTTTTTACTGACCAGTACCTAGTCATTCATCCCTAGTACCTAGAAAAATATCCAACCCATGGGTATACTATATCTGTTGGCTGAATTAGTATGACAGCTACTCTCTGCCATTCCCTGGCATGCTTATGCTCTCCTGCTCCAGGCTTTTCTTTCTCCCTGGTCCTCCTGTAAAGAAACTTTCAGAAGTCTGTTTTGTGTGTGTTTAATCTTGAAGCTTATAAATTATATATATAATAATAATGGTTAAATTTTATATTGTGTTTACCTTGTGCCAGGCATCCTTCAAAAGTATTTTCCTTACATTCATTCATTCAATACTCATAACAATCCTGTGTGGTAGGTTCTATCTCACTTCGTTGAATATGAGGGACAGGGACATTGATTGTAAAACACATCATTGTTTTGTCAGTCGAACTCTGAAACGTCATCTCTCTCTTACAAATGAGAATTTCAGGATAATGAAAGGTTTAGCAACTTGCCCAAGAAAGGCTGGTGCTAAAAATGATGCAGCCATGGTGCGGATGGGGTAAGGCAATGCCAGAGGCCATGCTTTTCACCATGGGCCATCTTGCCACACAAAGAGTCACACATCTGGGCTGTTTCTGCATTTCTTAAATCAGATACAGCCATCCCAGCGGATCTCAGAGGCCACGAGAAGTCACAGGATAAACACGGCGCCACCTATTTGACTATCACTATTTGACAGGAAAATGTTAAATTGCCTTTATAGTAAAATATACTTTATTAAAATAAACACGGATATATTAAATAGTAGAATGCAAAATGTATCCATGTTTTAGATAGAACTTAAAACCTGTGATTATGTTTGATGCTTTATAGTTTATTTTGAAAATACTCTTTTAATTCCTAATGCTATCATTTCACCCAGGCACTTGTTTATATCACACAGGATTATTGCAACTGATTTTTCCTATTCATTTTCCTTACTCTGAATACCAACCCTGCATTTCACTGTCTAACTAGTCATCTTATAACTCTGCTTGTATTAGAGAACTTGTTTGCTAGGAGATATTAGTATTGTCCCCATTTACAGATTAAAGCTTTAGCAGCTTTGCCTGACATTGAGATCCTCTGTGATTTAACCCATTCGTGTCTTTCTGAGCTCCTATCCTAATGGGGCCATCTAGAACTCTTTGCTTCAGCCAGTTGACCCCCATGTATGACGTTCTCATTCGTGTCTTTGTGCCTTGGGTCATGTCTATCCTCCTGGAATGTTATCTTTCTTCATCCTGCAAAACCATACTCTCCTATTAAAACCTCTATAAAGGTCCCCCTTGAGTCCTGAAACTTGCATTGCTTTCTTGTACCCTGGGTGAGATTGCCATGAGCTGCATTTTTATTTCCCTTCCTCTGCTATTTACTTTAATTAACTTGATGAGTCCATGTCTTGATTCCAAAATATTCATGCTTCTTTCTTTCACCCATAGCACTTTTGCATATAACAGTCCCTCAAGAAATATTTTTGACTGTTGAATAAACAAATGAGTGAAGAACAGCCCATGGCTTTTCCTCATCAGTGACTTTCATTTATCTAAGGCGGCAGTGATGGTTTTGGAAGAGTAACAGGGAGAATTACGAGTTTTCAAATCCTGTCCTTGACACTAGTTACTGTCTCTGTAAACTTGAGGATTACCAAACTCTCAGAATTTCAGATTAGATGGTTCAGAGAGGGCCCAAATCACAGATCAGTGGAGTTCTGGATTCATTCATTTGAAATAAACTCATTCATGAATTCACTCCTTCCTTCCAAAAATATCAATTGAGCTACTCCTATGTCAGTCACTGTGCTATAGCATTGGAGAAACAGAATGAACACAATATTATCATTGCTTCCAAGAGTTTATAGTATAATAGAGCTGAGGAGGGCACACATTTCTCTGGCATCAGGGTCTGTTACAGCATGCAGGTCTTCTTCTTCCAAATTTAGCCCTCAGAGCAATAAGCCTCAAAGTGACTGCCACAGAATGGATGAGCCTGGTGGATAGGAGACGCTATGAGCACCTAACGGAAGGATGGAGACATTCCAGAACCCAGCTGTGGATTCCCGGCACTGTCACAGAGGCTTCCTCTGAAGTCAGATAAAAAGAAACAACAACAACAAACCTATCAGTCCTCTGCCCACATCTGCTGTGAATCAGTGCCTGCAGAGGGCATCCCGCCAAGTGAGGGAGATCTGTGTTCCAGAGGACAGCTCACTGTGTTCCTTGGGGTTTGTGTTTTCCATTGTTACAAAGGGTGACGTGTAGACTTCATCAGCACACCTAACGTTCTGTCCCCACCACCAGCTAGAAGGGGTAATGAGAAGGCAGGAAAAGTGGCAGGGACGAGGGGATTTCTTCAACTGTCTGTGGTGCTCAGAGTAGCAGATCAGGCCTCCAGGATCCTCAGGGACAAAAGGCGATTTAGTGTAAACCTGGCTGTGATTTACTCTCCCCAAGTCTCTCCCTTTGCCATTGCCCTTGGCTTTGACATTCCCTGTTGACTTCCTGAGAACTCCTTTCTCTGGGCCTATACCTCGGGAATCTCTCTTCCAAAACCGGGGGATTCAGACAGAACAGGGGGCCAGTTACTTGACAACAAAGTACAGCAGCTTTTCCCTCACAAGCCACAGGATTTTGGACATGTGGTGGCTGGAAGTGACATCTGTGAGTTACTGCTCCTGGATGGAATGTTTCATGGTGTTGCCCAGGAAGTGTCAGGGCATCAGCTCAGCCTCCAGGCAGAAGCAGACTCTTCTTGCCAAAAGTGCTTTTAGTTCCACTTCCACCCCCGGAGCGAGCACGACGGCAGATCAAGGTGGAGGGACTGCTGCTGCTGCCAGAGCGAAGATGGGCTCCTGGGGCCCAGGACAGTCTGACACAGGAAGGCGACCCCTTGCTAGCACGTTCATTAACAAGGAGGTGGCCCATGTCTGGCAGAACTGAATGAGGGGAGTCATGGTTTTTCATAGGAATTAAGTGATAAATACTCTAAACTTACAGACTGTGTTTGAAGAAAGTGCAGAAGCTGACTGAGACTTAGCAATAAGCGCCTGAAGCAGTGGGAGCCCTGAAGGGAGAAAATGATGTCCCAGAACAGACAACAATGGTGTATAAACACTGGAAGGGTATCCAGAGACTATCTGCATGAGGTTCATGCTGAAAAAGATGATCACCAGCGTGCAGATTAGGAAGCTAAGACGGATGTTCAGAACCTATTAATATTCAGATGCAGAAACATCAGTAGAGCAAATGGTATTCCATGCCCACCCTGTAGTATGTGTTCAGTCTTAGAAAAATTATTGGTTCTTTTCATAAAGTCCTAAGCTAGAGAACAGTTCTTTATCTACACAGACATTATTTTTAAAACCTAATGTCCATATTGAACAAAAAAATGCCATTTAAACTGAAAATTTAATTCTATCACATATGGTCTGTGTTACTTGTGTTCATACGGTAGTTTGTGAAAGTACCCTCCCAAATTGTAGTACATATAATTGAAAGAGAGTGGGAATGAAGGTAATACCTAGACTAGTGGTTAGACTACTCAGCAATTCATTACCTTCCCTTTTTTGTTCCCACTCAAGACACATACCACCAAAGATAAACGCCAAATGCATAAACAGTTCTTTCAGTTTTATTGCTTTAACATATAGTTTAATTATCAGTTGAGCAAATTATTAACAAACTACAGTGACATGAGTTGAAATAAATATTGTTTCAAATAATACTGCATAGTTTCAAAACAAACCCAGTGTTACATGCGTGAAAAAATTGAGAACACAATGAAAAAAAAATTTGATTCAGTTAAGCACAAAAGGCATGCAGAATCCCAAACAAGGAATATCTGACCTTCTATGTCAATGTCGTGAGGGTATTAAAGAGTTTTATCTATTCCTGGATAAATAATTCATTTTTATTGATTGGTGAAATTGACTTTAAGGATAAATAATGACCAGAAAGCTCTACAAGTGCTTTTGCCAAAGTTTATCTATGGCCAAACCATAAACCTACTTTGAATTGGCAGTTACTATAGTGGGTGCTTCACTCAGCCCTATTCTGCCTTCTGCACAGCAGGGTGAGGTGTAGAAGCAAGGTACTGATAGTTTGAAACACCTCAAACGCCACTAAAGTTCTCAAGATATTGCTACAATAAACATGACTATTATCAACTGCTTGCTTTTATTTAATCTCAGACTGTCAGCTTAAATCTGCCTTCATCCTGATTTACAATGTGCATGTTACCTTCGGAAATGTCACTAAGTTTAAAATGTCAAAGTTGTTGCCTATAAAAGTAAATAAGGTAAAGTAAGTGAATTTTTTTTTTTTTTTTGCCAAGTCAGTATGGAACTAAAACATAATCAAAATGGAAAGCAGGGGCATCTGGAAATCTTTCACTGGAAGTTTTAATTCATATTTAATCACCCAAAAACTTGCTCAAGAAAATTTTGTTTTAAAGTCCCAACTATTAGGTACTAAATTGGGCATAACATATGTCTACTTCTGTTTTCAGGGAGTTGTTAGTCATGGATATCAAAGAAAAATTATTATGCTGTCATTCAGGTCCAATGAAATTTTCTTTGGAGGAATTTTACCACACAAGGACAATTTTCAAAATCAGTCAGAAGCACAGCTTAACCCTGCAAGACAGTTGCTGAAATTCTCATATTTATATCTCATTGTATACCAGCACATAAAAATAGAGAGTTATAATGCTATAAGATTCAGCAAGCAGTGGAATACTATTTCTACAGTATTTTCAAAATTAATTTTATGTTTAAAGCTTAAGGAAGAAGAAAAGTTCTGTGTAACTGAGAGTGTGAACTAACCTCTCAGACTTGCCCCTTTGCTTTATGAATAAACACTCCAATCCAGATTTGATGTTAGAAGCCCAGACTTGTCAGTCTTAGCTAGACTATCACTGAATATCACAGAGAGGTTCAGATAATTCATAAAGATGGGAAACTGATGGACATGTTGAGGGCTGGCCTGGGACTACGTAATACATGGTTGTCTGAATAGAAAAAGTTATCTGCTGGCTTTGAACTATTGATATAATTATTGAAAGGGGGCTTTAAGATGTTTAGAGATGCTACATATCTTTAAGACCAAATACCCAGAACAAAAAAATAAGCATTCTCCTTGAAAATGCAAAGGAAAGGAAACTTTAGAACTAAAAAATACCTCATTTGGAATGAAAACACAGGACGTAAGTAGAATTAGTATTCTGCTAATACCATTTAAGTGGCTGTCGTATATATCCTACATTGAAGAGATTTTTAGAGATGGTTGTTAGAAATCTGAGCCTCTTTCAGAAAGAGTTTCCCTCCAGAGCTTCCTTTTATGATAGTTGGGAGCAGGTACCGTCATGACTGCCAGGTACCCAAAATTGAAGACCCCAAATAAATACATTCCCAGTTTAAGGAAACATTTCTGGCTCCACTTTAAGAAAGATCAGGAAGTCATTTAACTACCCCAGGCCTGAGATAGGGAGGTCTATCCAGCAAAATAATATGGCAAGAGGGAGAGTCTAGACTTCAGTTGTCTCTAGGAAGAAGGACCATGTAAAGTTAAAGGACTAAATTTGCTTACAGTCAGACACATACTGTATACATTGTTACCTCGATAAAGAAGGAAACATACATTTCCTCTGGTTCAGTCAGTGTGGAATACAAAGAAACTTTAGCTTATTTCAATAATCCTTGGCCCATCCTCCCTGGGATATATAACTTTAAACACACATTAGCAGTAAAGAAGGAAAGAAATGGTGTCAACAAATTGTTTTCACCAATCAGTGCTAAAGATGGATTTTAAATAGGCATCTCCATGGAAGATTTCACCTCTGTGGAAGTGAAAGTAATTTGGTAAGTGTTTTCATCTGATTTCAGATCACGTAGATGAAATATTCACTCCTCATATATCTGATATTTTTATTCAATTATTAGAGGTTATAACATTCAGCTAATTACTTATGTACCTGCTTTTTATTTGCTTTGAGTGATGTAGGTATGGATTTATATACCATATATATTTAAGTTTTGATCCTTTTGCTCTTATATAGGAAGCCAGCCAGCATTTGAAATGTGCATCTCATTTTCAACTAAAAAATCCAATCCCATTTTCCAGGAAATCTGGATGGTGCGGTGGCTAAAAGTTCAGACTCTAGAGTACAACCTGATTTTAAGGCCAGTGAGTTTTTGAGCAAGATCCGTATCCTTAGTTTCTTTTTCTAAGGAATAGAGCTGATAATGTTTATCCCATAGGGTTATTGAAAAAATTAAATAAGGTAATAGCATTCAACACAGAGTCTGCTCATAAGGGCAAGAATCACTGTTTGTTTTGTTATCTGGTATATCCTAAGAACCTAGAGCAGTGCCTGGAACATCAAAGTTGCTCAACAAATATTTGTTAAATATATAATATCCCGATTAACTCTGATACTGGGAAGAATTTCACCCATCAACATGCTAAAAAACTGGCTTAATTTCTGTTTCTCATCTTGCAAACAGTATCACTAAATGATCCTCGAAAGTTATATAGTTTGTTCTCTGCCCTGACATGACTTCACCCAAACTGCCAAAGACAAGTGCCCTATTCTATCCTTAAAATCTTCCTCAGGAGAAGGCTGCCTAATCTTCATAGAACTCAAAACTCTTCCTCTCTCTGGTACAAAAGTTACCTGCTTCTGCAACTACCTTTCTTATTCCCTCCTCTACCTCTGTCACTTTCTTACCCACTTTCTTTTAGAACTGCTCTGTATTCACTGCTTTTTTTCCCTTCCAACTTGTTGAAAATTCATTTTGAAGGTCATTCCTTGGGTTTTGTTCTCCTAAACCAGTGGGGACTGTTGGATTCCAGAAGCCAGCCTGCAGCCATGAGACATCTCATCCCAGGATCTACATAAAGGCCAGCCCTGCAAACCATCGATTGTCTGTAGGTGGGATTCTGGTAAGGTTGGGTTCCATTTGGAAGCGGTTCTCTCAATTAGTATTATCTTCTTTTGAAGTGTTCAGGAATAAGTCCTATCTATCTTGGGGAAGAAAATTCACATGTAAAATGATGAATATAGGAAATTATTCTTTCTTTTGCTTTAACAGAAAATGTTTCTTGTTCATGTAAATTAGTTAAAATGGCAAAAAAAATGCATTAAAAATTTTAATCCTTCTCTCAGATGTCTAGGATAGTGTTAAAACCTTGATTACAACATCTTTAGTTGCATACACCTGGTTTTAGCAACATCCACATTTTTCTATCCTAAAAGACCCAAAGAACCAAAATGAAAACTTTAAACTACTTTGTGTGTAGACTCTTCTGTCATTAGGCCTGGCTTGTTTATTTGGCAGGAATATGCAAAATATTTACTAATATTAAAGATATTATAATGATAGGGAAAGAGAGTTATGACAAAAAAATGCTATAGGGTTTTTGTCTGATTAAGTGTTGTTTTCTGGTATGTGATATATAAATGAAAATGATAAACAAATATAAATTTTTCAGGTTGCAGACATTTTTCTAGTTGACTTAAAGAGAATTATTAAAATAATATGGAAGTTACAGTCTTTTAACTGGATGCCCCTAAATTTTCTGATGAAGTCAAACAGAAGTATTTCTGACTTTCCAAAAAGAAAAAATGGCTGTTTGATACCTAAATATGCAATAAGCAGACTGTCTTAACAAAAGACAGGCTGACAAAAGAAAGTACAGACTTTACTCAACTTGATATTCTGGCGCTTGCTTTGCTAACCTAGAGAATTACTTACAATGAAGGTGAAACAGGCTGGCAGCTCTGCAATGAGTTCACTAGAGAAAGGTAAATATCACCAGGAAAAGTCTCGATCTCACTCTACTCATTCTGCCACTATACAGAAATGTGTATCCATGGGAACCACAGTCCCTAGCATGGAAGTGTCCATTTGACAGCAAAAAAGATAAGAATGTTTTCTGGAATAGAAAAGAAAAGAAAAAAATAATGGCATTGGGAATTAAAATTAATAATTTTAACTAGAATGCTACAGACTGTATTAATCAATTGATGTGTGGGATGGTCTCCTAAGGGGATGAGAGATGAGCGAGAGAGATTTTGGTGCATGGACTAAGAGGAAAGGACATTATTTGGGGGTAATTGATTGGGATGAGCAGGCCTGCTGCATCATTCTGGGAGCAAACTGTCAGCAGGTTATAGGAAGATACGGAGCTCAGGGATGGTGAGATGAAAAGACCACCCTGAATGTGAAGGTGTAGGAAGTCACTGGAAATACTTTCTCTGTTGTCAGACATCAGTCTTTTCAGTCACTCATTAAATTTGAGGAGCACTAATTATTAGGTTTGAGGCCCAGATTGGGCACTTAACTGT
Source organism: Balaenoptera musculus (assembly GCF_009873245.2). Classification (NCBI taxonomy): domain Eukaryota; kingdom Metazoa; phylum Chordata; class Mammalia; order Artiodactyla; family Balaenopteridae; genus Balaenoptera; species Balaenoptera musculus. Next base: position 67,847,181 of record NC_045800.1, on the reverse strand, counting down.
GTGTTCACAATTTTAAATATCTTGCTTTACTGTGACTTGAAAACTAACCTCTCTGAAGATGTTAAGTGTGCAAGGATGTCAGCCTGACAAAGTGGGCCTTTCTGTAGAGTTGTGGAGGTACTTACTCCTCATACAGAAGGAATTTTATGGGGAACGTATATTAATACTGATAAATTCAGAGATTTGCAAAGACCAGAGGGCAATTTTAAGAATATTGTATTTTCTAATACATTCACAGTTTTTGTTCATGTCATAAGACAAGCAGAAAGGGAATAATTAACAAATTTCCTTAGAAGTTTAGTGTTCGAATTTTTTTCCAGACTCATTCATTTAGTCCATTAGAAAGAAGGAAATATTTTAAGCCATTAATTTCCACTTGTGATAAGTAAAAGGGAAAGATTTATATTTATCACCTTTCCTATTAATGAAAACCTTCCAGTTTTTCTAACTAAAAACCTTGAGTGGATTATGATTTGACAGATATTTTCTAACTTCTCATTCTGATTTCAGGCTAATGTTGCCCAGTGATGCTGGTGGGTAACCAGGATGGAACGGTCCTTCAAAGGTGACAGAAACCCCTCTCCTCCCTCTCAAAGATTTTTTTCCTTCATAAATTAACATAACTCAATTTCACTAAAAGAAAAAGGTGAGTTTTGATTAGCAAGATAAAGCAAAAGTATCATTAGAAGAAGCACCGATCTCTGTGATGCAATTTCAAAAGATGCATAGATGGGCCACCAAGCAATCACTCTCATTAAGAAATTTCTGTCATTCCCCTGCAGAAGAAGGGCTTAGTTATAAATATATACACCACCTTCATACTTACTGATTAGATTCATTTAACTATGTTTTATAATGTGAGGATTTGTTAATATATTTGCTGCTAATTTTTCTTCTAAGTATTATACTATTAGCGGGTTTGAATTGAATTAAATCCTGAAATGCTGCCCACTGCAGGAATTGAGTCAGGTGGACAGATGTCCTTCTCAGCTCTGTGCATCTTGTTCTTATTGCACCTTTGATTATTGCACCAGACTTTACTCCTGGGACATTCTCCAAGTTATTTTTTTTTTTTATTAAGTTTTGCTTAATTATAGTTTTTTGCTTTGATCTAAGCTGGAAATCCCTCTACTTTGAAGAGGAGGACTTGTTCACGTCTCATTTTTAAAGAGTCATTTTCTTAAGATAGATACAGAGGTTATTTGATAAGTATATAATTTCAAATTAGTTATGTTCTTTTGGCATCCAGTGCTGCATTCTAAACTCTAACCTTTGGAAAGCTGATGTAGAATTAAACAGACATTAGATTTTGTAAATGAGACTCTTATGGTTCTTGAGCATGTGGCTTTAGGAACTAAGATATACTAGTAGTTTGGTAATTTTTTTAAAAAATTATTTTCTCAACTAAATTATAAATTCACACTTCTACCTGAGAAAAGGAAGTGTCATAGATGTAACTCTTGTAATGTCTACTCTTAGAACAGAAAATGATGGTAGCATGTCAACAAAAGAAATTCCCTGTTTTGCCTCAGTTAGCTAGCTAGTTCTGGACAATATAATTATCTGGATTCTCTAATTCCTTTCTGCACTGTCTTTTCTTTTAGGGAGTGGACTCTGTCCAGAATAATATTGATCGTGGGCCAGTGCATACCGCAAGACAGGCAGGAGCTTATTGCTTTCACTCTTAGAAAGCGTATGTATCAATACTTAGCCCAGGTAACCTAGCGTTTCAGAAGAACAATATAACATATTACAATGAAAAGTTTACATTTTCCCCATAATTTATTAACATATTGACCGATTAAATCCCTTTCCCATACCATTTCGTTCAAGATACCACACACATCATGCTCTCAACCTTTATGCCTTCTTATGTTTCACACATTCTTTTACCCAAACTGGCCCTCCAAACGTCAGCTGATGTTGCATGTTTAAACTTTACCTAGTCAAACTAAGATGACATGGTTGTTGAAACAATTCATTGATGGAAATGTTTTACAAAGTGAAGTCACGATTTTTGTATAATTTTGATAAAGTAGAATAGGAAATTCATGTTTAAAATCCTGTGAATGGGAACTCTATGCATGAGAAAAGGTAAAACTGAAACTTAACTCCTCCAGCGACAGACAGAGAGAAAGAAGTAGAAAGAGAAAAGCAAAGCACTAGACTCTGAAACTGTTATAAAGTCCATTATGAACTCAATTCGGGATGAGCACAATGACTGCAGTTATAAAATGACCTCAGTGACTTTTATTTTAAAAAATGTTATTAAAATCACTCCAGCTTCTTTGCCACTAACTCTACTTCAGAGTTCAGTGGTACAATTCACACACATTTTTTGAGTTATATTTTACTCAATGACAAAATGTTTTTCCAACTGGCCTTTTCCTTTTAAATACACTTGCAAGGTGATACAAATGGAGTCATGCAGAACTCCTTGCATTTCTGTTATCAATCATAACTCGCTTCGGGATAGAGTTAAATGCCCATTTCCCCAATGGATGATTGATAACTCTTCCTCCATATATGTAGTATTCTGGTGGGCCTTTCTAACTCCAAAACTCAACATGCAGAACTGCTGAACACAGTGGAGTCCTGAAATGCACATTTGTGGCATGAAAACTCATTGTAAACTTTATAATGTTAATAAATTGTTTCATAAATAATTAAGGCGGACCTTGAAAATCCAGAAAGTAACTTGATTGCTCAAGCTTGGTTAGTTTCTGATGGATATTAGCCCAATCAGTTGACAGTTGTCACAAATATCTAGAGATTGAATTTTTTTTTTTTTTTTTTTCCTGTAGAAGGAATCACACATGTCTGTCAGGTTACATCAGATAAAGGAAGTATGGAGATTAAATGGGAAAGTATTTTATGAAATCTTTTGTTTCCATTGAAAACCAAGTCAAGAGCTCATATCACTATTTTAACTCAAAATGAAAAAGGTGAGTATACTTAAGCTGTTACAGATGAACAGGACTCATTTGAGTCTCCTGTGTTCATTTAGTAATGAATATAAGATATTCTCTGTGATGGGGAAGGCTGAATGACACCTGAAGATTTCATTCATTCAACAAGCATCTGTTGATTACTTATTAGGTGCTGGCCATACAGAAATGACAATGGCATGATCCCAAATATATGTTGCTCATGTTGGTTAGGCTTTCAATGTTTTACATTATTTGTGGGTTAAATTCTAAGTTAGTGAACTTACATAACTAATCAAGTGTAAAAATAAAGCAGTGTGTTTAGCCAGGACTTTGTAATATAAACACTAGAGTAGAAGAGTGGTTTCAGTAGATATGTCTTCCTCTAAATTCACTCATCACTTGCACTGGGTGGATTTTTTTCTTTGCTGAGCCTCGTCTGACAGCTGCATACGTTTCCTCTGGTTTCTCTCTTTTAATCAAGGGTTTTTTTGCAGGAGCCTTCATTCTCCACATAACAACTGGGTGCCGGGGCCCAGCAGGACTCTGAATTCGGATGATCTTGGTTGAGGCAATGTAAGACATTTTCACTGTTTGCACTACAGCATTCATTAAATTTTTGGCTGCTTGGATCAGGGAGGTGACACTGTCCAACTGTAGGAAAAAAACAAAAAACAAACTGTTATTCAGAGAATGTAATCAGGAATTTAAAGAGATTTAATGTTACAGAAAATGAAATGTGCCACTTTGTTTTTATCCCAGACACGAATGAGTTATTCCTCATTTTATATACCTATGTAAATTATCACATCAATCTATATTTTATCATTTATCTAGTCATCTGATGCATAAGTAGATCCATATTCTATTTTCTAAGATGATAGCTTAGATTTTTTTTCTTGGTTTTCAGTGAAATCAATTCTGTACCTTCTATATCATATCATAAGAACCAGATGGTCACTGCTTTCTTTGTAATGGATCTCCATACTTCCAGGGTTAATGTTCACCCCTTTTATAAGAAATGACTGTCTACAGTAAAAGCTATATCATATATAAGTAACTTAATAAAACAACAACTGAAAAATCTTCTCAGGGAATTCGTAGTCTACGATAAATATCATACACACATATGCATATACACATGCATGTATACCACTCATTTTCATGAATATTTCCCAAATAATTCCACCTACAAGAGTCTCTTTTTTAAAAACACGTAATTCTTAACACCTATCAGGCAGTGTGTTAAAACAGATCTTTTCAGTCAAAGTTCGTTAAATTCCAGATCTGCCATTTAGTAACATAAACAAATCATTTAACTATTTTCATCCTAGTTTCCTCAGATATAAAATAGGAAAAGAGTACTTATTGAAGGTAAATAACACGTGTAAAGAGCCTAGTAGACTGCCACATAGTTGTTATTAAATATTTCCTTTGTTTCTTGTGAAGGCTGACAAAATTGCTTAATTAATTAAAATTAATTAAAATTATAAAGATATACCAATGAAATTACTAAAAGACACCTTTTCCCACATAATTCTATTTTGTAATTGTTGTTACGTTCTCTGGGTTGTTCACTAAAACCATCTCAGGGCAAAATGAGGTGATATTCCTAGAATCTTGCAAAATACTTCAGAGCTAAGCCCAGTTGGTTCATTTTTATATAACTAATGCCTCTTCCATTATTTTAGTTTGGCAGATTGTCATCCACAGCCAACTCATACGGGAAGATGCGCTTCCACTGTCACCTGGCTGTGGTGTGTGCTGTCAGGATGAGGCTCAGACACTGCCTCTGTAGTTACTGAAATCCATCAGCAGCTGACTGGCCTGAGTACTCCACCTTTGCAGTTCGAGGAGTCTCATCTCACACACAGAATAAATGAGCGAAGGAAAGTAGTAAGCTCAGGTTAGGTGCCTGGGGCAGTGGTCTAGCTGGCTGCTTCCTCGGTGGAAAATTTAATTAGCTCCATTATATGCCAACCCTGAAATCCTTGAAAAGGTAACACCAAAAAATATGTAATTTGAAAGGCAGTAATACTTGAAAACTACACATCGTTGAGTCTTTTTACTTATTGGAGCCAGAAATGTAAAATCTTTGTATGTGTCAGGAATGACAAATTTTTTTTTACAAACATTAAACAGGATTTCATGAAGCACTCACATGTATTTCAGAGAACACTTAGAACTTCTGAATCTGTACACAACTTAAAAAAAAAAAAAGACAGACTTTGAATAGAATAACACACTTTGTTATTAATGTCACTCTGTGGACAAACTGCACGCTAAAGTCTGCTGTTTAATAATTAGCAATTTTCATTAAAGACCTCCTAGAGCTAGTTAGATTCTGAGAGTAGTTTCCAATCTCACTGTAGTAAGAAGAAAGTTTTTCTAAATGATGAATTAACCTGAATAGTATTGAGGATCTTTGGTAATCTTCTCTTTCAAACATGAAACTATTTGGTGTATTCTGAGGGCTCTGTGCTGCCATTAAGTCTTCTGGAGAAGAAGGTCCTAGTGACCTGCTGTCATTCAGGATTTCACCAGGGCCTCTGGCCTTCCCACCCTAAAACTTACATTCTCTTCTCCTTTTGACTCTGTAATCTTGTCATGTATAGATTGTATTTATTTCATTTGCTTTTGAAGCAAATGAACCCACCCATACAAGTGGGTTTTATACATAAACCTATAGTCTTGAAAGGTTGTTTAAGTTAAATTCATGACTTAAACTGTGGAAATTGACTTGTCTTCTTTTCTCACTGAATCAGCAAAGCCCTGTCTGTACCATTGTGATTTCTTATCCTGGCCTCTGACAAATCTTTTTATTTTAAAATCCTAAATGACTGTAGCAGGACTTCTCCTCCAGTAGACTGAAGAAAACCACAGGACAAATTATCCCTCTAGGAGAGCATGAAAACTAGTTTTGCAGACAGATTAGGACAATTGCTGCAAGAATACTGTTATTTCATGAGGAAAGCTTGTAAGACATTCTATGAGGATCTTTGAGGTCCAAGAGCTATATTCCCTAAGATGCCTGACTTTTTGCTATTAGCCAAATCACAGGCCACACAAGCAAGGGGCACAGACAAGCCAAGCAAATGGTAGGAAATTTTGTTTGAGGCCTATGCAGTGCCTCAGGCCTACTCATAGAGAATAACTGCACAATTTCATGTCTCCAAAAAGTATTATAAGTCCTCTTACCAGGCTTAGTTTAATGAAAAATCCTCCAAGGGAAGAATTCAGAAGAATTCCCTTTGTGGAAACAAAGCATATTTGAGTAGGGTAATGTACCAGTTTGGGATCTCTGTGTTCAATTTCTTGAACAAGGTTTTCTGAACTTCACAAGTGTACCTGTGCAAGCGAGAATGTTATTTTACTCTAAAGGCCTGGTAGCGTAAACCAATCAGACTATAAAACTCTGGTCCAAAAATTCTCTTACCATTACAAATCACTTTCATCAACTGAAAAGGCTTCTAAGTAGATGTAACTTGAAATGTTTGCCATAAAACGAGCTATTTTTCCTAACATCTGGTAACACTCCTCTCTGATTTGGATGAAGTGTTCTTGGATCAAGGTATCAACTGAGAAATGAAATGGCTTCTAAGGCCCTGAAACCTTCTAAGGTTATATGTAAATATTTGCATGCAAGTACATATAAGCAGCTTCCTGTTGCCTTCTTTCCATAAAAGTGGATGAGGTTAAAAAAAATAAAGATGATCTTGATCCAAATTAAAGGCCTGTGATCTATATAAATTGGAAGTCTGTTCTCCTACCATCGTAAATAGGAATATAGCCATCCTTCTCATGGTAGTGACTTGTGCTTATTCTTACAATACTGATATGGTTTCAAAGTAACTGAACTTATGGGTCTATTAATGTCACAATAAGATCTTCAATATTGTCTATGTTCAAAAGTAAATCAGACATAGTTCATAAGTTCTGCCTCTTTTTTTTTGAGGATCTACATGAATATAGAGATGGTGCTCAGTGTTGGCTCTAACTGCAAGATGTATTTTGCAAATAATCCAAATTAAGACCGTCTAAATAGAGTCCTTCTCAATATTATCATTTGACAGATCTTAGTTCATTTTATTGTAATGTCACTTTTGTGCTTTGTAGTATGTAATCTGTGATTTCAGTTAAGCTACAGTACAAATCTGTCCAGTTCTAAGAATGTTCTCAGACAAAAGGCTTGGTCCTAGTTCGACATGTGTCTGCAAGCCTTTGCTGTGGAAAAGGATTATAACAACAATAAAAGGTATGTTCTTTTTCCTCATAAAATGTCAAAATTTTGTTCATGTATACATAAAATGGCTGGATCTTTTTACAAAACTCGAAGTTAAATACCTGTGATAAAAGTCCTCAACAACTACATCAGGGTGGAATGTTTGCTGGCAAATCTTTGTTCAAATCTTACTGTAATTATTGATAGTTAAGAGGAATATCCAAGAAAGACATGCTAATTATTCCTTCTTTTAATTTTGTAAGTTCCTCATCTACGTTATGTCAGAACACCAGAATGTCTTGTACTATACTACTCTAACTCTCCACATTCTGGAGACAAGACCTTCGTCAGAAATGTGTTTTGCATGAGGTTGCTAACTCCCACTGGTGTAGATCCCATACCCGTGCACCTGGGCTGTCACCTGGGGAAAGCATAGATAGCTCCCCAACCCCTGTGTGAACTGCCATGGCAACTATAGTCGCTGGGACTCCTGTGGAGAGAAAAGCCTGGTGTTGCCTGGAAAAATATATTTCCTGTCCTATAACCTTCTAGGTAAACTGGTGCCAAGGGTAGCCTATGATATTCTTGTAAGTCTCAATGTTTACCTGAACTTAAAGACCCCTGGTGGATGTAGCACCTACACAAAAGTAGTGCTTGAAAGGCAAATGTGTGTGGTCTGGCTCCAAGTATAATAACAGCTTGTAATAATTGCTGATATCTATTGTGTGCTTCCTATGTGTTGGCGCTGTTCTAAACAGTTGACATAAGTTAACTCACAGCAATCCTGTGAGGTGAGTACTATTATTATCTCCATTTTAAAGATGAGGAAACAAAGGAACCAGAAGGTTTGGTAGCTATCTCAAGGCGACCCAGCTATTAAATGGTAGAGTTGGAATTGGAGCCAAGGCAGTGTTGTTCAAGTACCTGGTACTTTTACCCATTACACAACCCTGCCTCTCAGTAATATGTCACTTCCAATGTGTATTTATTTTCAGATATTGTACAGTTGAAGAAGGTGCACCAACATTAATACAATGTCTAAAATTTAAAAAAATGACTATTCAATAACTGTTTTTAGAAAGGTTATAGAATTTTTGCATGCATGTTGGTACTAAGAAAAATGAGGGTATCTTACTTGCCCCAATGTATTTTGTTAGGATGATGGTTTGATAGTGTTTATACTCCATTATTTTCCAAGCAGCATTTTTTTGAAATAGTAAATAGAAATACTCAGTCATCCTTATAAGCCCCAGTTTGAAGACTTTCAGATTAAAGATATTTTCTAACAAAACCTTTTAAAATTTTAAAATGTAGAGCTCAGTAAACATATCAATAAGGCAAAGATAAACCATAAACAAATCATATTATAGTTTCTAGGACGTGGAATTGTATAACATTTACTTCATCTTTAAAATGTGTCATACTGTAAACACAAAGCAAACTTTTTTTCTGATTCTCAAACAAAATTAAATAAATTTGTTTGCCTTGGTTTTGCAGTAGAAACCAGGATTTTGTCCCCAGATCCTGGAGTTTCTAGTTAACCTGCACTTAGTTTTAAAATGCTCAGTTAAAGTATTTGGAAATAAGGTCAACATAGGTAACGTTAAAGGGCATTACATATGTGTGTTGGTAGATAACAAGTGACAGCTTAAATATTTCTTAAAAGTAAAGACTGTTATAGTCTTCCTAACTTATGATTGATCTAATAATGGTAGTTGTACACCATAGGAAATATTTAAATACACATTTGTTAGCAAAAATACATCATCTAATTCAACATGTTTTTAGTATCCACCTTGAACTTTTCTTGAGGACCTAGTTTTATCCAGATACTTGCTTAACACATACTTTTGTTTCTGAACAGATTTTTAGAAGAATGGCCTGTATTGAAAACATTCTCCTTTTTAGGTTGCATTCAAAAATGTTAAAGAGCCAGGCTGGCTTAATGGGAAAATCAAATAAGGGGCTTTGTTAAGGCTAGTCAAAATGGAGTTATACATCCAAATTGAAATTGTCAAGCTTATAATTAAATTGAGAAGGTGGCACCTTCTTTGAATATGAAGAGTTATTCCAGTGGGCCACTGATAGGATTCATCTTGTAAATTTGTCCTTTGCCAGCTCTCCATTAGATCATGACAACAGAAAAGGACAACTTAAGTTGAAAGGGGGAAAATCAATGTATGGAATAACTAAAGAAATTTAACACTGCTGAAAGGGCCATACGTGAAATGAAATATGACATTTATTCAGTTGTAATATATTGTCCTGTCAAAAAGCATTTTCAGATCTTACTGTTTTCTAAAGCACATATTCCAGGCCAAAAACATTTTATGTAGATGAAATAATAAAAAACATAACACCAATTCAGGTGGCTACTCAGAATGCTTTTTAATTCTATTTGAAATGGCCTATTTTAGAAATACTATTGGTAATGTTAGTGATTAGCTATCCTATAGTCATGTTGGCTTAAAGGCAGATGATTAGCTGAAGAACTCATTTTCTATAACAATTATACCCCAGCTACTAGTTACACAGATTCTTTACTAAGTAGGGCTAGCAGGAGGGGCTGGGTTTGGCATGGTTCTCTGACCCTCTGTGTTTCAACCTGTGCTGTTCTTCTCTCCAGCATCAGGCAGCGCTCTGAGTTCTGCCCTCTTCACAGACATCTACTGATAATACTCAACCTGACATCTTAATGACGTTGCAAGAACTCTGTGCTGAGAGTAAGAAAGCACCGTTGTTGGTCCTAGATCGTACACTCATCTCTTGCATGACCGTAGGTAAGGAAAAACTAGGTTGTGTGAAGCTAAAAATCCAAATAGCATCGGTTCTCCAATCCATGTAAGGACTTCCATTTCATAGACCTTTTCACGTTCCTCAGTACTATTTTTCAACCTGTCTTGATCATCATCATTCTACCATTTTAACCCCTCTAGTTGCAGTAGTAAACATTTCTTAGCTTGCTTCTGTCTGCTACAAACAACCAGTAGAAGACAGATGTCCATGTTCCCAGCACTGATCCATAGGTTACTGTCTCTTAGAGAATCCCCTCACTGGCCAGATGGGTTTCTAGATAAATTGGTGGCCACCAACCTGAAGGTGACAGACAATGCTTTTGTGTCTTTAGCCAATTACTGCACCCATTCTACCCAAACACTGTTTCAAACTTCCACTCTCATCAAACCTTTGTCACCTCACATTCTCACTTGTTCTGCAGATTACTTCACTTAAAATATAAAACAAACAAGAATGCAAACAAACAAAAAAACAGTAACGAAAACAGAAGCAGCAAAATGAAACTGCCTGAACTTGTCCTTAATTCTTGTCCATTTTTATTAAAATGAAAGTTATCTCTTTTTCTCTCTGTAAATGATACTTCTAATTATACCCTAGATTCTATTCCTTCTCTGCCTTCTTGGAGATTTTGCACAATTACTAATTATTTTCTACCAATGCATCTTCCTTCTATTCCTTTCTATTGGCTTTTTCACTGTAGTATTTGTTTATTTTTTATATTTTTATTGAAGTATAGTTGATTTACAATGTTAGTTTCAGGTGTACAACACAGTGATATAGATCATAATACATTTAAAGCTTTTATAAAATATTGGCTATATTCCCTGTGCTGTACATTACATCCTGTGTCTTATTTATTCATACATAGCAGTTTGTATCTCTTAATCCCATACCCCTATCTTGTGTCTCCCCACTGTTAATCACTAGTTTATTCTCTATATCTGTGAGTCTATTTCTGTTTTGTTATACTGACTGTTTGTCTTTCTCTGTCTGACTTACTTCACTAAGCATAATATGGTACAGGTCCATCCATGTTATTGCAAATGGCAAAATTTCATTCTTTTTTATGGCTGAGTAATGTTCTGTTTTCCTGACACACACACACACACACACACCCCACATCTACTTTATCCATTTATCTTTTGATAGATGTTTAGTTGCTTCCATTTCTTGGCTACTGTAAATAATGCTGCTATGAACATTGGGCTGCATATATCTTTTCAAATTAATGTTTTCATTTTCTTTGGATATATACCCAGGAGTGGAACTGCTGGATCATGTAGTAGTTCTATTTTTAATTTTTTGAGGAGCCTCCATACTGTTTTCCACAAACCAATTTACATTCCCAATAACACTGAACTAGGGTTCTCTTTCTCTACATACTCACCAACATTTATCATTTCTTGTCTTTTTGATGGTAGCCATTCTGACCGATGTGAGGGGATATCTCATTGTGGTCTTGATTTGCATTTCCCTGATGATTAGAAATGTTGAGCATCTTTTCATGTGCCTGTTTGCCATTGGTATATCTTCTTTGTAAAAATGTCTATTCAGATCTTCTGCCCATTTTTTAATATGGATTGTTCGTTTTTTGGATACTGAGCTGTATGAGATGTTTATTTGTTTTGGAAACTAACCTCTTATATGACATATCATTTGCAGATATCTTCTCCAATTCAGTAGGTTGTGTTTTCATTTTATTGTTGGCTTCCTTTACTGTGCAAAAGCTTTTAAGTTTGATTAGGTCCCATTTGTTTATTTTTGCTTTTGTTTATCTTGCCTGAGGACACAGATCCAGAAAAATACGTCTAAGGCTTATGTCAAAAAGTATACTGCCTATGTCTTGTTTTAGGAGTTTTACGGTTTCAGGTCTTCTGTTAGGTCTTTAATCCATTTTGAATTTATTTCTGTATATGGTGTGAGAAAATGTTATAATTTCATACTTTAAAAAAATTTTTATTTTATATTGAAATATAGTTGATTTACAATGTTGTTAGTTTCAGGTGTACAGCAAAAGTGATTCAGTTATACATATATGTATATCTATTCTTTTTCAGATTCTTTTCCCATATAGGTTATTACAGAGTATTGAGTAGAGTTCCCTGTGCTATACAGTAGGTGCTTGTTGATTATTTATTTTATATATAGTAGTGTGCATATATTTATCCCAACCTCCTAATTTATCCCTTCCCCACCACCTTTCCCCTTTGGTAACCATAAGTTTGTTTTCTAGGTCTGTGAGTCTGTTTCTGTTTTTGCAATTTCATGCTTTTACATGTAGCTGTCCAGTTTTCCCAGCACCACTTCTTGAAGAGACTTTTCTTTCCCTGTTGTATATTTTTGCCTCCGTTGTCATAGATTAATTGACCATAAGTTCGTGAGTTTATTTTTGGGCTCTCTATTCTGTTCTATTGATCTATGTGTCTGTTTTTCTGCCAGTACCACACTGTTTTGACTGCTGTAGCTTTGTAGTATAGTCTGAAGTCAGGAAGCATGATAACTTGCAGCTTTCTTCTTTTGTCTCAAGATTGCTTTGGCTATTTGAGGTCTTTTGTAGTTCCAAATAAATTTCAGGATTATTTGTTCTAGCTCTGTGCAAAATGTTGTGGGTATTTTGATAGGGATTGTATTAAATCTGTAGATTGCTTTGGGTAGTATGGATATTTTTAACAATATTCATTTTTCCAATTCATAAACATGGGATCTTTCCATTTATTTATATCATCTTCAGTTTCTTTCACCAATGTCTTATAGTTTTCAGAATATAGATCTTTCACCTCTTTGGTTAAATTTATTCCTAAGTATTTTATACTTTTTGATGTGATTGTAAATGGGATTGTTTTCTTGACTTCTCTTTCTGATAGCTCATTATTTGTATATAGAAAACCAACAGATTTCTGTATATTAATCTTGTATCCTACAACTTTACTGAAATCATTTTTTTTGTTCTAACAGCTTTTTGGTGGAGACTTTAGGGTTTTCTATATATCATGTCATCTGCAAATAGTGACGCTTTTACTTCTTCCCTTCCAATTTGGATGCCTTTTATTTCTTTTCTTCTCTGATTGCTGTGGCCAGGACTTCAATACTGTGTTGAATAAAAGTGGTGATAGTATGCATCCTTGTCTTGTTCCTGATCTTAGAGGAAATGCTTTCAGTTTTTCACCACTTAGTATAGCGTTAGCTGTGGGTTTGTCATAAATGCCCTTTATTATGTTGAGGTATGTTCACTCTCTACCCACTTTGTGGAGAGTTTTTAACATGAATGAATGTAGAATTTTGTCAAAAGCTTTTTATGCATCATGTGATTTTTTTATGGTTCCTTTTGTTATCCACACTGATTTGTGGATATTGAAACATCCTTGCATCCTTAGAATAAATCCCCCTTGATCATGATGTATGATCCTTTTAATATATTGTTGGATTTGATTTGCTAATATTTTGTTGAGGATTTTTGCATTATGTTCATCAGTGAGACTGGCCTGTAATTTTCTTTTTAGTGATATCTTTGTCTGATTTTGATATCAAGCTAATGTTGTCCTCATAGAATGAGTTTGAAAGCATTCTTTCCTCTAAGAAAGATACGTGTTAACTCTTCTCTAAAAGTTTGGTAGAATTCACTTGTAAAACCATATGGTCCTGGACTTTTGTTTGTTGGGATTTTCTTCTTTTTTTTTTCCTGATTCCATTTCATTACTAATAATTGCTGTGTTCATGCTTTCTATTTCTTCCTGATTCAGTCTTGTGAGACTGCACATGTCTAGGAATTTGTCTGTTTCTTCTAGGTTGTCCATTTTATTGGCATATAGTTGTTCTTAGTGATCTCATATGATCCTCTGTTTTTCTGTGGTGTCGGTCATAACTTCTCCTTTTCCATTTCTCATTTTACTGATTTGGGACCTCACTCTATTTTTCTTGATGAGTCTGACTAAAGGTTTACCAATTTTGTTTATTTTTTAAAGAATCAGCTCTTAGTTTCATTGATCTTTTTTAATATTCTCTATTTCATTTATTTCTCCTCTGAGCTTCATGATTTCTTTACTTCTACCACCTTTGGGTTTTGTTTTTTTCTTCTTTTTCTTGTTCCTTTAGTTGTAAGGTTAGGTTTTTTATTGGAGACTTTTCTTGTTTCCTGAATTGGTCTTGTATCACTGTAAACTTTCCTCTTAGAACTGCTTTTGCTGCATCCCATAGATTTTGTATCATTGTGTTTTACTTTTATTTCTCTCCAGGTATTTTTCGACCTCTCTTTGATTTCTTCAGTGATCCATTGGTTGTTTAGTAGCAGATTGTTTAGCCTCCCCATGTTTGTGTTTTTTTGCAGTTTTTTTTTTTTTTTCTTGTCATTGATTTCTAGTCTCATAGAGCTTTGGTTGGAAAAGATGCTTGATATGATTTCAATTTTCTTAAAATCTTTTTGGGATATAGGGCTAGAGCCGGAGGGGCTGGAGCCTGAGCCAGGTGCACACTGTGGCTTCTCCTATGCTCAATGGCCATCACAGCCCTGTTGGGGTTGGAAGTGAGACCCAAGGAGCTGGAGCTGAGGCCCTGAGAGAGCTGGGTTTCTCCTGGGTGTGGTGGCAGTCTCTGACTTGGTTTCAGATGTGGCCGGGGCCTAGGGGCTTGAGGCTACACTTCTGTGCGTGTTTCATTTTTCCCTGTGTGTATTCCTTGGCTGGAGACTGGATCATGTTTGGAGAGGTTGATGCCACACCACTGAGCTGGCCCCACCCCTCCCAAGTGGGCAAGAGACACATGCTCCTGTGATGGTGGTTTCTGCCTGGAGCTATCATTGCTCCCACCAAAGTGTGTGCAGGGACAGATGAGAGAGTTGGGAGTAGCTGCCTCCATTCTCTCCAAGTTTGTGCACTCTTGTTGGCAATGGTTGCCTTGCACTAGTGGGGAGCAGCACTGAAGCAAGAGGGTCTGGAGTAGGAACCTGGTGTAGGCTGAGGGGCCCAGAGCCCCAGGCAGTTTTAAATTTGCTGTGTCTGTGCTGTGACTGAGAATAAGCAAGTCTGTGTGTGTATTCTTCAAGAGTAGAGTCTTGGTTTCTTACAGCCCTCCAGTAATCAATCCCCACTGGTTTTCAAACCAGCTAAGGGGGCTCATCTTGCCAGTGTCAAATCCCAGGGATGGGGTGCCTAATATGTGGCTTGAACCATGTTTTCCCCTGGGAAGATCCCCTAGTCTGTGATATCCCTCCTCTTCTTTGCCTCCCACTAGGGATGTGTCTCTCAACCAGATCACTTCTCCTCCCTTCCTACCAGACTCCATGTGGATCTTTCTTTATAGCTTTGGTTGTAGAAGAAGAGCAGTTCTACTAGGCCCCAGGTTAATTTCATCAAGAGTTGCTGTACATGTAGTTGTAGTTTTGATGTGTTTTTGAGGGGAGGTGAGCCCAGTATCCTCCTACTCCTCCATCTTGATCTCTCTCCACCTTCACTGTAGTATTTAAATGTTCATGAAACCCTATCTTAAAATATAGCCAGACTTTTTGAAAGGTTTTCTATACTCCCTGACAATATTTTCTTCACTTCTCACTTATTCTCAAGCAGTCAAACTCTTAGTACGTTTTCCCTTTTTTTCTACTAGATACTGATAGATATATACACATAAATATATACAGTTTAATATATAATTAAAATATATAATATCTAACATTACATATGTGTTAAATATATAACACATGTTAAGTAATTTAATGTGTAATCTTGTATATTTGGTTTCTTTCAATCATTTCATTTATAAGATCAATTAATTCTCATTCTGCTATACTATTGCATTACATAAAGAGTATATAGTTTATTTAGCCATTTTTCTGTTGATGGACTTTTACATATTTGGGGGCTATTATGAATAGCAATTTATAACTATTCTGGCATGTATATTTTAGTGAACAAATATATGAAATTTTGTTGGGTAGATACCTGAGAGTGCAATTGCAGAGTTATAAAAATGCATATCCACAGATTTCCAAAGTGCTGTTGCAAATTTACACTCCCACCAGCAATATATGAGAGTTCCAGTTGCAACACATGTTCACCTATGCCTTTTTCCCCATCTTTTTCACATTAGCCATTTTGTCAGGTTTATATTTAAGATTTTAATTGGCACTTCCCTGATAACTAATGAAGCTGAGCATATTCTTATATGTTTATACTAACCTGCATCTAGAGATGTTGCAAAATGCACTTAATAATTCTTAAATATTTTTCCAGATTTTTGTATTTTCTTAGTATACAAAGCATGTCATCTATGAATACTGACAATTATATTTCTTTTTTTTTTATTTTCTCTTTTTTTCCCTTGTATTATTACACTAGGTAGAAATACCAGTACAGAAGTGGTGATACCAGGTATTATTTTATTCATCTTCCATCTCAGAGAATGTTTTCAATATTTAAGCATTGATTTCTTAGTTACCTCATGGACTAGATACTTATTTTTTTGAATTTTCTGGTAAGAGAGGATTTACTAGTTTTCTTTTTATTTTCTACCTAAAATACTATTGTAATTAGAGAACATGCTCTGAATGATTTCAAAAATGTACTATTATTTGTTGAGGCTTTCTTTATGACCCAACATGTGGTCAAATTTGATATGTGTTAGGAATACAGGAAAGTAAACTTTAATATTGTTATATCAGTGTTGTTTTATATCAGGTAGTTTCCTTAAGCCTCTTCTCAGTCAAGCCAATCCCCATCCCAGGTTTCAGGCAACAACTGATCTTTGTATCACTATAGATTAGATGTACCTTTTCTAGAGATGCATACAAATGAAATTCTACAGCATGTACTTTTTGTGTGTTTTACAAGTACAATGCTGAGGGAAAGCAAGCTTCACCCATGTTACTGCATGTATCAGTAGTTTATTATGTTTATTGTTGAGGAGTATTAAATTTTATATGTATACCAAAACTTACTAATCCAATCATCTGTTGACTAGCATTTTTTTTTTACAATTTTTATTATTATGAAAAAAGATGCTATGGCCATTCTTGTACAATTATTTTGTAGTATGTTTTTATTTATAAGAAACTATCAAAATGTTGACCAAAGTTATGTTACCATTTTAAATTACCACCAGCAATAATATTAAATTATAATTGCTCTACATCCTAGGCCATATTTGGTATTTTTGATCCTTTTAAATTTTAGACATTCTAGTGAGTATGAAGTGAAATGTTACTGTGGCTTTTCTCTGATTGTTAATGATGTCAAGGATATATTAGAGTACTTAATGAATATTCACACATCTTCTTTACCTGTTAAATATTTTGCTTCATTTTTTGGATTACCATCTTTCTAAGTTTTCTTTATATATTCTGGATACAAGTCCTTTGTATATTTTCTTCCAGTCTGATTTTTCTTTTCAGGTTCTTGTCTGAGTCTCTTGAGAAGTGCAAGTTTTTAAATTTGATGAAATATTTATCAACGATTTTCTTTTATGATTTAGATGTTTGTAGTTTTATGTTTAAGCCTAGGGCCAACTTTGTATTGATTTCTGTTTATGGAGTGATGTACAGTACATTTATTTCTTATTGATAACCAACCACTTTTCAAGCACCATTTGGTGAAAATACTCTTTTCCTTTAAATTATCTTGGACTCACACAGTCAAAATTAAATTGATCATCATATGTGGGTAAGTCAAGTCCATTTCTGGACTTTCAATTCTGTTCCATATCTATGTTTTTATCTCTCTATCTTAAATACTATATAACTTTGTTTGGAAGTAAAATATATTGAATATAAACTTGTTCTTCTAAACGATTTGATTATTTATTTTAGGTCATTTGAATTGCTATATGATTTATAAAATTAATTAGTTTGGTAAGTAAGTAAGTCCTACAAAATGCCTACTGGGATATTGATGGGGATTATGTTTAGTATAGTATATGGATCAAGCTGGATAGAAATGACAACTTAGCAACATTGACTCAATCTATGAAGAGAGTTTGTTGTTTTCGGTTTAAACGTCTTGCATATATGACAATAGATTTTTCCCTATTAAATTATTTTTTGATGCTACTGTAAAAGTTATTTTGAAAATGTCATTCTCCAATTTTTCATTGCTGGCATATAATGGATTTTTGTTAGTTTTTTGTATTTTGGTCTTGTTTCTTGCAACATTTCTACAGTCCACAAATTGTCTCTAGGAAGAAATCTGGAGCTGATGTAGGGCTCACCTTGTTTGTTTTCCTTCTCTCAGAGATTATGGTCTTCTGATATTTATTGACCAGTATTTGAAAATAGTTCTAATATATATCTCATTCAGTGTTGTGGTTCCTCAGGTTATGTTTACGACTATCAATCATATTACTCATTTCATTTTACATATTTTTATATTATTATCTATTTTCCTGTCTTGTTTTGGGAGGCTAATGAAATATTTTACATTATTCCATTTTTACTCCCTAGTACCTCCTCAGTTATATATACATTTAGACTACTTTTGATTTGGTTCCTCTGAAGATAAAAACATGCTTCTTTGATTTACTAAGGTTTAATATATATTACTTATACCACACTTCTGTGATGTTAGAATCATAGAAAATTTGAATTCCACCTACTCATGTCATCCTGAATTTCAATTCTAAACATATTATAAACTCAATAGGGAAATTGTAGTATCACTTTGTACAGTAAAATTACCTTGGACTCACCATTCTCCTTCATTTAGTCAATCACCAAGGTCCGTTAGTACAGAAGGAAGGTATTGACAGGATTAAGCTAAACTATTACTACCTTAGAGCAGGTCAATATCTAACTTACTTAGAGCCCCAAAACATATTGCAGTTATCCATTTTGCTCCCCTCTAGTCCATTCTCTACATTAAAACTAAAAATGATCTTAAAAAAAACCAATCAAAAAAACCATTTCTTTTACAGTACACTGATGGATTTTCATTAGACTTATCTTCATTCTAAGCTTTTGTTACAGATCCCAAAGCCTTAAATTATCTTGTCTCTTCCTGCTTTAACCAACTTTATTGCTTTTACATTATGAGGTCCAGCCATACAATGAAACTAAGTAAAATATTTTAGTTTTTAAATATGCCACATATTTCTCCTCACCTCCAAGCCTTTTCACAAGGGAACTCTTCTTCCCTTAGGTGTTACATTAATATCACTTTCTCAGGGAAGCATTCCATGATACCTAGACTAGGCTGGAACACCTTTTTATATGTTGTTGTTATAGCAATTTATATTTCATCTAACATTAGAGTCATCATAAGGCAATGAGGTCCATGGAGAAGAGATAATACTCTCATTTTTACCCTAATTGTTTGACACAGGTTACAGGAAATATTAGACACAAAAATAACTTGAAATATTTATGAGTCCCTGTGTCTTTCATCACAAGAAACTTGAGAAGGAAGTTTGGACGTTGGAGCACAATGATCCAAAAAGTTAAGTTAGTTAGTTAGCAGAAGAAAAGAAATCAATCAATCAATCATAAAGATTAGAGCAGAAATAAGTGAACTAGAGATGAACAATAGAAAAGATCAATGAAAGTAAAAGCTGGTTCTTTGAAAAGACAAACAAAATTGATAAACCTTTAGCCGGATTCAACAAGGAAAAAGGGAGAGGGCTCAAATCAATAAAATGAAAAAGGAAACGTTACAAAGGACCATACTACTATCAAGCAACTCTATGCCAATAATATGGGCAACCTGGAAGAAATGGACAAGTTCATAGAAAGATACAATCTCCCAAGACTGAACCAGGAAGAAATCACAAGTACTGAAACTGTAATTAAAAAACTCCCAACAAGCAAAAGTCCAGGACCTGATGGCTTCACAGGTGAATTCTATCAAACATTTAGAGCAGAATTAACACCTATCCTTCTGAATCTATTCCAAAAAATTGCAGAGGAAGGAACACTCCCAACGTCATTCTATGAGGCCAACGTCACCCTGATACCAAAACCAGACAATGATACCACAAAAAAAGAAAATTACAGGTCAATATCACTGATGAACATAGATGCAAAAATCTTCAACAAAAATACTAGCAATCCGAGTCCAACATGATCAAATGGGATTTATCCCAGGGATGCAAGGATTTTTCAGTCTCTGCAAATCAATAAATGTGATACACCACATCAGCAAATTGAAGAATAAAAACCATATGATCATCTTAATAGACATGGAAAAAGTTTTTGACAAAATTCAACACCCATTTATGATAAAAACTCTCCAGAAAGTGAGCACAGTGGGAATATACCTCAACATAATAAAGGCCATATATGACAGATCTACAGCTAACATCATCCTCATTGAAAAGCTCAAAGCATTTCCTCAAAGATCAGGAACAAGACAAGGATGTCCACTGTCACCAGTTTTATTCTACATAGTCTTGGAAGTCCTAGCAATGGCAATCAGAGAAGAAAAAGAAATAAAAAGAATTCAAATTGGGAAAGAAGAAGTAAAACTGTCACTGTTGGCAGATGACATGATATTATACACAGGAAATTCTGAAGATAAACAAATCTGTTGCACTTCTATACACTAACAACAAGAGATCAGAAAGAGAAATTAAGGAAACAATCCCATTTACCACTGCATCAAAAAGAATAAAATACCTAGGAATAAACCTATCTAAGGAGGCAAAAGACCTGTACACAGAAAACTATAAGATACTGATGAAAGAAATCGAAGATGACACAAACAGACGGAACAATATACCATGCTTTTGGATTGGAAGAATCAACGTTGTGAAAATGACTATACCCAAGGCAATCTGCAGATTCATTGCAATCCCTATCAAATCACCAGTGACATTTTTCACAGAACTAGAACAAAAAAATTCATAATTTGTATGGAAACACAAAAGACCCCAAATAGCCAAAGCAATCTTGAGAAAGAAAAACAGAGCTGGAGGAGGCAGGCTCCCTGACTTCAGACTATCCTACAAAGCTCCAGTAATCAAGACAGACAGTATGGTACTGGCACAAAAACAGAAATATAGATCAATGGAACAGGATAGAAAGCCCAGAGATAAACCCACCTACCTATGGTCACCTAATCTATGACAAAGGAGGCAAGAATATATACAATGGAGAAAAGACAGCCTCTTAAATAAATGGTGCTGGGAAAACTGGACAGCACATGTTAAAAAAAAAATGGAATTAGAACATTCTGTAACACCATACACAAATATAAACTCAAAATGGATTAAATTAAGACTGGATACTATAAAACTCTTAGCAGAAAACATAGGCAGAACACTCTCTGTCATAAATTGCAGCAATATCTTTTTGGATCTGTCTCCTAGAGTAATGGAAATAAAAACAAAAATAAACAAATGGGACCTAATTGAAATTAAAAGCTTTTGCACAGCAAAGGAAACCATAAACAACATAAAAAGACAACCCACATAATGGGAGAAAATATCTGCAAATGATGTGACCAACAAGGGCTTAAACTCCAAAATGTACAAACAGCTCATACAGCTCAATATCAGAAAAACAAATAGCCCAATCAAAAAATGGGCAGATCTAAGTAGACATTTCTCCAAAGAAGACATACAGATGGCCAAGAGGCACATGAAAAGATGCTCAGCATCGCTAATTATTAGAGAAATGCAAATCAAAACTACAATGAGATATCACCTCACACCACCCAGAATGGCCATCATCGAAAAGTCTACAAACAATAGATGGAGAGGGTGTGGAGAAAAGGGAACCCTCCTACTGTTGATGGGAATATAAATTGGTACAACCACAGTGGAGAACAGTATGGAAGTTCCTTAAAAAACTAAAAATAGAGCTACCATATCATACAGCAATCCCACTCCTGGGCATATATCCCTAGAAAAACATGGTTCAAAAGGATACATACCCCTTGATGCGCACTGCAGTGCTGTTTACAATAGCCAAGACATGGAAGCAACCTAAAATGTCCATCAATAGATGAGTGGGTAAAGAAGACATGGTATGTATATACAATGGAATATAACTCAGCCATAAAAAAGAATGAAGTAATGCCATTTACAGCAACATGGATGGACCTGGAGATTACCATACCAAGTGAAGGAAGTAAGTCAGAGAAAGACAGATATCACATGATATCACTTATATGCGGGATCTAAAAAAAAAAAAAAGATACAAATGAACTTATTTACAAAACAGAAACAGACTCACAGACTTAGAGAATGAACTTATGGTTACCCAGGGGGAATAGTGGGGGAGAGACAGACTGGGAGTTTGAGATTGACATGTACACACTGCTATATTTAAAACAGATAACCAACAAGGACGTACTGCATAGCACAGGGAACTCTGCTCAATATTCTGTAATAACCTCAATTGGAAAAGAATTTGAAAAAGGATAGATACATGTATATATATATAACTGAATCACTTTGCTGTACACCTGAAGCTAACACAACATTGTTAATCAACTATATTCCAATATAAAATAAAAATTTTAAAAATTATATGAAATATTTATATAAGTTATAGAACTATAAGTACAGAAACCATATATAAAATATTTTCAAAGATAGGCATGATTTCAATTATTCTATTCTTCCCCAAAACAATATTTCCCAGACATTCCACAGCCAAGGTCCATAAAACAAAGTTTTCTGGTGTCTAGAAATGGCATTCTTGATTAAATGATGCTTTTCATTATTTGTCAGAAAGTTCTAAATTCCTACATTTAGATAAAGATCACTCAGTGATTTAAATGTAATATCAATAAGATATGTCTAATAGCCTAAGAATAAAATCATTTTTGTAGTATATAACCTATTATATTTGAGTCTCAACTCACCACATCCTAGATATGCAGTCAGGGAAGAAATTAATTAGCTTCCCTGAGCTTCTGTTTCCTTTCAGGGTTGGTTGTTAAGATTAAGTGTGATACTTAGGTAGGGCTCTACACATACATGTACACATGCACATAATGAAGCTATGATTTTTACAAATCTATAAAGTCAACTGGCAAATAATACAACACAGAATTTGGAGATTTGGATGGAACAAAACTAAGGACAAATTCTGCCTACGTTTGCAAAGCCAGGAACAGCACAAGAACATTTCTTGAGAATAAGGTGCAAGAGCAAGTACTAAGACTCTTTCTCATCCCAGCGCACACACACAGACACATACACACAGACACACACACACACACAGAGACATCTCAAATCAGCATGAAGCCAGTTCTGCTCATCACAATTCTTTCAGTGAGTGTATCAGTCAGGGTCCAGTGAGGAAGATATAAACTATTTCAGGTGTTTCAAACATGGAATTTAACACAGAAAATTGATTACTGTGAGGCAGCCCTCAATCTGCCATCAGCATGAAATATTACCATTCCTAGTACTGAATGAAATGGAAAAGGTGAAGCTATGACAAGCAGCTAAGACACCAAAAGTGGATGACTGCTTGCCAATAGAATGCCGATTGCTCCCATTGGTTAAACCTAGCTAAAAAGTAGTAGTCAAAAAAATCTCGGGTAGAGGAAGGTTCTGGGAGCAAAAGTGACCATGACTAGCAAAATAAGAGTTTTGCCTGAGCTAGCACATCCCCTCAATTTCAGTGTGTCATGGTTTCATCCATAAAATCTCACAGAACTTACCTTTCCATTTCTGTGATTATAATATTATGTGTTTGAAAAAGAAAGTTCATGTCTTTGCTCTCATTAAATCAAACAAATGTTTACACAAAATCAAGTGGTTCTTTTCCTACCTCTATTCTTAGTAAAAAAAAAAAAAAAAAATATGGGAGAATGCTGGCTTCTTTAGCTCTCAAAGAAAGATTTTACATACTTACGATCTTTAAGATGCTGTCAAACACACCTATACTTCTTTAGAAAAGTTTTGCTATTTTGTTGGGAAAATAGAGGCTACAGGAATAAGGGAATGCATAAATGAACTCTAAATTATTATACAGATAAGCATATACATTTTATATATTTATATACAGGATGTGGTTTTCTGACAGTAAAATGTCACCTTCCCTGTTTTGAAGTACATCTGAAATTCCACCTCATGTTACAAATTTCCTTTGCAACCTAGATTTTCCAGAGTCTTTGATGATTTGACCATGGTTTAAACATAACTCTATAAAATATAGCATTAGTCTCTATTTTAAAATTAAAAACTGAATTTCGCAATTATCTATAAAATAAGAGCTATACTGAAACTATGACTCGCTTTAGACAACTGTCAGTTTTCTGGACTCTTGTGTACCTTTTTAATATCGTATGCTTCCTGTGATCTCACTGAAGTGGTAGATCTGGGTGCGACTCCAGCCTCATGCCCGCTATGTCCTACAGACATTACAGGCGTGTTCTGTGTCAGTGGTTTGAATCTAGGATAGGAAGCAGCAGCATTAACTCCTACCATTATTGCTTCATCCACACACTGTAAGGAAAGGGCAGCAGGTAACAAGACAGAACAGTGCTTCAGAAATTATTCCAGGGAAAGCCTGGCACAGCATAATGCTGTTATCTCAAATGCGAAGCATGGAATATGTCAGGTGTCAAAAACGTACCTCGAGGAAAACAAAGTGTTTTGAAAAATGACTGTCTTCTATTTATTTGAGACTCACAAACTTTGTATCTGAGTAAATATCAGAGGTTAGAAAAGCATCCACATTGGGGAAATACTAAAATGTTCTGTTCTGGAATTTAGTCTCTTTTCAAATCAGAAATCTCTCTCGTCTTGCCTAGAATGTCTTATAAAACAGAAAACCCTCTTCCAGAGTCTTTCTATAGATAATCACAGCTGTCTCTTAGTTGAGGGGATGAGATTCAAAGGCATTTCAGAGCAGCTGGTTGTTTCCTCCCAGCTGCTTGGAAAATGGGAAACTTTATTGGCAGCAAGCCCCAACCCCAAAGCAGTAGATATCTAAACTAGCTCTCAGGCACTGGAATTCAGCAGGCAACCAGCAGAAACATGAAGCCATGAGTGTTTTTTAATCACTGTGATCTTAGCTGTTGTGTGAATTTAAAGAATAAAGCCCACAGGGTCGGTAGGTTACTGTATAGGTGTGCAGGTATGTGTGGGGAGAGGGGAGGAAGGAAGGAGAGCCAGGTGGTTAGGAATATGGACTCTGGAGACAAACTACTTAAATCCGAACAAGTTCTTTCTCTAGGTCTCAGTTTTCTCCTCTGTAAAATGGAAAACCAACAACATCTACCTCGTAGGATTGCCATGAGGACAGATTAAGGATATAGCACAATGCACCATATATACACTGATTCACTATGATTATTATATTACTAAGGTTTTGAAAACAACAACATTCCATTCCCACTGGTTATTGCAAAAAGTAAAAGAATGAGGAAGGGGGAAGTTGTAATAGTGACCCCTATTTTGTAAACTTGTGTCAAGACCATATGCTTTAAAATGGTATCTATAATCCTAATAACAACCCTATGGGGTAGGTATTATTTTTCCCATTTATCAGATAAGGTATCTAAGAACTATGACTCAGAGAATTTCAACACCTTGTCCCTGGTAAGAGGTTTGGGGATTAAACCCAGATCTCTATAACTCCAAATCCCCTGCTCGCTCACCCATCTTCTGCTGCTACTCTCTCAAGAAAAATAAATATTTTGTAATTTAGTGAAAAGTCTTGTTTGGGACTGTTTTGCTCTGGCTGAGACCTCCCAACCCACTCTTCTTGTTCTCCCTCAAATATGTTGCACTGAGGTATTCCTCCTTTTTATCTGGGGAGTCTTTTGCTTTTAAGCCCTGAACATGTAACTCTGTTAGTGATCCCCACTCAGTTTCTCTGAATGGCACTCCCCAGTCTAACTCCTGTACTCCAGAACTGTGTGCCAAATGTGATTGCTCATAATTTTCCTACTGCGTCTTAATCAAGAGAATGATTGATTTTTCTGATAAAAATTGTTTGAATTTATAGGTAAATCTCTATTTTTGTAGACCATGATTTTTGACTGTTTATTACATGCCTAACAATGTGCTGAGTGTTGTGTGTGCATGTGAGTGTTTACCACTTCGGATGCCTAGGGTTTTCTCTTCTCTTTTTAATCTCACTATTCAACTTGAACATCTACACGTCCAGGAAATACAACAATGTAATGACAGTAACAGAGTGGTCACAAAGAAAGAAGAGGGTTGTCCTCTAGTTGACAACTTTTAACCCAGGGTTCAGACACACTGGTGCATTTCAATTACTTGTGCCATGTGTCACAGGGTCCAGAGTTTGTTGGTAATAATAATAGTTCAAATACTGAAATTGGAGAATGATTTATTGTTTTCCCATAAATTAGAGTGGCTTCAAGGTTATGCCTCTAATTATATCCTTTCACTCACTTGCATTCTGATATACTTCTTGGAGTGAAAAAGAAAAGAACTAAAAGTAGTTTCCTAATAATTAAGCTAGAAGCCCACTTTATCAATACAGTGTTCAGTGAAGTGTGTCTGCTCATAAGAAATATGTTCTGCATATGAATGCATGTCATGGCAGCAAAACAAAAACAAAGAGTTACTGTTCTCTGGGAACTGGAGACTGAGACTAAACAGATTATTACCCTTCAAAGGTGTTCCCCATAACACCAATATGAAATAAATAATACGGTCATCTTCTGAGATTGAAGGTCTAATTTACAGTAGATGACGGTAGAGGGAAATATGGAAAGAATCTAACTTTAATGATATTATTAAATATTGGAGCAACCACTATCCGGACTTCTTGTTATGGTTTAAACCATTGACAGTAAATTTTGTTACTTGCAAATAAAATCATTCTTCTCTCAAATCCTATTACCACTTCTCTAAGCCCAGCCCAGAATAATCAGAGGAAGATGATGCCATCATTTTCCTAGCTGGTATTCCACATCCCAACCATCATGGAAACATTGGTTGCAGCTATTTCCCTCCAGCACTATTCGTTCAAGAACATACAGAAACTCTTTACTATGGGTTTCATACCATGGGTACTCGGTTTTGCACTCACTTCTTATTTTTCTCCCAGGTCATATCTTTACTTAAGCATGACCATTGCATTTGCGATTGCTCACCTACACCTAGTTCATTCTGCCTCACAATTTGAATCGCAAACTATTTTACCTGTGAAACCACACCACACTCACCTAATTCATATCTATTTCCACCTCTAAAATCCAGGTTTTAAAGCAAAGTAATCTATTTCAATGAAAACAGTGTCTGTAGGTATGGAACCAATCAGCATGATATTGAGATCTTGTTCAACAATCTGAGAAAGAAAGAAAAAATGGACAGAGAAGTCTCTGAAAAAAGGATGAACTTCTGGGAGAATGGAAAGAGGTCAAGGCACAAATGTTGCATTGAGGACCAAAGGCAAGCTCACTTAGGAGTGAAAGACCTTAGGTACAAGGAGGTCAGACTTTTCACCTTAGATAAACATTGATTGGGGACCTATAAAAGACAGTCACTCCTTTTAGGAAGCCGTGTGGCTTTTTAAAGCAGAAACTGGGGCCTAGCATTGCAGAACTGGAGATTTCACCACCTAATAGAACCATAACATCACCGAGAGAAAAGGGACTGCCAAGTAGAAAAGTAGCAATGCCAGAAGAATTACACTTGTTTTTGAACACATATAAATACACCTCCTGTACACTCCCATAAGCAGCTGGAGTCACAAGAATTTTACAATGCCATGAAATTTGAGTTACTCCTGTTAGTATAACCCTATACAGCATTTGGGTTATTAAGGCCTAGACAATTTTGGGCTATAACACTAATCTTTTGTCCTATCTTTGAACATATCCAATTCTTCAATAAAATCTACCATTCAAAGGAAGAATAAAGTATTTGTTTTGCAAGGAGCTGATAAAATGCATTTTGCTAGGCTCCCTTTCCTTTCAGGATTCTCAGGGATGGATCTACCAATTCCATGAAGATAATTTGTACTAACTTACATTTGCATTTTCTTTATTTCACAGTTCCACTTATAATCATGTCATGTTTCTGAATTGTACTCTTTTAAGCTATCTGGTAATTATGTATGATTGTGCTGACTTATTTGAATTAAGCAGAAAAAGTGACAAGGTAACTTATCCTGTACTAGAACTTTGGCAAATTAAGAATGCTTGTCTTTCATTTTACAGAATCCTTATTCCAATTTTTATAGCGTGTAAGGAAAGTCTCCCTTAACAACGGTATGACAATGCAGCTCAAGTAATGATAAAATTACTTCATGCTAACATTTCGTACTTTTTAATTATTTTGTCCTCCTAATGCACGAAAATGTTTGGGTGTATCTCAGGGTCATAGGCAACATCCATTTCAATTTGTGGAAAAACTTTTGAGCTGAATATAGAAGCCTAGGGATATCTCAAGTGGGTGAACTTTTATGGGTAATGATGCAACAAATTTATAGCTCAGCCTTCATGAATGCATATTTTATCAGAACTGACAAGTGAGGTGGTCTGTGGAACAGACAGTCAAGAGTTTAGATGATGAAGTTTTACAATAGCATGGAAAATAAAGTATCAATTCTACTTTTTTGTCCAGATACCTGATATACATTGGCCCCACGCTATACAGTTTATTGTCCAAAATGTTCATTCACCAGGAGAGACAAATGACTATTTCCAGTTGTCTTGTAACAACAGTAAAACTTTGTTTAGAGAGTTGACAATTGGATTTAGAAGAGAGACTACTCTGGTTGTTCAAATCTAGATTCAGTAATAGGTAAATGTTGATTAGTAGTCTCAATTTATTTAAATAAGCTCTTAGTATCTGGGATTAATGCAGTTAGAGTACAGATGTGTACTCTTTGTACTCTTTGATATTTCCAAACAATGGTCAAACAACTGTTTCAAAGGTATACAAATCATGAAACCAAAACTTATTTATGAAACAATAAAGTAGCTGTTGTTTTAACATTATGAAAGCATCTAAATCCAGAGATTCTTGATGCCATCAAGCTATCTTGACTTCCCTGCTGCATTTATTTGGGTCAAAAGAAGTATGCATAATTTCTTGGACATAGATCTATGACTTCCATTAACACTCATACACTGAAGCATTCCACATCTCTATCTTCAACCTGACATTTCTTTGGGGGTTCCGTTATCATATTTCCAATTACCTCTTGGATATTTACACATGGATGTGCTCTAAGAACCTCTAATGCAATCCACTCCTAAATCCCTATATTCTCACTAGGTTGATCAGCACAGTGGTTAACAGTGATTAAAAACATATTTTTTAGAAGCAAATGACTCATGCTCGAAACTTGTCTCTGCCACTTATTAGCTGAGTGACCTTGGATGATTTAATCTCTGTGTACCTCAGTTTTCTCATCTGAAAAGGCACAATAAATTATATCTAATTAAGTTGACATGACAAATACATTATAAATTATGTATATATATATGTATAGTAAACCCTTGGGAGAGTAGCTGGCACATATTATGCAATATATATAAATGTTTACTATTACAATGGCCTCCAAATCTGTGCCTATTCTACTCATAGTCACCAAAGTGTATTCATTCTGTCTCCTAAATCTCTCTTAAATCGAAACCCCCATTTTCGACTTTACATCCACTTTATTGAGTCAATGTCCCTTTTATGTGAACCATTGAAATAGCCTCCCATTAGTCTCTTAGAATAGTCCCCCTTCTTTTAATGCACCCTCCAAATGGTACATAAAAGAATTAACTTTCTAAAATGTAATTCTGATAATTACATTCCTGTTTAACAAACTTCAGTGTAGCACAAATAACCATAAAGTCATAAGTACTGAGCATGTCATATTCTCAAATGACTTTGCCACCTTATTTGCCACCAATCCAACTATTCATAGTTCCTTTCTCATAGCATAAAATGAAAACCATGCCACCTTGCCGTTGTGGATGTTTGCCTCTATTTCAAGAATTCTTTCTTGAATTGATATTTATTTTTCAAGACTCAGCTGGATTATTCCAGTAATTCCCCAGTGAGATGGTCATGATTTCCCCTACTCCATTTTCCCCTTTCAGATAGAGACCAACATTAGTTTCTCTGTGCTCCCTATTTTACTTTGCACATACTTCTGTAGTAGCACTTACCACAATGAACTGCTGTTTACTTTCGTTGATCTTCACTGTGGAAAACAGAGATGCAAAACTAAAAATGTGAGATAAACCAAACTCTAATTTTATTTGGTTGTTGGCCCACATTAAGTGGTGATTACATTTTTTTAAAAAATCCTAGAGAGATGGCTATCATTTTCTTTGATTTTGCGGATCTAGTAAATCATGACACTTTGCATGCATGTTTGCCACACAAGAACAATCAAAATAAGGAGTTAAAGAGAAATGCCAATTAGTCAAAGCAGGTTCAGATTTACTGTCCTATATCCAAAAATTGAAAACAAAAACAAAACATATTAACAGGCTCTTTTGATGTTGCCTTAATACAAACCAAGAACATTTAAAAGAATGGAGGCGGCTGAATAAAATACACCATCAAGGAAAAAAAAAAAAAAGATTTTTAAGGTGAACAATGGTTGTGAGCAGTCTCAGTAAGAATGCTATAGTTGAGGTCACAGTTGTCTCTGGATTGAGTGTGAAAAATTAATAACCCTCTGAATTTAGTTGAATGTTGTATTCTGCAGTACTTGACTCCATTAAAACTGGAATCTTAATGCTCTGTTCTACTTTCCTAACACTGATACTTAAATATGCTTCTTAAACCACCCTAACCAAAACACATGAGTAATCTATATGTAATGTAATGGCACCAGGAAGAGAATACACAATTTCTTCTCAGCCAAATTTGGTTCTCCCTGCTGTGTCAGAGAGATGATGCAAAATATCACTGATGCCATGAATTGACTGGTCACATTTACAACCCTGACACTGTTTATTGGAATTAAGTAGGCAGTAACATTGGTTGGAGGCTCAGAGGGGTTGGTAAAGACTTGACAGGAAGAAGTCTGATTTATAAACTTTCTCATCTATGGATTTTCAAGAGAACTTTAATGTTCTAACCTTTGTGGCAGTGTCCAGTTTATCCAATAAACTGTCCAATAAACAGTTCTTGAGAGGTTTGTGAGGACTTGCTGGGACTATCACCCCAGGGCTCAACACAGAGCAGACAGAAAAACCCATCTCCCAGTCTTTCCCTGGAAAAGGTCTATTTGCATACTGTAAAAGTTGCTGCCTAAGGGTCAGGCTTCTAATTCAGCACACATGTAGGAGCTCATTGCCCTCCTTCCCAGAGACTGGGGAGGCCAGTG
Organism: Balaenoptera musculus; assembly: GCF_009873245.2. Classification (NCBI taxonomy): domain Eukaryota; kingdom Metazoa; phylum Chordata; class Mammalia; order Artiodactyla; family Balaenopteridae; genus Balaenoptera; species Balaenoptera musculus. Next base: position 67,816,043 of record NC_045800.1, on the reverse strand, counting down.
GGTACCATTTCCACATTCTCCATCTGGCTCACTCCAGGTCGCTGGAGTCTCCCTGGAGGGAGCTTATAAACATGTGTGGCATGCCAGCTTTTGCAGCTGCCACCCAGAGGATGAACCCCTTGACTGCCTGGCTCTGGTGAACAGTGGAGCTTGTGTTCCAAGGCCACACAGGACTGTTGCAAACCAAGAAACGGTTCTTAACCAGCTATTACCTACCCCCCCCTTCCCCCCAGGGCTCAGTGCAGAGGGAAAAGACAGAAATTCCCATACCCAGTCTTTCCCTAAAGAAGGCCTAATTGCATACCTTAAAAGCTGCTTGCTGAGGGTTAGACTTCTAATTTAGCATGCATCTACGGGCTGAATATGATCTTCCCCAGAGACCAAGGAAGCAAGCAGACACCGTCTCCACCTTCTGCCTGTAACCTCTACAAATTGCTGATATCTCCCTAGAAGGAGTTTGTACTCAGGCCTGGCAACATGGCTTTTGCAGCGGACACTCTGGGGACACACCCCTGGATCACCAGGCTCTCACTGGCTTGTGTTTGCCTCTTCCACACAATAGCAGCAAACAGTTTTTAACCAGCTATCTCTCCCCCACCCCCAGCCCTCGGGGGCTCAGAGGGAACAGAGAGAAACTCTCATCTCTTAGTCTTCTCATGAAAGAAGTCTATTTGAATAATTTAAAAGCTGCTGCCTTAGTGGCTGGCTTCCAGTCAACCTGCATCTAAGTGTAGAGTGTGAGCCTCTCCTTTGGTACACTGACAAATCTTGGTACAACCTAAAATCTTGGGAGCCACTAAGAACAAAAAGGTGGCTTTAACAAACAAAAAGGGTTGTTTTTAAAAAGATAGTCTCTTCACAAAAAGGTTATGAGAAAACTAGACAGCCACGTGCAAGAGAATGAAACTAGACTACCATCTTACACCATCCACAAAAATTAACTCAAAATGGATGAAGACTTGGATATAAGACCTTGAAAACATAAACTCTTAGAAGAAAAGGAGGTAAACTCCTTGACAATGGTTTTGGCAATGATTTTTTTTTTTTTTTGATTTGACAAAAAAAGCAAAGGTAGTAAAAGCACAAATCAACAAATGAGACTACATCCGTCTAAAAAGCTTCTGTACATTTAAAGAAACCATCAGAAAATGAAAAGTCAATGTATAGAATGGGAGAAAATATTTGCAAATCATACATCTGACAAGGGGTTACTATGTAAAATATATAAGGAACTCACGCAACTCAATAGCAAAAAGCAAAACAATACAATAAAAAATTGACAGGAAAAAATGAATAGATATTTTGCGAATGAAGACATAAAAATGGCCAACAGGTACATGAAAAGGTAATCAACATCACTAATCATCAGGGAAATGCAAATCAAAACCACAATAAAATATTAGAGTGGCTCCTAATCAAAAAGACAAGAGATAATAGTCATCGGCAGGGATATAAAGAAAAGGGATCCCTTGTGCACTGTTGGAAATTTAAATTAGTTCAGCCACTATGGAAAACAGTATAGAGGTTTCTTAAAACTTAAATAACTACTGTATGATCCATAAATCCAACTTCTGAGTATATATCCAAAGGAGGTTAAAACAGGATATCAAAGACAAGTCTGCACTCCCATATTCACTGCAGCATTATTCACAATAGCCAAGCTATGGAAACAACCTAAGTGTCCACCAACAGATAAATGATTAAAGAAGTAGTAGTATATACACGATGGAATACTATTCAGCCATGAGAAAGAAGGAAATCCTGACATTTATGTCAACATGAATGAACCTTGAAGGTATTATGCTAAGTGAAATAAGCCAGACAAAAAGAGAAATACCGCATGGTATTGCTTATATTTAGAATAAAAAAAAAGTCAAATTCATAGAAACAGAGTAGAAAAGTGGTTTCCAGGGGCTGGGAGGTAGGGGAAATAGGAGAGGCTGATAAAAGGGTACAAACATTCAGGTATAAGATAAATAAGGTTAGTCTATGAAAATAATATAAAAGATAGTGACTATAGTTAATAACACTGTATTGTATAATTGAAATTTGCTAAGAGAGTAAAACTTAGATGTTTTCACCAAACAACAAAAGAACGTCAGATAGATGTGTTAATTAACTAAATGGAGGGAAATTCTTTTAAAATGTACATGTACAGTAAGTCACCACGATGTACACTTTAAATATCTTATAACTTTTAATTACATCTCAATAAAGCTAAAATTAAAAAAAATGTTAAATACAGTCATAAGGGTGGGGCTCTAATCAGATAGGATTAGTAAATTAAGAAGATCTCTCTCTCTCTCTCTCTCTCTCTCTCTCTCTACCATGTGAGGACATTGCAAGAAGGCAGCCATGTGCAAGCCAGGAAGAGAACTCTCACCAGGAACCAAATCAGCCAGCACTTTGATCTAAGACATCCCAGCCTCAAGAACTGTGAGAAAATAAATTTCTGTTGTTTCAGCCACCCGGTCTATTGCATTTTGTTATGGCAGCCCTAGCAGACTAAGACATCACACATGCCACTTGTTCTCCTGATTTAGTAGAGATGTTTGGAACATAATCCTATACTATACAGATATTTTACCCACTCCTCATAATTTACTAGAAACTACACCCTAGCCTAATGGAATTCTATGAGTTTGCATTATCCCCTAATGCTAGCCTCCCCGGTGTATCCCTTCTAAATTCTCAATGAACAAATCAATTAACAAAACATCATCTATTTACATATATATTAGATTCTCAAACTATTATCATAGCACACTTTGGTAATATAAACAAGCATGAATGTGCTAGAGTGTAATTATTTGATAAACTGGGTAACTGTACAATCCTTTCTGCTTTAGCAAGATTACAACAAAACACAATATGGTGGTGTTTGGGGCAAAAGCAACTTGAACACCAAAGCTTTTAATCTTGATCAATAAAGGGGGAAACATGAAATATCCAGGTAGGGAATTGTGTATTATTCATGGAAAAATAAGTCAACTTGAATTGGGCAACAGATTTTTGTTGATTAAATAATGTATTTGTGTACCTACTAACTGATTAATAATTAATAGAATACTCCAACCAAAAGACAAGACATCCACTTCTAATTTGTATTGATAATTCAATTTCAGTTTGATGGAACTCAGTATTTCCTTTGGTGCATAAAAAGCATTTCTAACTCTGTAAGAAGGACCCTAAATAATCAATATGTTGTAAAAATTCAGACAGACTACACTATTAAGCATGGACTATAATTGTTCCTTGCACTTCTAAACCAAAATAAATTGTAAAAGACCTATTCAATATTATTTCATAATCATAGGGAACTTAGCAGCTAGTTATTGAGAGGGAATATTATATTTGATGATATCTAGCCCCAGATTAGTCTAAAACATTAATAATCTAGAGTATGGTCATTTACAGATCTTGGCCTCACCCTACCATAACAGAAAGCTAGCAAAACATATTATTTTACTATGTCTTTTATATATTCATGACCAATATATACTATATTTTGTTAGGCAACCTATACTGCCCCTCTTACAACATATTGAGAAGAGGTTAGATGAGACTTGGGGCAAATGCAAGAGTACTGAAATATTTATTCAGAAAATCTGGGGGCTCATTTTACTTAAAGACCTTGGTTTGTACACACATGGGTTTTTAGCAAAGACAGAATTTAGATGCATAGGCTTCTATGCCTGCACTGCAACAAAATTTATCTGATTTAAGGATAATAGTCTAAGTATTTCAGTCTTACACATGGCAAAATACTGGCATTTACGGATTCCCAATCAAATTTGGGGATTATAGCTTATTCAGAAATCAACTTGTAAAACTTGAAATGCTTTTCAAAAAGAAAGCAATATTATACATGGTAGTAGTATGCTTTCTCAGACTATCTACTAAATCTTTCTTATTTAACTCATGTTATATATAAAGTATTTAATCTATGGTTATCATGAATCCCCAAATAATAATTAGTATTTACTGATTCATTACCACAACAAAAATATTACATCTATTATCACATCTATTTCTGCAGATGAACCCAAAAAAAATTCAGTGGGATATGTGAAATTGAAATTCCCATTTTATACTAGGTAAAGGAGGTTTATTACCTTTTCCAAGATCACAAGTCTAGTCAAAATAGCTAATATTTATACAGTTTAAATGCACAATAAACAGTACTTGTTATCTGCTAAGCATTATTAAAGAGCTTCCCTTGTATGTAAATAATTTAAAACCATCACTCCCAATTTTGGGTTTAATATCTTTATTAAATTGATTCTAATGTTTACCTCCCAAATATGATTGTGGTTTGTTCCACATGCTTAAACCTAAGCCTGAGATATGTAGTCCTAAGATGTTCTGAAGATGCTGATGACGTGCAATAATGGGGAGAATGTAAGTGGGTAAAAGTCACATTTTTGGAAAAGTTCAACTCCTGTTTATGATTTATTTCTGGTGTTTCTGGGTCACTCCATTTTAACATGGAATGTTCATATCATGTAAATTCCTGCCCCAGAGCCCCCATCACTTGTTTTGTTTTATTTTACTATTTGTTTAGATAGTACAGAAGAAAAAAAATATATATTAGACATAGGTGAATCTTTAAAAGTGTCAAAGGAGTAGATTTTACCTAGATTTCAGAGAAGAACTCTATATCCATCTGTTCAATTTTCATGAAAGCAAGCTGATCTTCAAATCATTAAAATAAAATTTAGAGCAGGACGAGGGACAAGCTCCCTGGTGGCATGGAGAGCTGCTGGAGATGCACGAGAGCTTGGGGATGACAGCAAGGAGATTGCCACTGTCGGAAGACGCATCCCTACAAATTCATTTTTATTTTATTTTTTGTCTCTTTTCTCTTCTCCTTAATTATATGTCTTCCTATTGAAACTTCTTATAGGGAGAATGAGAGAGTAAGAACTAAAAAGATATTTAGAACAGGAATTTTATATCATTAAGCTAAAATAAATTATTCACTTACTTAAAGAATATTTAGATTTGAGAGACAGCGAAATATACTGGTTAGGAGTGCAAGCTCTGGAGTCAAAAGGCCTAGATTTGAATCTTGGCTCTACCACATACTAATTGTGTCACTTCAGGGGCCAGATACTTAATTTTTGCCTCAGGTTTTAATTTGCAAAGTTGTGATAGCAATAACAGATATCTAATTTAGTTATTTTAAAGATTAAATAAAATAATTCATGTAAAGAACTTAAAACACTCTGGCATATAGCAGGCCCCAGTAAGAGTTAACTATTGTCACTGTCGCTATTGGTAACAGTAATGTTATTTTTAAATATACATTGTGTTCTAGATGCTAAGGTGATAGTTTTACACAGAGATCTATACAAATCGCAACCACACAGATACTCTCCAATATTGCTGATGGGATATTCTAATGGGAAACAATACCATATTCTGATATGATGTAGGAAAAACAAAATCTCCAAATGACCTTACATCAGCGGTCCCCAACCTTTCTGGCACCGGGGACCAGTTTCGTGGAAGACAATTTTTCCACAAGAGGCGGGTAGTGGGGATGGTTCAGGCGGTAATGAGAGCGACGGGGAGCGATGGGGAGCAGCAGATGAAGCTTCGCTCGCTCGCCCGCCCGCCGCTCTCCTCCTGCTGTGCGGCCTGGTTCCTAACAGGTCTCGGACCGGGGGTTGGGGACCCCTGCCTCACATCAAACCCATTTGCTGCATGCAGCTAGCAGGGTGAATGGTAGAGTGGCAAAGTGGAACTTTCTATCAGGATTTCCATTTCCATAGGCTCATGGACCCACAGACATGAACGTCATGGGGTCTCTGGAGGGTTTAGTCATCGTGGACAAGTCCCTACTTTTTGATTCAATTTCTTTAAGGAACAGGAGAACCTCTTAACAAAGCATAAGGGTGAACTTCATAGTTAGAGAAGCCTGAGTTCCCCCCTTGGCTTTACCTTATAATAGGTTTGTGAACCTGAACAAATTACTAAACTTCTATGAGACACAGACCCGGCATTTGTACAGTGGAGATGATAATACATACACACTAGGCAGATGAGAACTAAAAGGGGTGATGTATATAAAACATAGTTGCTTACATATAATGAGGCTTTAGCAAGTTGGCTCTTCTTGTATTATAATATCTAAACATTAAATTGGAAAATCAAGCACAAACTTAACTTTAAAAAAAAAAAAAAGCTAACATTTGTATATGTGTACATATGTATGTATTTTCATATTTAGGCAAAGGCCCTTGGTATATGTCCCCAGAGATCGTGGCTAAAACAAAATCCTTTTTACTTGAGAAGCCCTTTAAATCTGAAAGGTTGTCAAGAGCAGATTCTTAAGTCCTCTTGTATGAATTAGTAGACCATATTTCTCAGCTTTCAAATCCCTTTTCCCAACATAGACCACGGTCCAAATATTTACACTGACCCCTCCAAAGTATAAGCAAACTGGGCTTGTACTGAAGCTTTGTTCATCACCTTCCCATTTCTTTTCAGCTCACTCCCAGGCGCTTAATGCCATTAGGCAGAAGTATGCCACTGATGGCACTGCACTTGGCAGGGCTGGTGCTCCCAGGTGGGGAAGCAGATGTATAATGGACCTATTTGAAAATGCTACATTAGAGAAAGAGCTGTACAAACAAAATTAGTGAGATAATGCCGAGGATTGCTCTTCCTTTTGTTGCATCATAATTTATCATCCAGAAAAAGGAATTGCCAGGTAAACCATGGAGGACCACAATTAAGGGGGAAGGCAAAGTGAAGGAGTTTTGAGGTGGCAGATGTCCCCTGGATATTGTGCAGGGAAAGAGAAAGCAAACTAAGGCATTCGGCTCATATGTCCGTGCATGTTAAGCCATTTAGCTGGCGTATGGAATGCTGCAGGTTGTCCCAGGGTTATAGACAAGGAATTAAATATTAACTCAGCAAGAGCTCAAATGAGAGGTCTAATTAAATTAAATAGTACAAAGGGGAGGCTTGTTTCATAGACTCCAGTAATTGCTTAAAACTCAAAAGAGACTAAATAAACGTCAAAAAGGTAGAGTAACAACGAGGCAGATACATATAGTGAGACACAGGGAAGACATAAGCATAGAAATGAACAAAAGTTCAAAGGCTATTGTTGGCCCAATTGTGAAAAATGCTTAGATGTTGTCATGACCATAAGTAATTAGTGCTGCCTTTAAAGTCTGGCATTGACACGTGCAGCAGCATGTTAGTTTTAATTTTACTTTAATGACTGGCTGTGTGCAGAAATGCCTTAGGGTAATGCCCTTCCCTTGGACGGACTTGATGAAGAGCTCATGGAGAATAGGTGTAATACTTTTGAGCTCTAAAAGGGCTGTGTTTCACGTTCTACTCCAGAAAGGACAGTGTGTAAAGGACCATGAGAATGACTCTAGTGTACTCACGGTTGGCTGTTTCATAATACAATGCTGGAAACACGGGACAGCATTATGTGAACAGGCGGAAAGATGAAGAAGGACTCTGATTTTATTTCTGTGACCCCAAAGCTACCATCACTGGACACTGGGGGTAGCAGAGCCCCTCCTAGATGCGAGAATGAAGGTGGCAGAGAGGAAGAAAGAGACAGATCTCCCTCCTTGTACTTAAGCTCTCTGAGCCTTAGTTTCTCATTTTAAAATGGAAATAATAGTGGGACTTTCCTCAGAGCATTGTTTGTATATAAAATAATGAATATATGTGAGGGATTTAAAATATCTGGTCATTATTAAGAGCTCGATAAATGTTAGTTATCATTGCTGCTATCATTATTCTTCTTGTAATTATCACAGAGGTGAAGAATAAGCACCTTGTCCTAAAGAAGTGCCTCATCTGCTCAAAGTTTGAGATATGGACCCCGAATCTACTCAATTTTCCATTTTCACTAGAGCTTCAGTGCACATTGCTGGGCAACTTAGTATTACTTATTTATGCTTTAGAATCAGAGGACTGGGTTTAAGTCTTGCCCTGCCTCTTAACAGCTTTGTGGTCTTGGAGAAGTTGTTCAACCTCTTTAAGTTTCAGTTTCTATATCTATAAAATAGCAATTAAAACTTCTTTCTGCTAAAAATTATGAAAGCAAATGCATTTCAAACATTTAGGGCAATGTCTAGCATTAATGAGCACTCAGTTTCATGTACATACACAGACATCCATATGTTACATATATGGTTTACATATATGAGCTATACTTGCATGCACACACACACACCACCATTTATTCCCTAAAATCTAAATAGAGTCACAGAATCTTTTAGCTTGATGAGACCTAGTCATATGATTCATTCTCTCTGTCCTTGTCAGTCTCTGTTACTATCTCTGTCTTTCTGTCATTCTCATTCACGCACACACACACACACACACACACACACACACACACACAGAGACACATGCTATGCAGGGAAAATGTTTAGGGGCTTATACTTACACTATTTCTTAATCCAGACATGCCTTTCCTGATTTATTATTTATCTAGCATTTATTAAATTATCTGACATTTTAGAGCAATTCATAATTTTAGCTCAGTTTCATAGACCTTTTCTTCTTTCCACCTAACCAAATTCTTCCAATTTTTTTTATTATTTAGCTGAAATTTTCTGTGAAGTTCTTCAGACTATGCAAATCAGAGTGCTTTCTTTGCTGCAGATCTTGGTCATTTATTGCTTAAAACATGTATTTGTTTATTAATTTGGTGCTGCTCTTAAGCATTTCTGTAACATATTGACTTAATGTCCTCTGCCCAACATCTTAAAATCCCATGCTATCAGAAATGTTAGTCTTGCCAAAACGATTCCCCTGAAATTTGGGGTGGCTTAAGTTCTACTCTGTGTTGCAATTGAATAATTCTGAACATATGACATTTGCATAAACACTCTAATGTTGAATAAAAATATTTCTGTGCCCAATCTTTCTTAAAGTCTAAGAGTTAAATGTCTCCATTTGCATTGGCAACAAGTAGATTACAGTCCAAATGTCTATCTGAAGATCGTTTATCTTATGCTGAATGCAGTTAAGGATAGCCCAAGCTGTACTTTGTACAATTCTTCCAATACTCATCAGCCATGCATGGACCAAACTCTAACCTTGGCTCAGAAGCAAAGATAATTATTCTTTCTCAAAGCCCTTATCAAATGCCACTGCTAAAAAAGGGATGGGCAATAAGCAGTCTTACGATATGCAGAGGAATTATCTCACTAAAAGGAGAACATTTTCCTAGGCTTCTCCTTAAATGTAATTTGAAATAAACATTTATAACTAGATGAAACACATCAATAAGTAATATCACTTCATGAAAACTTATCATTAGCCCATATTAGCTAATACTATGACTACTGCTACTACTACTATTACTGCCACCAGTTAATATTTAATGAGCGCGTGCTATATGCCAAACACTATGCTAAGACCTTACATGCAGAATTTTATTTCCCTCCTGGAAGGTGTTTATCAGCCAGTGAGCAACATTTCTAGCCTTTCGTTTCCTAGTACAGAAATGTTGGAGGTCTCACAGTGAGATTTGAGAAAGTACATAAACCCTTTTTCTGATTAACTATGTAAGTGAAAGCTCCCTAACAACTTGTATCAATCTTAAAAGTGACCAAAAAGTAAAAACTTTGTTGTTTTAAGTCATTGAGAATTGAGAACCATTTGTTATGACAGCAGAATCTAACCTAAATTGACTAACTCAGGGTTGTTGACTAGAAAAACCTTCCTTAACTTTCTTTTTTCCATTATAGATATTCTTTTCTATGCTATTTGATGCAGAATCTGAGGCTAGATTAAAAATGATTTATTTTTGTGCAGAAGGGGAGTTAATCTGTACTCTACATCTGCTTGAAAGTATAAGTGAAGCTCCTAAAACATTCATAAAAGGATGTCAATTTTGTCATTAGCAATAATACCATGCATGTGTGCACACACACACACACACACGAAAGCACACACACATATACACAGTACTTGCTCAATGTTTGCAATGTATTAGTGATATCTAAACTGTATGCACCTTTTGGAAAAAACACAGAGCTTTTTCATAAAATTCAACCATGAACTGTCTGTGACCCAGGCCTTGACCAGAAACTTTCCTGAGACGTCTAATATTGCAAAGAGATGACTTAATGCACTTGTTTCCCTTGGGGTGTCAGAGCATTATTTTTGTCATCAGCTACAACATCAGAAAGCAGCATTTCCAGACCATATTATCATAACTCCCTGCTGAAAAGCCTTGAATAAATTGAGGTTTAATGTGGCAACTTTAGGTTTATTGAGGGTCAGTGTTAAGAAACGTCTGTCTGAACATTTCTGTCTTTTACAGACCCCTAGGTTAGGACCTCATTCATTACATTATCAATTGTTACTCAAATAATAACCACACACACTACATTACTTTCTAAATTTAAAGCCTGATAACCTTTTTCTCCCTAAAGAAATTTCTATGCTGCTTATCATCAAGCAATGAAAACTATATAATACAGTTACTTATTTAATTTCCAGTTCTAGAGCAATTTAGCCAAAAGCTTGGTAATACACATTTCTTTGTTTTTTTAAAAATATTCTTTAGAGTATGTTTTAAGTTTTAGTGTCGAATTCTTATATTTTTCTTGATTTATAAAACTGCTAAAATTTTTCAGAAGCATGAGGAATACAAATTCTATTTGTGAGTTAGCATTTCCTAAAATTAACTTATTTTCTTTTTTGCTGGTTTTTTTTTCAACTGAATTCCTTGAGAACAAGGATTGTTGACTCATCTCCATATTGTTTCAGGGCAGCAAAGTGAGAATAAATATATGTTAGTGCAGAGTGACACAAAGAGCTCTGAAACCAGAGCCTGGATTCACATTTTCACTCTATCACTTACTAACCATATAACATTTGGCAAGTTTACAAGTTTACTTGTAGCACTGTTGAGAGGATAAGAGAATATATACAAATGTGTCAATAAGAGTGATGTATTCAGCAAATTCTCCTATCACCTCTTTTCTATATACGAAGAAATTGACAGTAAAGGACACAGTGATGCTATCATTTGTCTCTGGAGTAGGTATCTACAAAGAGAGCTTGAAAGGAATTTGTGCATGTGGTTTCCTGAAGGTCTGTTCTCAGGAAAAGGGTGAGAAAGAAAGAAGAATAGGGTGGGTGAGGGTAAAGCTAAATAAGAACATTACTAGTATCAGCCAGAGGCCAGCTTTGGCCTGATTGCATAGGGGGCTGTGAAACTGCATAGGGGGCTGTGAAACTGCACAGCAGAGTTGATTCCATCTTGAGGCAAGGAACCTGGACTTTTGTATCCTCCTCTCAAGTCAGTCACTGGCTATAGGCTTCCAGGCATGCGGGGGTGGTGGTACATAACCAGACAGGGCGATTCCTGTTTGACTGAAAACAATTCTCCAGAGAGGGGAGCAGCTGTGAGATGTCAGCAGCCAGCGCTTGCAGCAGCTGGAAGATGGGAGAACTACCAGGTAAAGGCACCTGGCAGGAGTAACAACATCAGTAGCAGCACTGTCAGATTTCCCTTAATTCTCATCTTCCCTTAGAACAGTAGTTCTCAACCAGGGACAATTTTGCATTTGGCAGCGTCTGGAGACATTTTTGGTTATCACAACTGAGTGAGGGGGTATGGGGTGGGCACTGGCATCTAGTGGGTAGAGTGCAGGGATACTGCTAAACATTTCACAATGCACAGGACAGCCCCCCCCAGAGCAAATAATTATCCAGCCCTAAATCCCAAATGCCAATAGTGTCAAAGATGAGAAATCCTGGAATAAACAGAAACAGAAGTCAATGTGTAGTATTTTTGATTAACAGTTTTTGATTTGCTATTAATATTATTCAGACTTTAGTAATCAAAAGAGGAAAATGTCAGACTTCCCTGGTGGTGCAGTGGTTAAGAATCCGCCTGCCAATGCAGGGGATACGGGTTTGAGCCCTGGTCCGGGAAGATCCCACATGCTGCAGAGAAAATAAGCCCGTGAGCCACAACTACTGAGCCCGCATACCACAGCTACTGAAGCCCGCGCACTCACTTAGAGCCTGTGCTCCGCAACAAAGACCCAACGCAGCCAAAAATATATAAAGTAAATAAATAAATTTATAGAAAAGAAAAGGGGAAAATGTATTGATTTCACACACACATACACAAACACACCCTCACAGGAACTTTTTATCTTGTAAATGTAACTACTGTTACTTCATAATCTGCATCAACAGGCACAAATTCAGCATGAGATGAATCACAGACTGAAATGACTATTTTTGCAAATGCCATCCATACTGCCTTGTGCCTTTTTTTCACTTCTCCTGTCAGGTCTGCTTTTGCCCATGCCTTTATGGGTTTTGACACCAACACTTGGCTGTCCTAGAATCTTTAGCTCCTTGATTTTTCCTTCTCTCCCCTTTTCTTCTGTGCTTTTTCTCCCTGGTTTGCAGCTGAACTCAGGATGAAGTGAACATCAGGATGTTTGCCTCCAGCTCTGCTCTTTTCCTTAGCTGCACTTTGTCTAATGGGGAATTTGGCACCATCCTATAGCTGTCAAATACATCATGCTCGCTTTCAAGGCCTCTCTTCCCACCTCTTTGAAGTTCTGTGTTTCAGGTTGTTTAGCACACAATAGAAATAATGAGTCCCTTCTCTTCTTTTCTAAGGATTGTTAACAATTAAGCTAATTTTTTTTCTAAAACAGAAATAGTCTTTTCCATTAAATTTTAAATTCTTCCAATATTTTCCTTTTTAATAATATAGAACTATTTGACATACAATAAGAACATGGCAACAATTATAAGTAAATTTAACAGTAGAGACTCTCACATCACATTTATATTTTTCTTCCTTTTCCCCCTCCATTTCTTTTCTTCTTAACTTTTGTGTGTGTGCATATGCATTATCCAGATGTTTTATCCTCTCCATCTCTTAACTTCACAAAGAAGATTTCACAAAACGGATCACTGCTGTTCTGTGAGAGATACCACAGCAGTCTCAGTAAAGCCATGTCAAATCAATCCTATACTTATGGACAGTATATTGCACCATTTTGATACACATCCCTCACTTTTCTCTAGATCTAAAATTAACAGGTAACTCCTAAAGCATCTGATCTCATTCTCACTGATGGATATTGTTTAAGCAAAATTCCAGTAGCAGTCTTTTAAAACAAATAAAAATAAAACAAAACATCTTGCTATGTCATATTATAATTTGGCAATTGGTGCTTAGAGGAAAATTCTGTATAAGAACTGGGAAGAGAAAGTGAGAGCAAAAGGAAATAAGAAAGATAGTGAAATAGGAAGCACCAAAAATCTATCGCCCCTCACAGACCACAACTGTACTGTACAATTGTCCAATCTGACTTATGTAACTATTTAGGAACACTGGAGTCTATTGAAGGTTTCCAACTTCCAGAGGAAGGTTTGGAAGGTACATTATAGTTAATTTATGTCAATTTCAGCTCTTAGCACCGTAGCAGCTATCCATCCCCCACTCCTCAGCCACTTGACAGGCAGCTGTGCACATGTTCCTGTAGTAGCTTGCATGCAACTTATGAGAGCTAGGGTGGAAAAAGTATGCTGTCTCAATATCAGAAATCTGTGATCTTATCCCTGAGTGCTGCTTCTCATCACAAAGGTACAGACGAAGTGGCAGAGGCCATTGTTGCACCTACCCTCATTGTTATAAGCCCTTTTCACTCTGGCTCAAGTGACTTCTAGGGGCACCTTTCTTTACCCTCATTTTTCTTTTTTCTTTCCTCTTTTGGAAGCCAGATATTGAAGATTAGAACATTCAAAACCAACCACAAATACATGGGGAATTAGAAAGTCACTGCACATACCCAGGGGAAGGCACAGGCTCATAAAACACCTGAGAAGACTGCCAGGTTACACTTTAGGCTGATCACTGACACAGAGATAGCCTGCAATAATCAAAAAGCAAAACAAAAGACCTCACAAAAAACCAAAAGCAAACACACACATACACAGCAAACCCTGGGGAAGAAGGAGAATCTGATTTGCAAAATTAGATTCAAATGACTAGTTTTCAACATAAAAGCACACAACATACAAAGAAATAAGAAAGTATGTTCTATTCAAAGGAAAAAAAAATAAACCAACAGAAATTGTCCCTGGGAAAGACATGATGGCAGATCTACTAGACAAAGACTTTAAAACAACTGATTTAAAGATGCTTAAAGAACTAGAGAAAGATATGGAGAAAGAAAATGATGTATGAACAAAACAGAAATATCAATAAAGGGAAGCCAAAAAGAAACTCTGGAGTTGAAAAATACAGTAACTGAAATGAAAAATTAACTAAAGGGATTCAGAGGCCAATTTGAGCAGGCAGTAGAAAGAATCAGCAGACTTGAAGATAGTACAAAGAAATGAACAAGTCTGAGAAGCAGAGAGAAACAAGATTGAAGAAAAGTGAACAAGAGCCTAACAGACTTGTGATATATTACCAAACAGACCAACATAACCATTTGTGAGAGTCCCGGAGGAAGACAGAAAAGGGGGCAGAAAGAATATTTAAAGAAATAATGACTGAAAACTTCCCAAATTTGATGATAGACATGAACATAAACATCCAAAAAGCTCAGTAAACTCCAAGTAGGATGAACATAGAGACTCACTCCAAGACACATTATAATCAAACTGTTGAAAGACAAAGACAAAAAGAGAATTTTGAAAGCAACAAGAGAGAAGCAACCCATCAACTACAAGGAAGCCTCAATAAGATAATCATCAGACTTCTCACTGTAAACTTTGAAGACCAGAGGGTATGGGATGATATATTCAAGGTGCTAAAAGAAAGACTGTCAATTGAGAATACTATATACAGTATACTGTCCTTCAAAAGTAGGGAGAAATTAAGACACTCCTAGGTGAACAGAAACTGAAATAGTTCATTACTACCATTAGACCTGCCCTGAAAGAAATGCTAAAAGGGGTCCTGCAGGTTGAAATGAAAAGGCACTAGACAGTAACTCAAAGTTGTATGAAGAAATAAAAGTCTCAGTAAAGGTAAATGCATGGGCAATTATAAAAGCTAGTATTATAACAATAGTGTGCAACTCCACTTTTTGTTTTCCATGTGATTTAAGAAGCTAACATTTTTTTAAAAAAGCAATTGTCAGTCTAAAAGTAAGTATGAATGTAATTTTGGTTTTTAACTCCACATTTTGTTTTCTACATAATTTAAGACACTAATGCATTAAAATTTTTATTTGTTTATGTTTTTGGACACACAATGTATAAAAATGTCATTTTGTAGCATCAGCAACTGAAAGGAGTGGAGAATAGAGCTGTTAAGGAGAAAAGAATTTGTATGTTATTGAATTTAAGCTGCTACACATTCAAGTTAAAATGTTATAACTTTGGAATGTTAAACATAATCCCCATGATAACCACAAATAAAATAGCCACAGAATATACAGAAGACGGAATGAGAAAGAAATTTAAATATTCAGTACAAAAGAGACTAAGATCAGAAATTATGAGTTGGAAGGAACCATTGAGCTCATTTAATTCCAAACCTTAGTTTAAGAGATAGATAAAGAAACCCAAAGAGATTAAGGTCTAGACTACAACCTGGGTCTCCTAATTTGGAGTCCAGTAGTTTTCCCTCCTGTTAGCTTCTCATGTTCAAGATGAAGAATATGTTCTGGTCAGGCTTTCTTAAAAATCTGAGAACATTAAATCATCATTTTTATCAGTTAATACTGTGTTCAAGTCAGTGTTTTCCACATCTTTCTATTAAAACCATTCCTTATCTTTGGGAGATTGGGATTGACATATATATACTAATATGTATAAAATAGATAACTTATAAGGACCTGCTGTATAGCACAGGGAACTCCACTTTGCTGTACAGTAGAAACTAATGCAACATTGTAAAACAACTATACCCCAATTAAAAAAAAAAATTCCTTATCTCTTGATATCCACAGCAACTATCCCAGCTGAGTATACCAAGACCACCTCCTGCCAATTTGCCACCAACCCCACTCGGACGCTATAGAGCTTACTTTCAGTAGTGATGGAGTAAAGAACTTGAGAATCAGATTCTGGCCCTGACTCTGCTGTTAGATACTGTCATGCACTAAGGCAAGTCACTGAAAGTCCTTGACCTATTTCATTGTTTGTAAAGCTACTTTGAGTTAGATACTTATAACATGAAGAGATTATAAGATTCCTTCAAGTGTTATTACAACCAGATGCATAGCACAATCAAGAAAATCTAATCCATTGTGATATCAGCTTACCTAAATACCAAGAGAATTTCATAGACTACTTGACTACATTGCAAGGAAAAAAAAAAAGAAAAAGAAAGAAAAGAAAAAAAGAAAATACCCCCACACCTTTTCTTGTTTTTAAAATATATTCTTTGAATTACTAAGGTCTATTACTTCCATTTGCCTCCTATTCAGCATTAAAAACAAACTGAAAACTCCCAACATTCTTGAGAGTTAAATTTATTGGCCAGGTGTCTTCTTCCTTCTCTTTACTTTTTCTCCTCGCCCTTCTCCCCTTCATCATTGCTTTCATCTCTCCCCATTCCATTTCATACATCTCCTGGTCCTTTTTTAAATCTCTAAATACTCCAGTTGATTTTCCAAATCTTCTTTTAGTTTTCCCAATGTTCTTGATGACTACCAATGATTGCAGCAGGTTCAGAAAGCTCTTTAACTAATTCCCTTAATGTCTTAACATGGCAAGCACATTAACCTACTAAGTCATTCTGTATGTAATTCATTGCCTGTGTTCTGCAGGCCCTAGTGGCTCTTTCAGTCAATAGCTGCATTGTTACTGTTCCCTATCATTCCTAGTTGAATGCGCACTGCCCCTTGACTTCAGCTAAAGCTGAATTGCTGTTGTTTGGCAAATTTTCCATCTTGCTGATCTTTCCCCCCCTGACTGATTAGTTTTATTATTTATCCAATTTTTAAAATTGTGGCTTTGGCACACCTGCTCAGGGTAAGACAGCACAATTAAACACATTAAAGGAAATGCACAAAACATGGTGATTATGTAATTAATCAGCTTGAGGTAGTATAAAAAATTGCTAGCCTAGAAGCATAACACTTTGGGAAAGGGTAATTTTAAGAATTTAAAACCATTTTAATTATTTGATTTTTTTCTCTTAAATTCATATATATATATATATATATATATACAGGCTAGAATATAAGAATATTTATTTCTTTATAGCAAGACTCCTTTCACAAGGTAAAATAGCTTCCCCACTTGGCACCATGCTTAAGGACACTAGAGGAACAACTGACAGAGAATTTATTGGAATGCCCATAGGTAACCCAGGTACATTTTAATCTTCGTAGAGTTATATTTGTAATGTGTTCCTAATTAGTACATTAATAAGTCAAGAAGGCTATGGAAAATGATCTGCAACAGTATGTTTAATTACATGGTTTCACTGTGTTTTGCTATCATTTTTTTCAATTAAGCTTTTATATATTCCCCCTTTTTGTGAGAGAGGATAGCCATTGGAAGGCTTCCTTTTCATGTGACTGAAGCATAAAATGAAGCTGAGTTAGTTTCCATAATCCAGGCAATGTCCTGGAGCTCAGCTCTGGTAGAATAATGTCTAGCACACAGTATATCTGATTACTATCTCAAATCATTGGTATTAACTTCGATTATTTTCTCTTCTAAGCAATACTGAAAAGTCTTTGAATATATGGACATATTTACTTTGTTCTTCTGCTAAAATAAAACTGTGGATAGAGCACTCAAGTCTTAATCTTAATGGGAAATTACTGCTCCCATTTTACCAAAATGACTGTATCTAAATGTTTTTATATCCTCATTCATCTGTATCTAAATGTTTTTATATCCTCATTTCTCTTCATTTATCTGGATCTGTTGCTCAGGAGAAAAGTTCTTTTTTTTCCAAATCTACACTTTCTACCTGTTTTCCTAATTCCACTCCTTCTCCCCTGTTTAAAATTTTATTCTATCAGTTACAGTCTTAATCCTTATAGATTCATTCTTTTCTGGTTCTTGCTCTTTACCTAAACATTTGCTCAATTACTACCATTTAAAAAGTACATAAGTAAAATGCTAACCCAAAAAAAAAAGAAAAGGGGGGGAAAAAAGAGTAATAAGAAGAAGCTTCCAGCAATTCCATTTGCCCAAGTCTGTCTCAGTCTCTTCCCCACCCCCCACTTTCTCCTTCCTTTCAACTACAAACTGCTGGAAAATCTAGTGTAAGCTACCATCTTTTCTCTCTTACTGCATACTCAGTATTCAGCCCACTATGGCCTAATTTTTGCTTTCACCATATTACTGATCCTGCTTCAGAAAAGATGTAAAGATACCTTATAAATGTAAAATCCAATATGTGCTTTAAGGCTCAGTTAACCTGAATTTTCTGTGTTTCTAGTTACTGGCTATTGTATCTTCAATCATTCAAAAATATTCATGGACTTTATAGTCTAAAGGAGAAAATGTATAAAAAAGTAGATAATTACAATATATATGAGTACTGCTGTGACTTTTGTCTTAATAGAGGGATATGGTATAATTGCTAGTTGTCACCCAATAACTATTCTCTCTTCTTAGAAACAAAACTCTGATTTAGATAGGGAAAGCAACATGCCTAGATTAAAACACACAGAAATAAACAAACAAATTTTACATTTTGTGGTGTCCTTTGCAGTTATACATAGCCATATAACTGAAGTCTTGGCAATAATATGTAAGAGAAAGCATTTGCAAGAGACTTAAAAAAGATTTAGGAATGTTTGCTTCTTTGTCTCTTCATTTTTACTGTCTGGAATACAAATGCCATAGCTAGAGTTAGAGAAGACATATTTTGATCCTAATAAAAATGGAAACCAGAAGCCAAGCATAATAAAGCAGAAAGACATAAGAGCCTGATTCCCTGATGACTTCGTGAAGCTGACATTCAGAACTGCCCATTATGGATGGATGGATGGATGGATGGATGGATGGATGGATGGATGGATGGATTGATTGAGATAGTAAACTCCCAATTTCTTTAAACAGCTACAACTAAGTCTCTGTGTCTGACACAGGCACATTAGAATAACATGTGTAGGAAAAACATTCTTTCTGGATCTCTGTCTCAGCTATTTTTGGTCTTATTCAGCATACTTTCACTGGATGATCCCATCTATTTCTCCTTCATACCTCTCTCCTCATTTCCAAAACCATATACCCAACTTCTCCTAGACTTTTCTCCTTGGATACCTCTTAGTCGCTTATGACTAAGTCACTTATGACTAAAACCTGAATGAGCTGCCTTACCCTTCTTGATCTGCTCTTTCTTCTGTGTATAGCTTTTGGCTAATGATGCCACTTCTAACTATGAAAGCTACCAACTCTCAAATCATTGGGGGTAAGTCTTAATTCTTCCTTCGTCTTCATCCTTAAAATTCAATAGATCATTGATTCTAATCATTTCTACCTCAGAATTTTTTCTTGCAAGGATACATGCATCTCCATTCTCACCAAGACTGCCTTAACCCAGGTTCTCACTGTTAATGCTCTTGGACTTTTAAAAAAAATCATTCCTAAAGAGTCTTCTATCTTCCAATCTCTCATCTTTCCATCTATCACCACCCTGTTAAAATAAAGATGTAGCATGCAGATGCATACACACACACACACAAACACAAACACACACACAGGAATATTATTTGGCAGTAAAAAGGAATGAAATTCTCCCATTTGCAAAAAAAACATGAATAGACCAAGAAAGTATTATGCTTAGTGAAATAAGTGAGATAGAGAAAGGCAAATACTGTATGCTATTACTTACATGTGGAATCTAAAAAATAAAATAAATGAATAAATATAGCAAAACAGAAACAGACTCATAAAGACCAAACTAGTGGTTACCATCGGAGAGAGTGAAGTGGGGAGGGGCAAGATACAGGTAGGGTGTTAAGAGGTACAAACTACTACGTATAAAATAAATAAGATACGAGGAGTCTCCCAAGGCAATAGAAATAAAACAAAAATAAACAAATCAGACCTAATCAAACTTAACAAGCTTTTGCATAGCAAAGGAAACCATAAAAAAAACAAAAAGATAACCTACAGAATGGGAGAAAATATTTGCAAATGATGTGACCTAAAGGGCTTAATTTCCAAAATATACAAACAGCTCATAGAACTCAACAACAAAAAAACAAACAATCCTTTCCAAAAATGGGCAGAAGACCTAAATAGACATTTCTTCAAAGAAGACATAAAGATGACCAGTAGGCACGTGAAAAGATGGTCAACATCACTAATTATTAGAGAAATATAATCAAATCTACAGTGACGCACCACCTCGCACTGGTCAAAATGACCATCATTAAAAAGTCTACAAATAACAAATGCTGGAGAGGGTATGGAGGAAAGGGAACCCTCCTACACTGTTGGTGGGAATGTAAATTGGTACTGCCACTGTGGAGAACAGTATGGAGGTTTCTCAGAAAACTAAACATTGAATTACCATATGATCCAGCAATCCCACTCCTGGCCATATACCCAGACAAAACTATAATTCAAAAAGATACATGCACCCCAATGTTCACTGCAGCACTATTCACAATAGCCAAGACGTGGAAACAACCTAAATGTCCATCGACAGATGAAGGGATAAAGAAGATGTGGTACATATATACAATGGAATACTCTTCAGCCATTAAAAAGAACGAAATAATGCCATTTGCAGCAAGACAGATGCAACAAGAAATTATCTTACTAAGGGAAGTAACTCAGAAAGAGAAAGACAAATATCATATGATATCACTTATATGTGGAATCTAAAATATGACACAAATGAACCTATCTACGAAACAGAAACAGACTCACAGACATAGAGAACAGACTTGTGGTTGCCAAGGGGGAGGGAAAGAGGGAGAGGGATGGACTGGGAATTTGGGGTTACTAGGTGCAAACTATTACATTTAGAATGGATAGACAACAAGGTCCTTATGTATAGCACAGGGAACTATATCCAATCTCCTGGGATAAACCATAATGGAAAAGAATATAAAAAAAAAGAATGTATATATGTGTATAACTGAGTCACTTTGCTGTACAGTGGAAATTAGCACAACATTGTAAATCAACTGTACTTCAATAAAAAAAAAAGATGCAAGGATATATTGCACAGCACAGAGAAATACAACCATCATTTTATAATAACTTTAAATAGCGTATAATCTATAAGAACATTGAACCGCTATGTTGTACACCTGAAACAAATATAATATTATAAATCAAATATACTTCAATAAAAATAAAATAAAAGGTTAGGTATGAACTCTTTAAAAAAATGTTAACTTCCGAATACATATATCGGTTTATACCCATTTCAAACTTCAACTTTTTCAATTACTCTCAATTGCCTATAGGATAAAGTTGAAATGTTGTTAGTGATCCTTTTGAAACAGCCTCAGTTTCATTTAAAGCTTCTCTTCTATTTCCCACCCCCCTTAACACACACCAACAGACCAAGTACAGTTGTTTGCAATCACTTCAGACTGTTTGTTATTTCCATAAAAATCCTTATCTTTCCCTATTTCTATCTTTCTACTTCAGTTGTTCTATCTACCTCAAATCCTTTTCCCCTCCTTCCCTCATAAATATACAGCTTTTTTGTTTTGTTTTGTTTTTTTACCTATTAATCAAGGACCAAATTAGAGTCAAACCACTTTCTGGAGCTTTCTCTTGTTCACTTGCCACATCAGTGGAATTAATTATTCCTTCACCTCTTACCATATGCTTTTGTTCATTCAACTATCATATGGCCTATTACATTATTTTGGCCTATTACATCATTTTTGTATATTTAGGTATATTTTATGTACCTTAATTTTGCACATATTTGAGCATCTTAAAGGAGGCTTTGCATCTCCCAGATGTTCTCAGATGCCTGGTACTGAGAGGATGCTCAACTCACAGCTGGAGTTTTGGACTAACTACACTTTGGTTTCGTTATAAATAAAATATGTAACTTCAGGCTAAATGCTTGCAGATAGACATAAGAATCATTGGAAAATTATTTTAATTAAATGGTCTATTATGAGAATGATTTCAAATTCCTTTATGTTATGAACACATCTTATTTATCCTAAATCCTGACACTCCAGACCCAGAATACATTCTGCCCATTCACTCCAGAAATGCATTCCATTCATACCTATTTCTTTCTAACCAAATATATTTGTTAAAAGTAATGTTTCATGAACCTGATTTTGGAATGCAAACTTTGAAAAGTGTAGTTTTGAATACCAAATTTCTGTAATTTTTAATGGGCTTCCCTGCTTTACAATCAGGTTTATTACTTTTCAAAAGACCTCATAGAAAAATGATGGCTTAGATTAGAACTTCTCAATTTAAAGAAGAAAGAAGACGAGAACTCAGGATCACAGAGAGAATAAAGCAATTGTGCTTTGGCACACACAAATTAAATGCATTTTAAAAGCTTTCGAGGATCTACCTGCAAGCAGATGGCAGTAAGGCATGTAAAAGGGTGCATGACATGCTCTCTTTCTTCAGATTTATTTTTTCTAATGGAAAATTGTGGGTGAAATGATGACAAAATAGCTTTGGATTTGCAATGCTATTCTTCATTTTATATAATGACAGCTTTTAAATTGTAAATCCTGGATTCTAAATAGCTCATGCTTAATCTATCTGTAAAATATGTAAAGTTCATGAATTTGAATCGTCATATCAAACAGGAAGGGATAAAAACTCAATTTGTACATCTGGAGGAAATTATATTTGGAGGGACAATTAACAGTAATACATTTTAACATAATGTATAGGCCGAACTTCTATCAACATTTTTGAAAGCTTAGCTTCAGGTAACATGAAGAGGTAAATATATAATTGGAAAAGAAAATTCATATGGATTTAGACCTTGTGAATGATGGTGAGTGTGTGAAATTGAGAAAAGTAAACAGATGACAGGCTTGGGTCTACAAAAAAATATATTTTTTACACATTTAAAGTAGTATAATGGGGACTTCCCTGGTGGCGCAGTGGTTAAGAATCCACTTGCCAATGCAGGGGACACGGGTTCGAGCCCTGGTCCGGGAAGATCCCATATGCCAGAGCAACTAAGCCTGTGTGCCACAGCTACTGAGCCTACACTCTAGAGCCCAGAGCCACAACTACTGAGCCCGCGTGCCACAACTACTGAAGCCCACACGCCTAAAGCCCATGCTCTGCAACAAGAGAAGCCATTGCAATGAGAAGCCCACGCACCGCAACAAAGAGTAGCCCCCGTTCGCCGCAACTAGAGAAAGTCCGTGCGCAGCAAAGGGGATCCAACACAGCCAAAAATAAATAAATAAAATAAATGAATTTTAAAAATATAAAGTAGTATAATGTTAAGTGAGAAAATGAAGACTGAGTGTCTAATAATCCAAAATAAAGATACAATATTTTAAAATGTTTATATACGTATATGCATTCTGTTTGTATATATGCATATATGTAGTCACACACACATTCATATACCCACACACATTTCTGTGTGGATAGACAGTGACTACTTAAAATGCATTTTCCTTTGAAAAATGATAGGGAACCAATATAGCACAGGTTTTGTTGGTTTGCATTACTGTTTTTGCAAAATTTGAATATCAAGGAAACTAATTTTTTATCTCTAATAATTACTTAGACACAATTTCCAAATTATTCACTTTTGATTTTTGGTTTTCAGTTTCATCATAGATTCAAGCCTGTCCACCTGAACAGAAAAGGCAAGACCTTTGAAGGTATACCCCAGGTCTGATATTTACTAATAGGAACTTGGGGAAGCTATTTAACCTTTCTAAATTTCTTTTTTTTCAAGTTTTAAAGAACATAAAACAAACAACTAAACAATCTATCTGGCATGTTATTGTGAAGATTAAATGAGACAAAATATAGGCAAGAGATAGTCAGTAAGGATTAGTTCCCAGCCATCTACCCCTGATGGTAATTCTTTGCTTTCTTTTTTTTTTTAAGCCAACTGCGCAGATTGCGGGATTTAGTTCCCTGACCAGGGATTGAACCCGGGTCCTTGGCAGTGAAAGTTCAGAGTCTTAACCACTGGACTGCCGAGGAATTCCCTTTGCTTTTGTTTTTGCAACTATGTTCTTTTGAAAAATGTTAGTTCATTGGGGAAAAGACCAAAGTCTGGCTAAAGGGCTCCCAGACTTACACATTCATATGTATGCTATCATTTTAAAAAATTTGTCCTCATGAATATAAGTTCCTAGAATGTTCATGATGTTTCATTTTAACTCAAATTTATAATCTTGGTCCATGTCCTTCTCAAAGTCACTGATAACTGAATCCAATATAGACATCAAATATTATTTTATTACCATACCCACTCTAGAGAAATGATCTACTGTTATTAAAAGATGAGTAGAAAAGGTAGACATTATTTCTACCATGTTCATTTTATAGCAATTTGAAACTCAGGGTCACCAAAGAATTTATGAAGGTCCCTCTAAACCTATTTACATTCTATCATATTCTACTGCTACAATTACATCTGGAGATAACAGTTTTCAAGACCTGAATTTCTATGATATAAAAATGAGTAATGAGAAAGCAAATATTAATTAATAGTAATAAAGCAATTATTTCATTGATTTGCAATTACATATGCACTTATTTTTATAAAAAATTATAGGATTCAATTCAGAAAACCATGCTCTAAATTCACATCCATTTCTCATACAAGGGGCTTACAAAACTTGATTCACTGTAAAAATCTCTGAAGTAAATAAAGACAAACTATACTGACTTAACATTTCTTTAAGAAATCTGGCAAGATTTCTTGCTAGTTTAGTTTCATGCAATTTTATATACTCCAGTTGAGTTTTTTCTAACCTACATGGCCCTAAAAGATTTGGTGGGGTAAGGTGGGGTGTAGCTTCTTTGTTTCAAGCATCTTCCACATGTGATGGGATAAGTCTGGGGCAGTACTCACCGCTGACATGATGAGCTCTCCTCCCAGGTTCTGGATCTCAGCTTTAACTTGACTGCAGATTTTCAGCTGGTGAGAGTAGAATTTAATCTGTTCCAGGTAGGCCAACAAGTCCTGTTTGCATGATGGATCTGGGCACTAAACATGCATGAGATAAAAATGGAAATAGCAAAACAAAGAGTAAGTAGATCAGAGCAATTAAATATTGAGATTGCAAGTATCTTATAAGGCACTGACTTTATTTGCATTGAGTCCCATTTCTCCGACCAAGCCCATGTAGATTCTGATATGCTTCCACCATTAGAAGAGTTTCTTCATGTTCCAACCTTAACTACTTTAGCATAGACAGAAGAAGCAGTAAAGGAATTTCCAGACATGAAAAGGTACATGAAATAATTGCCTTTAATTTATGATAAAGTTAGAAGCCTTAGATTTCATTTTTAGGTAAATCTGAAGAAGTATTTAAAATGCAATTATTCCCTTCATCTAAAGTTTCTATTAGAATACTCCTCGAGACCCATAGTTCTGCATTGTCTGTCCTTCGTTATTTATATGGGCATTAAAAACATCTGCAACAAAACATATATTATGTTCTATTACTTTCAGCATTTAATGTTTTTAGCTATTACTGACAAAAGAAATCATTTCCACCTTAGCTAACAGATCTACCTGGAGCCAAGAAAGAGGCAGCATACATGTTTTAGAGATGTATTAACTTTCTTTACGAAAAACAGTCTCCTACATTATGTTAGCTTCTGTAAGGAATTTCCTGGAGTAGAGCTTTGTGCTTAATCATAACATGATAAATATCTGTGGTCAGTGTTTAATGTTTGTGTTCTTTCTCCTATGCAATTAGAATAGATTTTTTTAAATCCTCGATAACTTAATTTCACTTTAAAAACATTCATAAGGATATGGAAATATGAACTGTAACTTATATGCAAAGATATTCACTGCAGCCTTACTTACAATAGCAAAATTTGGAAATAAATATTCTATAATAGTGAAAAGATTAAATAAGGATACATATCTATATAATGTGATATTATACAGTCTCAAAAATTAATATTTTCAAAGGAAAATGTTTTTGGAAGGTAAAAAAACACAGCATTTAAAATTTCACATACTATCTCAATCAAAGTATGTAAAAAATATGTGTTTATGTTTGTGTTTAAAACATAGCGGGAAATAAATATGTGAAAATTGTAAATAAACATGATATAATCAATATTTTTCACTCTCTTCATATTTTACATATCTTAATATAAATCACTTAAATTATATTATTTCTATAGTAATAAAAATGTTATTATTTAAAAAGCTTTAATTCTAACAGCCAAAAATGAAAACTGAAAAGTAGGATGAAAGACCTGAAAGTATTCCACGCATTTCTGCTTTTACATAGTAGTTAATAAGCTGGAGTGTTGTTGAAAAATTCCTGAGAATCTTATTCTCTTTTATATTTGCTAAATAGACTAATCTACATAGCTCCAGAATGTGTGGACAAGATGAGAACATGTGACTTTTGAGTAAAATTTAGTCAACAAAGGTAGCAAAGATATAAATTCTTCTGCAGAAATACTATCAACCTGCTAGATAGGCACGGACAGATGACATGACACATGATAAGCAGCCAGAGAAACAATCAGATAAGAGGATAGAGAGACCTTGATATTAAGGGCGTTTCTCAAATTTTTAACACAGAAGAAGGGATACTCCCACAAGTCTCATCAGGAGGATTAAACTGTAACTAAGTAAGAAGAAAGAGAAGGAGAGGAAGGAAAAAAAAAGGAGAGAGAGAGAGAGAAGGGAAGGGGGGAGGAGGAAGAAGAAGCAAAAAACAAGTAAAGGAAGGGATTTCTCCAATTTACGCATGAGAAATGAGACGTTTAGAAAGCATAATAATTTTCCCAGGATTGAAGAGCTTATGCTAGAGCCAGTATTTGAATCCATATCTACTTGCTTTTAAATCCATTTTATTTTCAATCGCTGAACTTAGGAGAATTTGGAGTGAATTTTTTTTTTTTTAATCACAGATTACCATGGGTTGCATAGTTTCAAGGAAAAAGAGAATTTATGGGAACACTATGTCTATTTTGAAGTGAAGATTGCTTAGATTTTTTTTAAAGACAAAAATTAGCTATCTAGAATTACCTATAATGATGACAGGCAAGTCATCTCATTGTTTTACCACGACAGGAAGTTGATCTTTATTAGGTACTTCTTATGTGTCAGGCACTGTGCCATGTCCTTTACATGCATAATTCTAAGTTAGTATTCATAGTGCCATTTTACTGAGATCTAATTATTGTCATTTTGCATATCTGCAAGCTAAGTTTTGGATAGAATTTATGATTGGCGTAAAGATTTGAATTGAGTTTTCTCTGTTTCATTCACTGCACAATGATCTCTTCTATATGACATTCATTCAAAACATTGCTTTGTCTATCCTGAGTAATGAATGGTCTTATCTATTGTTTGTTCTTATGGATGGACTCAATGATAATCTTTGACACACACAGTGTTCTATCTGTCATATACTCTCCTAGGTGCTTTACCTATATTAACTCTTTTAATAATCACACAACTTCATGAGGCAAGTTCTATGCCTCCTTCTCTATGCCCCAGTTTCCTCCTTAACAAAGGAGGAAACTGAGGCATAGATAAGTTAATTGACTTGCCCAACTGAGAAATAGTAAAGCTGGTATTCAGACTCACATGATCTGGCTCCAATCCTTACCTCTAAGGTCTAGGAACAATATCAGTCTTCCTGCCAGTTTTATCTTATATATAAACAGTAAATTGCCACTCTGATTTGTAAATTGGTTGCTTAAATTGACACTCTTATCTGTATATTGTAGGTAGGATTAGTGTGAATTTGTTCCTTAAAGACCAGCACCACTATATAACTTCTGATAAAATCAAACTTGCAAATTAATAATTAGATTGTTAACTGATAACCAATGTTGCAATCACCTAAGTTTAAGCAAAACATACAGTCTCTCTCAAGACACTTTCAAGGCCATGCTAGAAGAGTCTAGAATTGTGTTAAGCAAAGAATGAGTCAAATGAGTAGAAAATTTGAAGTTGAACTTTTGAAATTAAAAGTTACTTGACCCAGATTTACCCTTCATTCCCAGAATTGATGAAAATGTTGGTTACACCTAAAGATGGTAGCTTTATAAGTGAAGTATGAAAAACATACTGATTGGTAAATTCCATACTATAAGACTTGTTAAAGCCTTCTTTTCTATTGACATTTGGAAAGTCTTTCTGAGTCACTTTTAGCTGCCCAGAAGCAGAACCAGGAGAATGAATCATTCCCACTTTAAGAATGCTCTTCTACTATTTGCCAAACCTCCGTTATTAAAATCAAATTATGTTTTCCTCACCTTTTATATTTTTACATAAAGCTAATTGAAAAAGTTTGGGACCTAGATTTCTACTGGGTGGGCCAAAAAAGTGCCTTCGGTTTTTTAAGTAAAAAATAAAAGACACATTTTTCATTTTCACCAAGAACTTTATTGAACAACGTATTCACCCTTTTGTTCCACTACCTTCTGCCATTTTTCAGGCAACTTCATAATTCCGTCTTCCAAAAACTTTTTATCTTTTTGAGCAAAGAACCGTTCCAGGTACCTTTTACAGTCTTCCAGGGAATTGAAATTTTTTCCATTAAGAGAATTTTGTAAAGACCACAATAAATGGAAATCCGAAGGTGCCATGTCTGGTGAATATGGCAGATGAATCAGAACTTCCCAGCCAGGTGTAACAGTTTTTGCCTGGTCATCAAAGAAACATGTGGTCTTGTGTTATCTTGATGGAAGATTATGCATTTTCTGTTGACTAGCTCTGAATGCTTTTTGTCCAGTGCCACTTTCAGTTGGTCTAATTGGGCGCAGTACTTGTTGGAATTAATCATTGGGTTTTCTGGAAGGAGCTCATAATAGAGCAGTGGTCCCCAACCTTTTTGGCACCAGGGACCAGTTTCATGGAAGACAATTTTTCATGGACGGTGGCGGGGGGGGATGGTTCAGGTGGTAATGTGAGCGATGGGGAGCGACAGGTGAAGCTTCACTCGCTTGTCTGCTGCTCGCCTCCTGCTCTGTGGTCCGGTTCCTAACAGGCCACAGACAGGTACTGGTCTGCGGCCTGGGGGTTGGGGACCCCTGTAATAGAGAACTCCCTTCCAATCCCACCATATATACAACATCACCTTCTTTGGATGAAGACTGGTCTTTGGTGTGGTTGGTGGTGGTTCATTTCACTTGCCCCACGATCTCTTCTGTTCCACATTATTGTACAGTATCCACTTTTCATCACCTGTCACAATTTGTTTTAAAAATGGAATGTTTTCATTACATTTCAGTAGAGAATTGCACGCAGAAATATGGTCAAGAAGGTTTTTTTCGCTTAACTTATGTGGAACCCAAACATCAAAGCGATTCACATAACCAAACTGGTACAAATTATTGTCAACACTTGATTTGGATATTTTGAGTATGTTGGCTATCTCCCAAGTGATATAACGTTGATTGTTCTCAGTTATTGTTTTGATTTAACTTCAACTCTACCCGACCGTGGAGCATAGTCCAGAGAGAAATCTCCAGCACAAAACTTCGCAAACCACTTTTGATGCGTTCAATCAGTCACAGCACCTTCTCCATACACTGCACAAATCTTTTTGTGCGTTTCAGTTGGGTTTTTACCTTTCTTGAAATAGTAAAGCATAATATGCTGAAAATGTTGCTTTTTTTCTTCCATATTCAATATTAAAATGGCTACACAAAAATTCACCACTTTTGATAAGTCTTTTTTTAAATGCACACTGATATGACAGCTGTCACCTATGATCTAACAAAATTGTTTCGAATGAAATTAAAGACTACTAAGTGCTACTAGAGCCATCTTAAGGAAAAAACCTTTCGGCCCACCCAATAGAACATTCATGTCCTTTACTTTTTAAAAAATAAAATTTGCACAAAAAAACTTTTAAAGGAATACTGCTAGGGACTTTTAGTCAAATCAAGTGGTAGAATATCATAAAACATTTTGGTTATTATTTCCCAGTTTATTAAAATAGGAGATGTTAACCAGGACAGCTGGTTAGCTTTTTAATGCATGGATTTTCTTTTTTTTTAATTTAAGTTTTATAACCACCAGGACACTCACTACAGACAAGCAGATAGCATGTCAGCCTAAGTGGTTTTGTCACATTAAACCGGCTTTCACTCTTCTAGTAAGGTGCTTCATACTAATACAGAATACATGATTGAGTAATGAGAGGAAAAGTGAAGAACATTTATTACCTTTCAGTTTGAATTTTAAGGGTAAATTAGCAAAGTGAATACTTTTAAAGACCTGTATTCCATAAGTTTAGCCATTTTTTTTTTGCTCATAATGGAGTTTAAACTTTAAGACACAGTTAAAATGACTTTTGCAATTACAGACAACAAATTCTGCTAAGCTGGCAAAGTTTGTTAAGGGAAAGTTATTAGGTGTCATTGTGAATTTCTAGAGTGGAAATTTCAAGCAATCAGTGATAGCAGAAGCACTCTGTGTCCATGACCTTTCCCTTCCCACAGGGCTCATTTCTCCACCTATACTCCAGCCCAGAGGCTGTCTCATTTCACCTTCCTCAGGGTCACAGATCATCCATGATCCCATCTTTTTCTGTACTTTTAATGTCTTTTTCTATCCTTGAATCTATCAACATAAAGTCCCTCAAACCAAAATCCCTCCCTCAACCCTGTAATCCCATCTTTCTCTCCTCTTGTTCAGGAACATGCTTTCTAAAAATTTTCAATGCCACCCCTATTGGTGTTCTGTGTTTTCATTCTTGGGCATCTTTTCACTCTTACCCTCTTCTTGGATAATAGTATCAATATATGCTGCTCTGGCTTCGTGGATCACTTACAAAATAAACATGACTAAAATCTCTATCACCCCACCCAGTCTTCAGAAAATCCATATACAGATTGTATTGCCCCAGCTCATCTCACTGTCTTATCAACATTTCACACTCAACACATATAACCCTCCACTGTCTCATACTCCATCTTGCCTATTATAAAACCATTTTTCCTGTTCTATTAACTATCTCAATAAAGAGTGCTTCCTCCCTCTCTCCCATCTATTAAATTTGGTCAGTCATTTATTTGAGATGATTCTACATCCAGAAATCTCAGCATACTTTGAACGTTTTTCTTCTTTGTTATGCCTATCATTGCTGCTCTTTAGCAAACTAAGGTTTCTAAGACAAAAGAGAAGGGTATCTATGGAAGCATGGTAAAAATACAGTGGGACTCTTTTATGATGTCGTGATGGAGGACGACATTGATTCATATGGTCTAGAGTGGACCTGCTGACTTGTGAGAGTTATATTTGGGAAATTATAGTTTGGTATTTTTCAGTGCATAAATGTTGTTTTACCAGAAATTATATATGTTGTTCAAATTTTGTCACATCTCCTTATTTAGGCTAAAATGGTCTTTTTTAAAAAAAATGTATTTTATTTATTTAATTTATTTTTGGCTGCGCAGGGTCTTCACTGCTGCACGCAGGCTTTCTCTAGTTGTGGAGAGTGGGGGCTACTCTTTGTTGCGGTGCGCGTGCTTCTTACTGCGGTGGCTTCTCTTGCTGTGGAGCATGGGCTCTAGGCACGCAGGCTTCAGCAGTTGTGGCATGCAGGCTCGGTAGTTGTGGCACTCGCGCCCTAGAGCACAGGCTCAGTAGTTGTGGTGCACGGGCTTAGTTGCTCCATGGCATGTGGGATCTTCCTGAATGAGGGCTCGAACCCGTGTCCCCTGCATTGGCAGGCGGATTCTTAACCACTGCACCACCAAGGATGTCCCTAAAATGGTCTTTTTTAAAAAAAATATTTATTTATTTTGATTGTGCTGGGTCTTATTTGCAGCGTGAGGTCTCTTAGTTGTGCACGCAGACTCTTAGTTGCGGCATGAAGACTCTTAGTTGCAGCATGCATACGGGATCTAGTTCCCTGACCAGGGATCGAAGCTGGGCCCCCTGCATTGGGAGCACGGAGTCTTACCCACTGGACCACCAGGGAAGTCCCTAAAATAGTTCTGAGTTTAAGAACTGCTTCAAATTCATTTTTAGTTTCAACTTGGTTTGGACATACAATCGTTGAGAGACTGCTATCAGTGACATATCCTTTGAAAACTAATGCAAATTAAAGACAAAGATATTTTCCATCTTCATCAAAGCTCATTTCCTTTAGTAGGTATAAATTTCTGGCCCAACCTACTTTTCTGCTTTATGCTGACTTCCATGAGAAATTCTCAGAGGGACTGACTTCCATATGTATTAGATTAAAACTCAAAACACATCATCTCCCTCCCTGAAACCTGAAACGTGTCAACTGAAGAGTTACTTTGATTGAAATAAACTTATACAAATGTTTTACCCTGTATAAAGAATATGGATATGGAAAGGATGGTGGAAAGGTTATTCAGACAAATTTTGATTATTTGGAATTTTTGGTTAAAGTCAGCCAGCAACCTGTAAGGAGAAACTTTCCTCATCTTTCGTCTTCCCCTCTTACACCAAATAGCCCCTTCTTCCTAGACCCTAAAACACCTTATTCTGGGTACCTAAGGCTATGTTTTGCATACATGAAATAAAACTGAATATATAATCACCCTCAAAGCATTTAAGATATTGTTTCAATGGGAAAATGACAAAGACCCAATAAAAAAGAAAAATAGTAAAGCAGCATGCCTTTTAACAGGAAACTCTTACTTCAAGGATGCAAACATCCTTTCAGTATTTTATCTATTCCTATTTAATTTCTGAGAACCTGCTATGCATTCATTTTTATAAAGTAGGGGTTCATTAATCTGGAGAACAAATCTAGGTATCAAATTCTCTGTTCAAAATAAATTTCAGACAAATAATTGTGTCAAAATACAAATACTGTCATAAGATGCATTTAGAAGTTATAGTCTTAAGAGACATGTTAGAATGATATAATTAATGCTTCATAAGTTTCTTTTTAGTGTAGTTTTATTACATTTTTTTTTTACTCATAACATCAGCAGGAAACAATACAAATCAGGCTAGCCACCAACAATATTTTGTCAAAATATCAATATAAATTACACTTGGAGATTGTTTTGTTCATAGTTGAGTGCATTGTGTATGATTTGCCTTGTAATTCTTTATCTTGTTTTTTAAATGTCATCTTTCTTAAATTAGTTTTGGCTTTCAATATATTTAACACTGAAAATTCATTTTAATTGTGTCCTGTTATGGTTAGGTGGGAGTACCCAGTCAACAATCTGGATATCTTTCCTTTGGAAAATTTACAGTGAAGGAGTATTAGGATTCAGACACAACACTCAGGGGTTACAAAGTCCAATTTTGTCCTCTTCTTGCACAAAACACTTTAGCAGATGTTAATTTTATTTTGTTTCCTATTCACCTCTTTTCTATTTGGGGTAGGTTGCTTCTGTGACTAATTGAGATCTTTCAGTGTATTATTCCTACCTTGTAAGGTATCTTCCAGTTCATCTAATTTAGAATACCTGCTAACATGATGATTTACTGTGAAGAGTCAAAGAATAGAAAGAGATGTGTACCAAGAGTCCGAAATCCTAAATTTGTAAGAAGCATACTTCTCCAACTTGTCATTCTCTTTATTCGTGAGGAAAATGTTTAAGAATTGTGATAACTAACAACATCCTGACCTTCAGGAATATACTGGCTAATGGAGACAGGATTTGTACCAGAGTTCTATAGGACTTAAACAACATGGTCTTGGATGGCATATGAAATCTACCACACCATCTCAAGGTAATTCTAAACCCAAGAGATGTTGAGTGATTGGGACAAGTAAGCTTACATTATGCTTCTGTATGTTACAACAGAAGATTTTCATTCATCTCTTCCTAGCTACCTAATGGTAATGCCAGAGTAGTAAATTGTATGTAGTTATATAAAATAAACATATGTTCAAGAAAGCAAGACAGGGAAGAAGGGTTAAAAAAAATCCAGGAAGGCAGAACTAGAAGTCTCAATTTGATTTCATTTCATTCTCTCTACATATGAACTTTGACTCTGAAACTTTATAGAATGAAACTAAATTGGCCCAACTATATATATATTTCACAAATCCATGTTGGATAGAATTGAAAATTGATTGATGTTTGACCTTCTGACACTCTAGCCAAAAGCAGACTGGAAAGCATCATAAAAATTATTAAAAGTTTTTTGAGCTATTAGATTGTTCAAAATTAAAAGCAACCAATGTTCTGGCAGAGTTTTTTCATAATATACATTGACACTGTAAAAATTGCCTTGCTTATCTACATTATTCAATTGTATTCCACAACCAATTTCAGTAATTATTTTTGTCTAAATTTTTTATGTTAATCTATCAAAAAGTATCCGAAGCACAATCATAGAGAATCTTCCCAGATAATCACTATAATAAGTGATTCAATTCTGATTCTTCAGAACCGTATTTATTCAGATGAAAATTAAATATATCATTTGAAACTACTTTACTATATGAAATGGAAAAGGCCAAAGAGAGTCATCCATAATTCTTCATTAGTCAGTGACTGTTTCTTTAAGCTTCTTTTAAAATGTCAAAGTTATATGGAAGTGAGACAATACTTTTGCTTTCTTCCATGCAATGTGAATAATGTTAAAAACAACAGCATAATTTAATACAGCTATGTTATAGAAGTACCTACTGCAAGGTGACCTAATCTAATTAAAGAAGAATATCAGTCAAGAAGAAAAGGACAACTTCAAAGTGACAGAATTATTTGGACTTTGAAAATTGTGCATTCTAAAATAAACAAGTACACTGCTAAGAATCATTAAGTATTTAAAAAGTTATTAGAACACATAAATTTGTTTAATGTATTATGGTTTCATTTATCCTACTACTATTTTGTCTCATAAAAGTGAATGCAATAAAATTCTAAAACACAGAAAACCATGGGCAGATTTGGGTTTCAGTCATTTATTCATAATAGATTTTGAATTATATTAGAATAGAGTTTGTTTTTAACTGTAAATGCTGGATACTAAAGAGATTAATAAAATGTTTATAATGCTTAATGTAGCAAGAACTTGAAAAAATATATATGACCATATATGTGAATATATATATATATTCAAGAATGTTTTAAAATATTTGTCTCTGTTATTATTTTTCCTTGTTTATTTCTCTTCCCTTATATCCAAAAATATAATATCTAATAAGAGAAAGTTCCTCAGGTTCCAAGAAAAAGAGGATAAAAAGATAAAATAATAGTAAGTAGCCTAATAAAGTTTCTCTTAAAGTATATGTACAAAAAGATATGAAGTAGTTTCAGATTCAAAAAGACAAGTGTTTTTTTTTCCCCAAAGATAGATAAATATGTATTATGGAGTTGAATAATGTAAAACCTGCAAAGGAATACTATATCTCCGTTTGAAATAGTAATTGGATATCTCAGTACATTAATTAAAGAAACTGACAGATTTCTCAAATAAAGTTAAGCAAAAGGTAACTCTAATAATGTAGCTGCTGCTTAGAAAACTGGAATAGAGACATGAGAAATCTAAAGAAAGGAAACCAAGTATTTAGAGCATCTATAAGGATTAAATACTTCCTACATTTTATATCTTCACTTCAGTATTCTAGTATTCTACTAATTACTATTTGTCTCACAGTTTTACATAGAATGCCAGAACATATTGTTTACACAGAAAACCTAACATACTTTTGAAAAGCACTAATTTTGAAGAGCAAAAATAAGAAATCTGAGATATTAAGAAAAAGAATACTAACATTGGGTATTACAGCCAATTAAAATAATTTGAGTATATCTGAAACTCAAAAAGCTGATATTTAGAATAATTTGAATACATTTGAAGCTCAAAAATCTTAAAAATAATCCAGCCCTAAATAATAATAATAATGATAATAGTAGTAATAATAAAGCACCAAGAAATAAACTTCCTCAGAATAAATTTTCCACTACTTGTGTGTTAATTATGCAAAAAACATTAAAAATAATTCAATAATAATTTAGGAAAAAACAATCCAACAGAGTAAAAATTCAACTTTGTTTTAAACAATGTCAAATGACAGAGAGCAATTACCATGAACTTTCATCACATCCATTTGTAAAGAACTCACCTGGTTGGCAATCTGCCGAGCAAGGACGTCCATCCTTGATCCTGATTCTGATATCATTTTAGCTGCATAGATCACATCAGTTGTATGCTTCAGTGGTCCTTTTCCCCTTAAAATAAAAGAATACATGTTTGTTGCAGTGGTTCATGCTAAGATACAAACACACACAAACACACACACACAAGATTTGTACCCGAAAGTATAAGCCATTGGTTTTACATACTTCAGTTTTAAACAGGCCATGATTAGATTCCAGTATTAAATGAAAAATTAAAAAAAAAAAGGAAGGCCAATTTTGTTAAGATTCAGGATATTTTGCCAAGAAGATGGACTCCATTTGATCTTCATTCCCATGTATTTTGTACAATAAACCTTAGCCCAGAGATACTTTTGGTGGATGTAGACCCCTGAAGGCAAAGGTATTTTCTTCATTCTGGGTGGAAACATGAGATTTTGGACATTTTATATGTCCAACAGTGTACTTTGATTAGCAGGGATGCTGTTAATCCTCCTATTTTTAATTTTTTTTTTTACAGTCTTTTGGTTAACTGTACTTTGTTTTTATCACATTACCTCTCCTCCACAATTATTTCATAGTAATATCAGAGTAGTTGAGTATGAATCTGGAGTCACACTATCTTGGACTATTTCCCCAAACAGACTGCTTCTTACCATTTGTGTAAGTCAAACAAGATAGATGCCCACTTTATGCCCCAGTCTCCCAGTGATAGGAAATAGGAGCACCCACCACATGGAGTCATTCTAGGGACTGCATGATTTAATTTCCACGAAGTGCTCAGAACATTGTTTTAAACAAAGTAAGCATTCAATAAGTTGTTATTTTTGTGCTTGTTATTTTAAGATAATTTTGCTTTCTAATGCCATGGAATAAAAGTTAGGTTTATTTAGGGATTTGCAATGTAGTTAAGAAAGAAGTACACTTCTTACATAGTTGGAGTGGGATAAGATAAGGAGATATTTTTCTGTCTTCTCATTCCTCAAAAATAAATGAATAACTGACCTGAATGAATATAAATGTTCCATCCACCTAAAACTGCTCCTCTCCTTATTCCTTTATGTCCAATTCCTAACCCTCTACTGAGTATCGACACACTGGCTATTCCAATTATGTGGTTTCTGTTCCTTGTTCCTAACAGAGAATAGGACCCTGAAGAAATCACCCACTAATGCAATTGTTTTGATGCTTTGCCGGGAGTAAGATGAGTGAGGAAGGTGGGAAGAAGGAATAAGCCAGTCAGGGTGAGGAAAGGGAGATTTTGAGAGGCCAAAATACAGTGGAGTTGAAGAGAAGGGGAATGGACACAATCTTTGTCCAATATCTTATTTACATCTTGGACCAGTCTTGAGCGTAGATGTGCTGATGTTAAATCTAATAAGATGTGTTGTTAAGAGAAAAACCTCTGTTCACTTAGGGACTATCATTCTATACTAATACAAGATAGAGGGATTCATGCAAAGGAAGATGATCAGAGTATTCTACACCTGAAAACCTGAACATCAAATCACTTGTGACTAATATGTCAAAAAGGCCCTTTCACTGCATTTTATTCATGGGGCCTCTCAAATACATTACAAGCAAGTTTTCCTGTAAAAATGGAACCTCACGGCTAAGAGGATGAAAACCTGGCCTCAGTAGATGGTTATCACCATACTTCTCCTCTTTGAATCTGTTGACACAGGTTGCTTTGAATTTTTCTAAAAAAATCAACATTAATCATTACAATTTTTTTTGAGTTGCTCTTATCAAATTTACTTTACGCATCAGGCAGGACTAGATGTTATGTACATGGTTATGTTCAAGACAGGCACTGCATTTCATTATGTCTATGCATCTCCAGAGAAAGTTAAACTTAAATAAAGCTGTCCAAGCTCCCAAAAGGCAATGCATCAATTTTCAAGGTCTTAAACAACGGACAAAATTTGTTACTAAGGAGAGTGGCTAATGCTCACTTAGCTTAAACAATGGACAAAGAGTTTTATCTAAGGGATAATGTAGCTAATGTACCCTTCCCCTCAGAATAATATATTTCCCCATATAAAAACCCTGGGCTGATGAAAAGGAAATTACCTCTAGCTTTAAATACACACCTTGTTATGAGACCACTATCTTAAACACATATAGAACTTAAAAGTAACAATAATATATTGCGACAGACTACAATTATTCTCTTCTCCTCATGCTCCTAATTAAATGTATTGCCTGGCAAGCTTCCTACTGAGTGCCAAACAAAATATACAGTTTACAAATGATTCCATATTATGCCAAGTTCCAGAGGAAGCTGCAATTACTGAAACTATGATAAAATTTTAACATTCTCAGCCTGAAATGTGCTAGGTAATGAAGGCTTTTTAAATTGGAAAACACATTCAAAGGTTGTTTCTGCCTTCATTTTCATAATGGGCTCTCAGGATCTCTGTCAGCAGCTTGTGTCTTAAATCATTGAGTTTGGATCCTACAGAGAAAGATACCCAGAGGAGGAGCGGGTAGACTTTGGAAGTATTTTAAGGAAACCAGAGGCCAGAAATCTTTCATAAACAGTGGTTACAATAATAATCTATCTCCTCAAAAAGGAGGGCAGACCAAGCCCTGGAGTAGACAGTCTGCCAGTTAATCTCTTAAGTTAGAGCTTAGAAGGTATAATGAGAAAGGCTGAAATAACCCAGTGATGTTGATGCCATAGACAATTTTATTAACAAGTGAAAGGGATGCCTTTGAAACTTGATTTATTGGTACAACACAAACTTCTCAGACATTTTTGATACTGCCCCAAACGTGATTCTCACTCCTCTCCCTGTCCTGTCTCAATTTCTGGCATCCACCCCTCCCTTCTCCTGATCAGCACGAGAAGCAAGAAGATGATACAGCTGATCAGTAAAGCTCAACTAACTAGAGATCTGGTTTGATAATAGAAAATATCAAATAAGTTTCGGGGACTTATTTTCTCTTTTTAGGGACAGAGAATATCTTTGAAACGACTTGGTATTTTCTGCTACTGATTAAAAATAAAACAAAAGGCTTGTTTATATCTTTTGCACTTTGTAGCCCCTAAATCTTTGATAACGTAATATTATTCCCCCTTTCATGACCAAAAAGTTTCCCTTTAATCCTTTTCTCCTTTATATTTTTATAGAATAAGTCTCATGACATTGTGGTTAACTTAAGAGATGAAAACAATGATAGCCTATATTATGGTCCATAATAGTAGTTAACACACTTAGTATTTTCTGTGTGCTAGGTACTATCCCATACACAAATGAATTTGATCATTATAATAATCCTACGAATTTAGAATTATTATTATCCTTATCTTGCAGGTGAGAAATCTGAGGGAAAGAGATATTAAATATATATTTTATCAAGTTACACAGTGATTAGGTATCAGAGATGGGATTTGAACTCAGGTAGTCTAGCTACAGAATCTGCTTTTAATGACTATTCTACACTACTTCCAATAAAATACACTAAGATGACATTAAAATATTTAAAAAGATCTCCTTAGACACTGGTGAGAGTTACTGTGAATGCAATGGAGAGCAAAGAGGAGGGTTAGATTTAGACACTAGGTGGCAAGGAGGGCCCCCAGCAGTGACCTGCTCACACACAACAGCCTCAAGGAACACAAACCAAATCTGTGTCCCAGACCCAATGAAATAAAAAT
Organism: Balaenoptera musculus; assembly: GCF_009873245.2. Classification (NCBI taxonomy): domain Eukaryota; kingdom Metazoa; phylum Chordata; class Mammalia; order Artiodactyla; family Balaenopteridae; genus Balaenoptera; species Balaenoptera musculus. Next base: position 67,776,244 of record NC_045800.1, on the reverse strand, counting down.
GTGCTACATTACACAGGCTTTTTGAGTCTCGTCAAAGTGTTGAAATAGCACCAGTAGCCCACGGTTTTGAGATTTCTTTCTTGAGATCTTGTAACTTTTCTTTATTACTTTTCTTGGTACCTTTCCTCCCTCTCCCTTTCTCCCTGGATTCTAATCACTAAATTCAAAACTCAACCGCTATAAATGCCATACCAGGATGAGAGACTGAATGTTGATTTTTATTTATAATACAACAAATAGAACTTTTACCTGAGAATCTCAGCTTTAGACATAGTTATTTAATTCTAACACTCAAATTTAGTGCTGCAATAAAGTAGAGTGAAATGAATACGGACTTGGGAAATACATTTTGTCTGCGTCCTAATACTTATTAGCCATGTAGCCTCGGGTAAATGAGTTTGTTGGTCTGAGCTTATTTTCTCTTCGTTAAAATAATTGTGTTACTTGCCACATGGTAAGGATACATAAAATCATGTATTTTACACAATATTTGGCACACATTAGGTGCTCAGCAAATTTTATTTTTTATTTTCCTAATCCCTTTACAAATATTTTATAAAAATGTACCTTTTGAATTTTTATTTAATAATTATAGCACTTGCCAGACAATATGAACTGATGATTGAGTTCCTTCTTACACCTGCTGACAATATAACTCTGTACAGCCTTGTCCATAATATCCTTTTACTAATAAAAAAATATAAATATATATATTCCTATAAACTGTGTGTGTGTGTACGTGTTATTGTTGTTCAAGGTTGTTCTTTAACTGATTTTAAGGAGTTGAATTACATTTAATGACAGGTCTTTTTGGTGTTATAAACATCCCAAGATTAATGATTTAGCTCTACAAGGGTACTGTCAGAATTCTCTTACTTATAATTCTGACTTCAGATACAAAAGAAAAAAGTAATTATCATGGAAGCAGCTGAAAATGATGAGATAAAGAGAGATGCCAGACTCAAGCAAGGACGTACTGTTTCTGTACCATTGAAACATGAAACTTGAATTAGGCAACTCTCTCCCTCTGGGTGTTACTTTCTCTTGTAAAGTGTCATTCTCAAGTTTTGAGGCCCCTATAAAAGTCCTTGGGAAATAAGGTAGTGAGTTATCAGCTAACAACCATCCTAAGTAATTAGTATCCTGAGGAATCTTTGAGATTCAAGTCTGAAAAAGGTGTTGCCCCATGAAGGAGGGAAAATATTGTCTGAACGTTGCATATGTATACTTTTTCATTTCGGCTCCTCTCATTCCATATTATTCAGAATAGCCTGGCTGCTATAAGAACAACATAAAAATATCTTAAGGGCTTAACCCAATAAAGGTTATTCCTCTCTCACATCACAGTCAAGGTGGATTGTGGGTGATGGGTCACGTACCACACAGTCATTTAAGAACTCAGGCTCCTTCTCATTGTAAGATAACCTAACCTCTAAGGCTTCACAGCCCTCAGAAGGATTCACTGCATCCAGACACCTGACATGGAAAATGAGTGAGGATCTCATGGGAAATTTTAGGGATCAGGATAAGAATTAGAACACATCACTCCCACCCGTATTCCAGAATCCAGACACATAGACTCATGTAACTGCAAAGAAAGCTGGAAGAAGTATTCTATCTGGGCACAGGAAGAAGAGAAAACAGGGTTTTATGAACTCATAGCATTTCCTCTATATACAGTCCCAGAGGTGCTAAAATCCTATATTTTCTTTTGTCGTTTTAGCAACGAAAGTGTGTGCTCCCTGTGAAGGGAATTTTGGATGTCACCAAGTAGGTGGGGAAATATTGGGAAAATCCCAAGTCTCTTCACCAATACAGCTGAAATTATAGGAGATGTACTTTGCCTGGGCAAAAGACCAATTCTATCTTTTGTTTTGAAATTGTCACTATGTAGATGGTTTATTATTAAAAATAAAAATTACGTAAGTTTACTTTGTGCATGGTGATAATAGCCTTTCATGTTCAATGTTGTGTTTGTTTATGAAACAAGGATAGGGCTTATTTTAGAGATCTTTTGGGGGATCAGCCTGGGGAGAATACTTTTAAAGTTATTAATATTATTTTAATATTATTATTGTTGCTGCTGCAGTTGTTGTTGTTTGTGTGTATATGGGCTCTGTGTGCGTGCACGAGTGTGTGTGTGTGTGTGTGTGTGTGTGTGTTTGAAGTAGGAATTCCCTTCCTCAAATGTAAAAACTAATTTTCTAAAAAAACACTGAGACATAAATCTTTTGTCTATTCTTAACTCTCAAATTTTCTAATTTACTCTCCACCTGTTAGTGTTGTTTCAAATCCTAGACAGATTGTAAAATTTGGCGGAGATTTCATGGAATACCCTTAAAGAACCCAAAACGCTAAACGTCTAGGTGGAAGCAGAAGAATTAGAATTCCTTAATTATAATTCTATATAATTATATAGGGATAGACCTTATTTAGCAAAGTTCATTTGTTTCCAAGTTGTAGGCAAAGAAGAGGTCACCTAGCCAGACATTCTTCTTTTTGTCTTTAGTAAAACAGATAGACAACCTTCTTCAGTTCTTCCTAAGTGTGAAGATTTTACTACTTTCCTATGTAATTTTGTACTGAAAGAATACATAACAAGCTTTTTGTGTGCTTACTATGTTCCAGACACTGTTAAGTTACTCAATTTTCTCATACCCGGCATTGCTGCATAGTGTTGTGCAGGTTGTTCACTGCACAAATTTAAGAGTTGCCATTCATATCATGGATACTCCCATAATTGTGCATATCAATTTATGCAGCCTTACATGCTCATTCTGCTCCTAGAATCTATTATCTTTGTCCTATAAACAAGAATCAAAAGCTTAGAAGCTCAAAGTCCCTTAACTTTTCTCCAAGCTATATGAATATCAGTTGGTCTAAATTTAAAAGCAAGGAGTTTAAGTCATTGGTACTTTCAGAGCCAATTAAAAAGAAATCATGTAGATGGAAACTGTCATAAGTTTTCTGTCAGTATGCATCTTGAAACACTGAAATTCAATGGATAGCTCTGAATCAGTGGAATATTTCATATACTACAAAGAAATATACAAGAGCAGAGATTCTTAGCCATTGACCTGAGTGGGGTCCTATTAAAGCATCATTATCTGTCTATCTGAACATTCCCAAGGGTTATGAAATAAATAATCTCTTTTTTGATGAATGTTTCTTATCAGTAACCTAACATTTATCTTTCTCTTTCTCCCTTTTTTTTCCCATTCTACTTGGGGCTGAAAGAAGATATATGTAGGGAAAAAGAAAATCACAATTGTTTTTTTCCCCCTCAACTGGATTTTTGAGTTTTGGTTCAGAGAGAGATGTAGCCCAGTGATGGGGGCCCATGACTGACCATCAGAAGTCTGCTAGAACCAAAAATGAAGCCATTAATGTTCATTTGAGAACTGTAGCACTGTTGAAAATGGTGGTGTATAAGTCTAAGTTTTTTCTAGTGAACTCAGCCCAATTTTTGAGTAATAAAATAAGCTGTTTTACTATCTCACCTAAAGATCATAGACATCTAAGAAACATTGTCACTATCAACCACTTTTGTAATGGCAAGGAAATGCCTGTATCAACCAAAAGAGAAAACTATAGTTGGTAGTTGCATGGATGCTGATTCCCACGGCTCCCTCTATATTTAATCAATTGTCCTCTTAATCTTTCTTCAAGAAGAGTCATTTTATTCATTTCCTACTGCTGCTGTAACGAACTGTCACAAACTCAGGGGCTTAACACAACACACATATCATTGTACAGTTCTAGAGGTCAGAAGTTCTAAAGAATTTTCACCAGGCTAAAGTCAAGGGCTTGGCAGGGCTGGTTCCTTCTGGAGGCTCTGAGGGCAGAATCCATTCCTTTGCCCTTTTCAGCTTCTAGTGGGCACCTGTGTCCCTTAGCTGGGGCTCCTTCCTCTGTCTTCTGAGCACATCACTGCAATTGCTGCCTGTCATCACATCTATGGCCTTCTCCTTTCTGATTTCTTGCTCCTTCTTGTGAGGACCTCTGTGATTATATCAGGCCTACCCAGATAACCCAGGATAATTTTCCCATCTCAATATCCCTAATGTAATTACATATACAAAGTCTCTTTTGCCAGAGAAGGCAATAGTCACAGCTTCTGAGGATCAGGAGGTGGGCACCTTGGAGAGCCATTATTCAGGCTGCCGTAATCCTCAAGAGTCACGACCAAGTAGTCAGGCTTGGCTCCTGTGAGGGAACTACTGGTTTTCCTGGACTTAGACCAAATCAGCTTGAACAAATTGACAGCACTCTGGTGGTTGCTTCTGCAGCTCGCTAGTTCTTTACTTTTACAACTGCCAGCGAAAGTTTCAGGTTCTTGGTGCTTAATGGTTTGCTAGCTGTATATTCCTTTCCTTACAATTCATATCAAAGGGTGGGGCCTGAAGGAATCTGAAGATCTGGGAAAACCAGAGTTACCCAGAGAGACTATTTTTGTCCCTGCTGCTTCTCTTTCCCCATCAAGCACACAGTGATTTTAGCATGCCTCTCTCTCCTCCTGGGGCTGCCCGTGAAACACACACAACCAATGCCTGAAAGCATGTCAAAGTCAAACATGGGGAAAAATGAGAGGAGAAGTCCTCTTCTGGGGGAGATGGGGAACGGTTTTCAGATGATTATTATAAATATTCATTTTTTTCTTTTGGACCTACAGGCCTTGAAAACTCTGAAACTTGTTTTCATGAGACATTCAAAAAGTATAGCTGCTGCTTACTTAAAGGGGTCATTTAGAGACACTATGGTTGCAATCATTTAAGAAACCTCTTGGAAGCAACTGGTTAAGAAACTGTGAAATAAGGGATAAACGTCTCAGTGGCGGCTCTCCAGACTCACATGGGGGGTGAAAATTGACAAGGAAATCCGTTTGTACGTCCCCTCATTCACGGGAAAGTACCCCTCCAGCAGCAGCAAATCCCACCACCACCAAAAAATAAGACTGTATGTCATTATTCATCGATACTTTCTCAGGACATAATGGAAAATCCATACTCAGCACCAACATTTGAAAACAGGTCTTTTCTCGCCCTCTGTACATTACTTCTCTGAGCACACACATTAACCAAAGCCAATGCACTGTAAATACAATCACACTCTCCGACTGTGGCAGTCCCTCTTTTTCCTGTTGGCAGTGGCCTCGGCATTAATCATGTACACGATCTCTTACAGAGCCTGGGCGCTTTTTCCAGCTTCCCCTTAAACGACTGTGATATACGGGCTGCTCTTGTTCCTTTAATATCAGACCAAATTTTGGGGCTCAGAAAATAATCATTTTCAATTTATGAAAATAATATAATTTAGCTTTTATTATTCGACATTTAGACCTTCTTAAAACCACCATACCAACTCACTTTTAAATCTGGTCATGGTCCAGTGTTATCCTAAGGTCCAGTTGAAGAAACATACAGGGGGTGAAAAGGCCACTAACTTAGTAAAGGCTTATCACAGCTAATAGATTGAGTACAGAGGGGGTTCAAGTGTCTGGCTTGCCACCAGTATCTGATCTTGATGTTTTGGAGATGATAAAAACTGCCAGTAAATTTTTGGCATGCCCTCCCTCCCCTAGTCTAGTCAGATATAGCTGCAGTTTATTAAATATTAGGACACTATAAGGCCTACCATTTTCAGTGGGCTCATTCAGATTGAGTATGACTTGAGATATACTGATTTCTGTAGCTAGTCTTTTTGTTAATGTGCCACTATTGCTGCCCTCCATTGATTTGCTATATTGAATTATTTTATTGTACAGTGACCCAAAGCTGATTTCTATTTAAGTAAAGGGTATGATTTTAAAACTTGAGTGAAATAATCAGTGCTAGTTCAGACAAACACATTATTTTTTACTTTCTCCCCCCATCTGGCCTAATATTCAACTATTTAGCTAATCCTACGTGAGACAACATATGTAATGCCTCCTCAAGTAAAAGTTAAAACAATATTATTGTAAAATAGCAGTCATCCAGTATTATGCCCAGCTGTGTGATCCACCCTCTTGTCTGTACGTGCCAGCCTTGGCCCTAAAAATCTCTTGCCTTGGGGATAAAATAAACTCATACCACACCCAGGTATTTGGACCTGCTTTTATACTGTATGGCTCTGTCTAGAGGGTCACATGGTGATATCAGACTGAAATATATTAAAAGGACCATAACCTAGTTTAGAATTGTATACTTAATAATTTTTTTCTGATTAAACCAAAATTACAATAGAAACACATAGGAAAGAAAAGTCAGGGCTGAGATTTTTCTTTTTCCTTCCTTCCTTTTTCTTTTGTAACTTTCTTAGATCGTGTTGCTCTTTGTTAGGTGTGAGTGCTTTGGTGCTGCCCCAGCAGTGTGCCTTGGGCCATGGTGTCAGGATGTGTTCTAGCACACACCTCCTCCACCCTTTTCTACAGGGGGTCTATTTCATTCAAGGCCTGCCAGTTCTCTCTTTCTGAAAATAGGCCTCAAATGTTTCCTGAAATTCTTTAGAAAACTTTAATGATGGCATGTGAGCATATCAAACTTGACTCAGATAGCTGCCTTTCTCTCCGGCCTAGAACTCTTCTCCAAACCCCAGTGTTTCTTTTTTGAAAATGTTCTTTGAAATGTGAGACACTGGGACTCCAATTAAGTGTGGGGGTTATTTAGCAAGAAAAGAATAGGAAATGAGAAAATTAATGGCCACATGATAGGATGGTTACTCTGAATAAAATCCAAATTTGCACCTCTCAAGAGGAAGCTCATAAAATTCATTTCTATGGCTTAGACTCTGGTGCTGAATAACTTTTATCTACCCCCCAGTTGGAAAAAAATGACACCTTCCCAGAGGCTAAAATCATTAAGATTGTGCCTGTTCCATGGGATTAGCTCCAAGAAGGCAAATATGCTTATGCTAGGAGCTGGCATTCTGAAGGCCTCTTCATATTGAACTTTTGGTGTTTTAATCAGCAAAACATTCATATTCATAGCCAAATAGGTTGCTTTGGGGCCTTTATGCATCCTACACTGTCAAGCACAGAATAACACATGTTTTACCTTAATCTTCTATATATGTTATTTATTTAGGTAACGTGTGTACTACCGTGGTAATAAATTATGTATATTACAAAACATATACAGAAATGTAAATTGTAAAGAGATCAATTAAAGATAAAAGAAACTATTTTAAATATCTTGCTAATGATAATGTCATTAAAACAATCTCAAGATGCAATATTCCCTTAAGGAGAAATTTAACATGAGTATTAGGGAATGTAAATCCATAATTCAAGCAGTCTTCTTGATAATTAATTTTATTAGTCCAGTTCTTGTCAGTTTTGATTAGATCATCATTGATCCTCCTTTGTAATATGGCTCACCAATAACTCCTTCTAGGAATAGAGAATTGTTAACTCTGACTCCTTGTTTTTTGTTTGAGCTTGTCTTCTAATGATCCTCAATCCATGTTTTCATTTTGTTTGTTTGTTTGTTTGTTTTTTTGGTTTGTTTGTTTTTTCTGAAAATTTTAAAGCAATGTATCCTATTTAATGAAGGTTAGGTTAGCTTAGTTAAAACTAGATAATGCAATTCATAAATCCAGTTAACCAGGTACATTAATTGTGATATGTTGAAAGCTACTGAACAAGTGAAGGCACTATAATCAGTTCTTCTAGGCCATTGAAATCTCTTGCCTGAGATATGCAGGGCAGTACCAGTGTCAGTCATATATTAAATACCGTTAAGAATACAAATCTTTTTGTCTTGTTTATGGTTTCCTTTGCTGTGCAAAAGCTTTTAAGTTTCATTAGGTCCCATTTGTTTATTTTTGTTTTTATTTTCATTTCTCTAGGATGTGGGTCAAAAGGATCTTGCTGTGATTGATGTCATAGAGTGTTCTGCCTATGTTTTCCTCTAAGAGTTTTATAGTGTCTGGCCTTACATGTAGGTCTTTAATCCATTTTGAGTTTATTTTTGTGTATGGTGTTAGGGAGTGTTCTAATTTCATTCTTTTACATGTAGCTGTCCAGTTTTCCCAACACCACTTATTGAAGAGACTGTCTTTTCTCCACTGTATATTCTTGCCTCCTTTATCAAAGATAAGGTGACCATATATGCATGGGTTTATCTCTGGGCTTTCTGTCCTGTTCCATTGATCTATATTTCTGTTTTTGTGGCAGTACCATACTGTCTTGATTACTGTAGCTTTGTAGTATAGCCTGAAGTCAGGGAGCCTGATTCCTCCAGCTCCGTTTTTCTTTCTCAAGATTGCTTTGGCTATTCGGGGTCTTTTGTGTTTCCATACAAATTGTGAAATTTTTTGTTCTAGTTCTGTGAAAAATGCCATTGGTAGTTTGATAGGGATTGCATTGAATCTGTAGATTGCTTTGGGTAGTAGAGTCATTTTCACAATGTTGATTCTTCCAATCCAAGAACATGGTATATCTCTCCATCTGTTTGTATCATTTTTAATTTCTTTCATCAGTGTCTTATAATTTTCTGCTTACAGGTCTTTTGTCTCCTTAGGTAGGTTTATTCCTAGATATTTTATTCTTTTTGTTGCAATGGCAAATGGGAGTGTGTTCTTAATTTCACTTTCAGATTTTTCATCATTAGTGTATAGGAATGCAAAAGACAACCCTCAGAATGGGAGAAAATATTTGCAAATGAAGCAACTGACAAAGGATTAATCTCCAAAAATGCAAGCAACTCATGCAGCTCAATATCAGTCCAAACCAAAATGGGCAGAAGACCTAAATAGACATTTCTCCAAAGAAGATATACAGATTGCCAACAAACACATGAAAGGATGCTCAACATCATTAATCATTAGAGAAATGCAAATCAAAACTACAATGAGATATCATCTCACACCGGTCAGAATGGCCATCATCAAAAAATCTACAAACAATAAATGCTGGAGAGAGTGTGGAGAAAAGGGAACCCTCTTGCACTGTTGGTGGGAATGTAAATTGTTACAGCCACTATGGAGAACAGTATGGAGGTTCCTTAAAAAACTACAAATAGAACTACCATACGACCCAGCAATCCCACTACTGGGCATATATCCTGAGAAAACCATAATTCAAAGAGTCATGTACCAAAATGTTCACTGCAGCTCTATTTACAATAGCCAGGATATGGAAGCAACCTAAGTGTCTATCAACAGATTAGTGGATAAAGAAGATATGGCACATATATACAATGGAATATTACTCAGCCATAAAAAGGAATGAAACTGAGTTATTTGTAGTGAGGTGGATGGACCTAGAGAATGTCATACAGAGTGAATTAAGTCAGAAAGAGAAAGACAAATACCGTATGCTAACACATATATATGGAATCTAAAAAAAAAAGAAAAGAAAAAAAAATGTTCAGAAGAACCCAGGGGCAAGACAGGAATAAAGATGCAGACCTACTAGAGAATGGACTTGAGGGTATGGGGAGAGGGAAGGGTAAGCTGAGACAAAGTGAGAGAGTGGCATGGACATATATACACTACCAAACGTAAAATAGATAGCTAGTGGGAAGCAGCTGCATAGCACAGGGAGATCAGCTCGGTGCTTTGTGACCACCTAGAGGGGTGGGATAGGGAGGGTGGGAGGGAAGGAGATGCAAGAGGGAAGAGATATGGGGACATATGTATAACTGATTCACTTTGTTATAAAGCAGAAACTAACACACCATTGTAAAGCAATTATACTCCAATAAAGATGTTAAAAAACAACAACAACAACAAAAAAGAATACAATTCTTATATGTTTGATTGCAAACAAATAAAATTTCAAATATTTTCTTCTCCCTTTCCAATAGAATATGTCACAGCACGAGTATGGACATTACTATTTAAAGGTGTAGCTCAAATGATATCTTTTCCATAAAACCTTTCCTGTTGCCCAAAGCAGGAGATAAATATTTCGTTCCTCTGAACATTCCTACCATCTTGCCTGCACCTCTCTTAGGTTCTTCAACCCTTTCTACCTTAGAGTTATGTACATATACATGTTTTCGCTCTTGAACTAGTCTCTAAGTTATTGGGAGAACAGTCAATGGATGATTCATGTTTGGGTTTCCTCGAGCACCTGAAGGCAGGAAGAGCACTGAGGAGACCAGCCATGGACTTACATATCGTAGTTCTTCCAAAAATACACATTTTAAGAGATAAGTTAATCAATCCCCTTACCCTAGTCACAAATAAACTTTATAATTTTGACTTTTATATTCTTGCCTCTATTAGGTATTATCAAACAATAGATTACTAGAAGGCATGTAAGAGAGGAGCTAGAAATTTTAAAAAGGTATTTTTTAAAAGGTTCAAAGTAAATGTCAAATTCACAGTGGATAACTATCTTTGAATAACTTAAATTAGGCAATGGATGATTATCCTAAGACAGTTTTATTCTAAATTTTTTAATGTGCATGCATGTACATTCAACATATTATACTCATCTATAACATATCTTCCTTCTCCTTTTCTAAATTAATTCCAAATAGAAACTATGAATAACCAGAAGGACATGTTTTTAATTCTCCTCATTTTAGATATGGGATATTAAAGAAGGAATCATTATGTAAGTTATAGAACAACTAAAAACTGTTTATTCCTATGAGCACAGATGCTATAGTAAAGACAACAAGAATTATTTTTAGGGACTTTTTAGAGCAGCAAAGAACTAAAGGTGAAGGGTGAATTCAAAACTGAAAACCAGAAAACACTATTATAAATAAGAAAAAAAACCTCAAGGAACTAAAGACCAACTTATTTTTTAAACACAGCTACTATTTCTGGAAACATGGCAAATACCTGAAGGGCTGAAGACTCTAGGTTCTGCTCTGTTTTCTGAGAGATAAGCATGGCATCCTTTATAGTTTTCCACATACTTAGATGACTCGGATCACCAAAGTGAGATTAATGATTTAATTTTCTTTTCAAAGGTTATGTTCCCTCCATTAAGCCATGCACATGATAACTAACTGTGGAGAAAGTGTACCAGGCCAGGCTGGTGGAATTGCAGAGGTTTCAGCTGGGCCTAATGGGACAAAAGTGAAGGGGAGTCAAGTCATTTAAACTGCTGCTTATACTGAGGATTCTGATGGCCATACCCTGCTACCAGAAGGGGGCCTGCTGCTGTAGTCTGTCTTTTGGAAATAAAATTTCATATCAACTACCTGAGAAGAGATTTTTAGCAAGCACTAGCATATATCTTTGCTACAGTTTCTATTTTAACAATGATTAGCTTCATGACATAATGTCTCTGACCATTGGACTCACTTATCCATTTACATAGGATGACACTTTGTTTTGGCTAATATTCTGTTTGATAGAAACATACATCTCTATTTCATCTGTGACTTCACACAGTCTATTGCTTTGAAATGGATGAAGCCCCAATTTAGGAATCTCAGACAACATAATCACCATGGTTGCCACTCACAAATCCCCATCAGGTACTAATACTTTCTCTCTTACTGGTTCTTTTTTTGTTTGTTTGTTTTTAATATAGTAGATTTACAGTATTGTATTAGTTTCAGGTATATAACATACTGATTCAATTTTTCTATAGATTATACTCCATTTAAAGTTATTACAAGATAATGGCTACATTTCCCTGTGCTGTACAATATATTCTTGTTGCTTACCTATTTTATACAGAGTAGTTTGTATCTTAATCCACTACCCCTATCATGCCCCTCCCACCTTCTGTCTCCACACTGGTAGCCACTAGTTTGTTTTCTGTATCTATGAGTCTGTTTCTGTTTTGTTATATACATTCTTTTGTTTCATTTTTTTAGATTCCACATATAAGTAAGAGCAAACAGTATTTCTCTTTCTCTCTCTGACTTTTTCAGTAATCATAATACTCTCTAGGTCCATCCATGATGTCACAAATGGCAGAATTTCATTTATTTTTATGGCTGAGTAATATTCCATTGTGTGTGTGTGTGTGTGTGTGTGTGTGTGTGTGTGTGTGTGTGTGTGTGTGTATATATGCGCCACATCTTCCTTATCTATTCATATGTTGATGGACACTTAGATTGCTTCCATATATTGGCTACTGTACATAATGCTGCTATGAACATTGGGGTGCATGGATCTTTTCAAAGTACTGTTTTCATTTTCTTTGGATATATACCCAGGAGTGAAATTGCTGGATCATATGGTAGTTCTATTTTTAGTTTTTCGAGGAAACTTCAAATTGTTTTCCACAGTGGCTGTACCAATGTACATTTCCACCAACAATGTACTGAGATTCCCTTATCTTCACATCCTCGCCAGCATTTGTTATTTGTAGATGTTTTGATGATAACCATTTTGACAGGTGTGAGGTAATACCTCACTGTGGTTTTGATTTGCATTTCTCTGATAATTAGAGATGTTGAGATATTTTTATATGCCTGTTGGCCATCTGTATATTTTCTTCAGAAAAATGTCTATTCAGGTCTTCTGTTCATTTTGTAACTGGGTTGTTAATTTTTTGATATTGAGTTGTATGGGCTGTGTATATATTTTGAATATTAACCCCTTATCGGTCATATGATTTGCAAATATTTTTTCCCATTCAGTAGGTTGTCTTTTCATTTTGTACATGGTTTCCTTTGCTGTGCAAAAAATTTGAAAGTGTAATTAGGTCTCCTTTATTTATTTTTGCTTTTGTTTCTTTTGCCTTAGGAGACAGAGCAAAAAAAAAAAAAAAAATTCCTACAATTTATGTCAGAGTGTTCTGTCTGTTTTCTTCTAGGAGTTTTATAGTTTCAGATCTTACATTTAGGTCTTTAATCCATTTGGAGTTTATTTTGTACACGGTATGATAATTTTTATATTGATAATTTCATTCTTTTACATGTAGTTGTCCAGTTTTCCAAGTAACACTTAAATATTTAAGAGACTTTCGTTTCTCCAATGTATATTCTTGCCCTCTTTGTTGTAGATTAATTGAACATAAGTGTGTGGATTTATTTCTGGGCTCTCTATTTTGCTCCATTGATCTATGTGTCTGTTTTTGTGCCAGTACCATGCTGCTTTGATTACTATAGCTTTGCAGTATAGTCTGAAGTCAGGGCATGTGATACCTCCAGCTTTGTTCTTTTTTCTTAAGATTGCTTTGGCAGTTTGGGGTTTTTGTGGTTCCACAGAAATTATAGAATTATTTGTTCTAGTTCTGTGAAAAATGTCCTGGGTATTTTGAAAGGGGATTGCATTAAATCTGTAGATGGCTTTGGGTAGTATGGACATTTTAACAATATAAATTTTTCCAATCCATAGACATAAGATATCTTTCCATTTCTCTATATCATCTTCAAATTCCTTCATCAGTGTTTAATAGTTTTCAGAGTATAGGTCTTTCACCTCTTTGAGTTTATTCCCAGGTATTTTATTCTTCTTGATGCAATTTTAAAATATGACTGTTTTCTTGCTCTCTTTTTCTGATAGTTCATTATCAGTGAACTTTCTCTTCTATTCCCCCCCCACTATTTCTCTGTTAGTTAAAAATGAATACATTTGCTAGTTTTACTTGTTGATTAAACAGATTGCTAAGCCTTGATTTCACACAAGTTTTAGTGTTACCCATAATAGTAAGTTTCAATTGTATGGCATTTTCTAAACTAAAAAGCCCATTTCTACAGATTATTTAATTTTGATATATGGAATAAACCTGCAGTATAGTAACAACAATGCTTATCAGCCCCAATTACAAAAAAAAAAAAAAAATACTGATGTTCATGTAAGCTAGTGGCTCAATCAAGTTTACACATTAAAGAATTGGCAGAACAGGGGATCATCCAACCTGATGTTTCTGATTCTTTCTCTATGCTTATGTTATCCAAGGTTGCCAGGTTTTTTTATTCTCCTTGCGGACCAAAAAAAATACATCCTCTCTTTCTCCTGTGTCTAATCATGAACTATTCCAGTTTTCTAAGACTCCTTATGAAAAGCTATTTCAGTTCCATGAAGGGTGTTAATTACTCATACATCTGACAAATAATTACTGATTATTGATTATGTGTGAGGTGCTTTGTTAGGCAATATGACAGACAGATGAATAAGGCATGGCTCCTGTTCTCTGTAACGTAGAGTGACTGAATGGAAATGTCACTCCAACAGGAGGACCATATGAACAAGGCTGTCTTCCTTGTTATATCTTAAGCTTCATGAATGTAAATGTAGAAACATAGTACATTCAATCATTTGTTTATCCTGAATTTGTTCATTAAAGATAACCATAGACCAGAATTGTTCCTGGGCATTTGGATTCTTGAAGCTTAAAATCTAATAGGGAATACAGTTAAGAAATAAACATGTAAAATAATAAGATTGTTTCAAATGGGTAGTAGTAAGATGAAAATAAAACTGAGTAATATGATAAAATACTTGGTTGGAGCAGCAGGGAGTATTAGCTGAAGAAGTAATCTGTAATAAGATTGGAAATCGACAGGAGAAAGTATGTAACAAAAATTGAATGTAGATAAGAAAAAAGATATAATTTTTACATTTTAAAGTCTAGCTGAAGTTGTGAAGTGATCCACAGAGTATTTCCAAAGGAACTAATTTCTTTCTTCAATAAGTACAATAAACCACACATAATGATATTTAAGGATAAAACTAAGTAAAATGAGACAAGTGAATGAAAAATAGCTAATCAGAGTGGACATGAATCATGATACTTTATAATCACAAATGCCTTTGAACTATACAATTATAGAAACTAATAGTTGAATGGGAACTTGCTGGCTAATTAGTCTGGGTTCTCTCAACTATGGAAATAATTCCTACCACCTCCAAGCCTAATAGTTATCAACTTTCTCACCTCATATTTCCACATGGGAGCCCATAACTCCTAGGGATGGATTTTTGTGTGTGTGTGAGATTGGCAGCTTTAACTGTTAGCTATTTATTTAAACTGAGCAAAAAATCTGCTGAATTCCTCACAGTAGCCCTAGCTCTGCTGTCTGGAGCAACACAGAAGGCATTTCCTACAAGAATGAAGTATTAGGTTCAGATACTTGGCATGTTTGTTAGGACACCATTGTATGTTCTGATAAATACATTCTAGAATATGGAGGAAGAAAAAGGACATTTAAAAAATTAAACACAATAAACAAAGAGGAAGAAGAAGAAAACTTTTCTTTATATGAAAGTAGGAATGAATAAGGTTGCTAATTAAACCCAAACTAGGGAGGAAGAAAAGAAATAAGTGAAAAAACACCTAATGCCACAGTCATGATTGAGGTAGATCTGGAGAAGAACATGTTCCACAGTGTTCATGTCAAAACTCACCTCCACTACAGAGAGAAGACAGCATAAATGTTGGAAGAGCAAACTGAGCCCTCTCAGATAATTACAGTGACAGACAGCAGCTAACAAAGGGAGAAAGAGTAAAAGGCTTAAGACCGAGTTTCTATGAAGAGCTAAGGTGTCAGAATCGACAATTTGCAAAAGCAGCTGTGGAAGGCTGGTGGCTTTGTGGAAAGGGAGGGAGGGAGGAAGAGAGAAGAGAAGGGAGGAAGAGAGAAGAGAAGGGAGGAAGAGAAACAGTAACTTTTCTGTTTCAACCTTCAGTAGGAACTAAATTTATAGTAAGATGATATTTGCACTTTAACATAAAACTCAATGTTCTAGCATGTAACCGTATGGTTAAAAACACTTTGTTAATAAACGGAAATAGGTATAAATTTCATGGCCATATCAATTTTTAAACATTCACTATGGTTAATTTTCCATCATCTGAAAGTATGCGTGTGTGTATGTATCTATGTATGTATGTATCTATCGATCTCTGACTCTCTTCTCTATTAACAAAGTTTCGTCTCCTTACAGACAATATTCAGGCTATATTCAGCTTATGTAGCACCCTAACATTTCTCCCTCGGTTGTTTGTATTTATCACCATCCTTGAATTTTTATACTACTCCATTTAATGACTGGTTTCGGTCTCTGTCAAAAGTGACGCTGTCAACACCAGGAATCTGGATGCTCACGTCAGTGTGCTGTAAGCTTGAGGCATGAGGCACAGGAGTCACTTACAGGCATTCTCTACTTAACCTCTCTCAGTATCAGATCTCACCTCCTTAAAAAGGGCATAGTATGTCAGTCTTGCCCATCTCATGGAATAATTTCTAGAGTTTAATGGGTTAATGCATATGAAAGTACTTTGTGTACTTCAAATTTCTATAGAGATATATGAATGCCATTATTAATAATATCTGCATATGATGTTGAAATTCTTTGAGACAAATACTTTAATAATCTGGCATAGTTAACTAGTAGACACTCTCTTAAATTGATACCTGCCTTATATAAATGTGCATAGGAAATTTTCCATATCTGGAGTTGTGCTGAGAAAAATAAGCATGTCCATACAATAAAATAACCCCTCCACTCAACTGTGGATAGAAACTATTTTTGGTCTTGTGCATGCATTTGTTTCTTTGGTAATATACACTACATATTATACTTATTCAAATAATCAATATTGTTTTACATATGCTATTTGTCTATATTATTTTCATGAAATATGTTCCTAGAAGAAAGAGAATACATTAGTTTCAGTAGTTTAGTACATTATAAAACCATTGTATTGAGTGGACCAGTATTCAACAAATAAGCCTTTTGTCAAAAACTATTAATTTGGGCTTCCCTGGTGGCACAGTGGTTGAGAATCTGCCTGCTAATGCAGGGGACACGGGTTCGAGCCCTGGTCTGGGAAGATCCCACATGCCGCGGAGCAACTAGGCCCGTGAGCCACAACTACTGAGCCTGCGCGTCTGGAGCCTGTGCTCCGCAAAAAGAGCAGCCGCGATAGTGAGAGGCCCGCGCACCGCGAGGAACAGTGGCCCCCGCTTGCCGCAACTAGAGAAAGCCCTCGCACAGAAACGAAGACCCAACACAGCCAAAATTAAATAAGTAAATTAAAAAAAAAAGTTATCTTTAAAAAAAACTATTAGTTTATGTAACTTACATATATTAGTATCAATTAAAATTACATGTACTATCACAAATTTTAAAATAGCATACCCTAAATTGGGTAATATATATATGCGTGTGTTTTATATATACACACACACACACACTTCTCATCAGTATTTTGTTAATGTACTTTGAAAATTTCAAATGTTTGTGCAATAGGTTTTGATTTTCCATGAAAACCTTTTATATTTAAAATAAACATTTTCTACTGAGAGAAATTATTTCAGCAGTTGAATTTTAGTAAAACAAATAAATTATAATATTTAATTTAGGTATCACATTGTAGAGGAATATGAACAAAATTTTTAAATTTACATTTTGGGTTAGCTGTGTTTCTAGAACATCTGTTATGCTATTATGACAGGTGTTTATTAATATGGATATATAATCAGATCTCTTGGTTGCTAATAGCTTGGCAATTCAACATCTAAATATTGTCAAAATCCTTGATTATATGTTGAAAACTGTAGATAATTGATTCAAGGCTGTTTCCCTTGACTAGATTAAAAAATTAAAACTTGTCCTGTGTACTTCCCTTTAGAATCTCAATTTTTTTCTGAAACTTCTAAAACATTTCAGTAATAAGAGCTTGTGAACAAATAAAAGCCTTCTACAAGCCAAGATGTGTCTTGATTCAAATTTCTTTAGGCTATTCATTATACAAACACAAATAAATTATTTTTAATGCCCTGGGCTGGAAGTGAGTTCTTAGAGGGGAAATAACAAAGTAATACAGTTCATACACACACACACACACACACACACACACACACACACACATATACATACATAAAGAGAAGAGCCTACAGAAAACCCCCTTTTGGGTGCATGAAAGCTCAGATTTTTAAATTAAATTTTCTTAAAATTATTTAATAAATTCTGAGTAACAGAAGTCAATAAGAAGCAATTTAGTTGAATAGCTTCTTTACATCACAGACCCTGAGCTAGAATTTTCCTTTGAATATACAAGGGTATGACACAAATTTCTAGGAAATTTCTGTGCTAATAATATCAAACAGAAATCTTTGCCAGTCTGAAACTTGTAATTGTAGATTCTGAAAGTTTAAAATTTATTTCCTTCTGGCACACTTTAATTCTATCACTTACATGAGAATGTTTGCTTTTTTATCTTTAATGGTTAGGTATGTGTTCTTAGTCGAGTATCAGCACTGCCCAACAGAACTTTCTACAAAAAAGGACATGTTCTCTATGCTATTCAATATGGTAACCACTAGAATCATTTGAAATGTGTCGTGTGCAGCTAAAAAATGGAATTTTTAATTGTATTAATTTTAATTAATTTATACTTATTTACATAGCCTCACTTGGCTAAGGGCTACTGTGTGGGACAGTGCAGTGATTTAATAAAATTGCTTCATTATAGTTCAGAATAATGCTAAATTACTTGCATAGATACTTGTGCTAGAATTCAATGATTTTTTATGTATGAGAAGGAAAACAATATCAGCATCTAATAGACTAGTGATCTTTCTAGATATTGTTTTGCTGTGGTAGAAATGAAGTCACAATAGCAATGAACATAGTTCATTAGAGGGTGAATATATTCAGAATTTTTTCCACATGACCTAGACCAGGAGTTGACAAACTATGGCTGACAAGCCAAGTTCAGCCTACCACCTGTTTTTGTAAATAAAACTTTATGGGAACCAAGCCACACCCATTCATTTATGTATTGTCAATGACTACTTGTGTGCTACAACTGCAGAGTTGAGTAGTTAAGACTGAGACCATATGACCTGCAAAGCCTAAAATATTTGCTACTTGGCCCTATATGAAAAAGTTTTCCAGCCTCTGTTCTAGATGAATGGTTATGTGATAAATGTTAGGATAAAGTCTCTCTTATGGAGAAGTATACATAATATATATTATATTTATATGTAATGTATTATATGTAATATATAAATATATATATCATAATCTATATAGCAATTTAGCAAGTGAGATGATAAAATCATATATATGTATGATATATATATAATTAAATATTCAACAAATAAAAACCTACGTGTTTTCATCCATTTTCATGGTAAATTTGAGGCGCCATCATTTATAGCATCTCTTTTGTAATTTAAGAAAAAAAGGTGAGCTAAAATGTCTTTGTATAGAACCTTGGTGATCAGAGAGTACTGGACCTAGAGTGGAACATACGAGTGTATTTCAAACTCATTTTATGGATAATAGCCTAAGAAGTTCTGAGACACCTAAGGACACAGAGAGATAATAACCAGTTAATCAGTACTCATTTACTGAGATACATCCATTGTATAACCACCCAGTTAAGCCTATGTGGTATGTAGAATTCAGAAACATAGTACTTTCAGAGCTCTGGATACAGCCTGGGAGGGAAACCCTGTGACCTGTCATTGTGACTATGCCATATATGCCATATGCCCTCATCTCAATCCAATAGAGAAGAAAGACAGTCTTCAAATTAGATTCCCATCTTGGTTTCTGTCGCGTGTATATATTCCATGCTAT
This sequence comes from Balaenoptera musculus, assembly GCF_009873245.2. Classification (NCBI taxonomy): domain Eukaryota; kingdom Metazoa; phylum Chordata; class Mammalia; order Artiodactyla; family Balaenopteridae; genus Balaenoptera; species Balaenoptera musculus. The sequence continues at coordinate 67,756,804 of NC_045800.1, read as the reverse complement.
CAACTGCTATTAGGACACAGAGGAGAGTGGCATGCACAAGGGAAAAATTATGGTCTATCATTTAAGGACACAAACAATTGGCAATCACAGGTGACTTTTCTATCCCAGAGCATAGACTCTAATTGCTCAATATAAGCACTCAGATATTAGAACTCACTTTACTCATAAGTAATTTTGAGTTAGTTTGAACACTTACACCAAAATAGAAATAAGCCCCTTTGGATTACATTACAATTGTCTGAAAAGCAAGTCTAATTTCATTGAAATTTATTTAAAGAATTCCATTCATTGTTAGGAAAAATCCTTGAATTAAAATTTACTTTCTGACCTCAGTAGAACTGGTACTTATTTTTTCTGTTTTTTTTATAGGAAATGTATCATAAAGCAATAGACTTCTACTCAAATATAATCTGAAATTTGATATAAATTTTAATTTGGTATAAATTTCAAGGTAAGACATAATGGCATTATTTTCATTAGGTACTTTCATTAAAATTTTATATATGAGTTTCTAGAAGGTGTGGAAGAAAGACGTTATAAATTCAAATTAATGTATAATGATAGAAATGGGTATTTCAAATTCTGCATTGGTAGAGCCTTTAACCTAACTAGAAAACCATCTGGTTTTCACTAACCAGATGTTTAAATAAAAATTAATATCACAACTTAGGATTTTTTGTCTCTTCTTTCTGTCTAACAGTGTAGATCTTGGGTTCATAATACAATTAAAGTGCATATACAACCTGAGCTTTACAGATGCCTGAACTACATTTTTCCTTTTCAGCAATGTGTATGAATCTAGATCTTTGAATGCATTGTAAAATGCAGAGGTACTCAAAAAGAGATCCAATTTCATTACAATTGGACCATTTCAATTACATTACATTGTACTACCAAGAATATTTTAGAATATGCTTCTTACACTTTTCTGAATCACTGTTCTTATTCCAGTGTGATGCCTTATTAGTCCTATGAAATCAATCAGGTGGGGATAAAGGTGACAAAAAAGACTTTTATTATTCCAGAGTTAGCTCTGACCACAGCAGTCCACGGAGAGATTCCAAATAAAGCCCTGGATAGCCAATAGTGAGTACTATAAGTAGCAAGCCTTAAAACATTACCTTTGGCATTTCTGTTGGAAGAGATAACTAAAGATCTCCATAGATTCTTTAAGTTATTTATATTACCAAATGAAATACTACTGAAGAAGTTTTATTTGAACTGCAAGCAAAGGTAAAGCAAAGTCACTACAGGTGGTGTTACAGCTGAGAGAATTTAGCTGTCTTACACCATGACAGCGGGTTGATATATTAGGACTAGAGACCTCCAGCAGTGAGAGAACCTCTGAACCTCTTACGTGTGAATAGGCACATAAACAGGAGACAGTGTGAAGCATCCTAAATACCCCCTAATTATACTGCCAAACAGAGCAATTGTTATCTGACAAGATGCTATGCATCAAATTTTGGGTTTGACAACCGAGAAAATGAATTTTGTTTGTTGATGCAGTTCAGAATGATATATTCATAAATACTGGGATTTATAGTCTATTAGTGGGTTGTTTTGGACTAATTCTCTGAAGAATAATTCATTTTCTCCCAAAGATATACATGATTTGTTCTCATATCTTCTATGCCCATCTTTATCTTTATTGTACTGATATTATCATGGCTAGGTATGTCAAAACACATGTGTTTGGGACAATCTTTTGTATCATCTTAACTCCTTGACCACAGGAGAGGATGACTGGTCCTACAGAGATCTTTTCAATTCTATCCCAGAAACGTGTGACATGACCCAATATCTGTCATATTAGATACAAACTGCAAATGACAAACACACCCATGGTCCTGGAGCTCAAGTGCTTATCTAACTATACTGGGAAATAAAGTTAATTAAAATACACATACATAAAAAATAAATAAAATATGCATACATACACACATTCTTTTATTGGCTGACAAAGAATGAGTGCAGAAGTGTTCAGTATATAAAGTAGCCTATGCTGAAACAGCAGAAGTATTTTTATTCACTACTTTTAAGTTTTATTCAATAAAGCACTACACTACTTAATTAATTAGTTTGTAAAGGTTGCAGTTGCATACAAACCATCACATATAAGTATGGATATTATCCAGGTGAACAATGTGGAGGACTTAATATACCATCAGTATTATTCTAAAAGAAAATACTCAGTCACACACAGATAAACATTCAGATTGCTTAATGAGCACAATTAGGACATATATTTTACCAAAGTCATTCTTTATGGGCACTCAAAACTCATGTAGAGCAATTACACTGTAAAATGTTTTACTTATTAGATAATCAACACTTCTGTTTTGTGTGAAATGCCACATTAAATCTAAAGCCCTGAAGTTCAGTGGCCTTCAGAGAGATAGCAACCATTTCTCAAACCATGCACCCTAGAAGGGATATTGAATTTTTTAAAACAGGAATTATCTTTCCTATCTGTAAAATGAGAGGGTTGCAAAAGATAATCTTGTAGGACCTTCTAGGTCTTAGATCTTATAATGTTATGTCTTTTTCCCTTTCAATAAATTATTCCTCAGAATTAAATAGACTACACTTTTGGCTTAAAAAAAGTATACTTTATAGTGATGATAATCAATCATATTTATATTTATAAGTGAAAAATATTTATTTTCTGTATTAGTTATAAAGCAAATATGTTTTCATTTTCAGCTATCTGAAACCAGTTAGGAAGACAGCTGCACAGATGATCAACCATATGGCTTTAATAAATGTATAACCAAAACAGACATGAAACATTTTATATTTTAACCAAACTGCTAAACTAACTCATGAAAATGTCATATATTACCTATTTAGCTGAGAATTTTATTGCAAAGGAATTGTGTCATAATTTACAATAAACACAGGACCAACCATTCTATTTTATGATTACTTCTCAAATTTTTAAAAAAAGATGAATTATCTTTCATCTACATTCAGTTATAGCTCCATACAATTATATGTGGGAATATATAAATATCTATAATTATATGAAAATGACTCAATCAGCTCTATGAGTAGTATTTACACAGAAGGCATGATGGGGAATATAATCAGTACAGTTAAATACACAGAAGTTTTAGGTAGATCAGTAATTCTCAAACTATCTTCCACTGAGGTGTCCAAGGATATAGAGAGTAGAAGTGAAGAACTAGAAAGGATGCCAAACTGGAAGACCTCATGCCTCTCACTACAGCACCCCCTAGTTTATCTTCTTCTGTTTGTACTTGTATGATGTAGTTGTATCTATGGTTCTGATTTTTAAAAAGATCCCAAATACTTTAGAAAATTAAAAGAAAAATCTGTGATAGTGAAATACTTTAATACTATATTAAATGATCTAAATAAACACAGGACAACAGAAAAAAGAAAGGAAGAAAATGAGAAAAAGGGAGTAACTGATAAAAGCCCAGGGGAAATAGACATTTAAAGAAAAGATGCAGACATAATAAATATATTTAAAAATTTGTTAGTATAACTTGATGGTACTGTACTTCCCATGTCTATAAAATGAATAAGGTAAGATAGGAATTTTGATTATTTTGTCATACGTCTGCCTGGAAATGGAAATATTTTAGCATAATTAGCCCATTAGTCCTTTAGTGTTTCCTCCATTTTATCTCTGTAGTATTGTAATTAACTCAATATTATATTCACTATAGATCTGAGAGCAACTTATTTTCTGTAGGGGAGCTGCAGTGGAAATAGATTGAGTTATCCAATCATACTGGATTTTCAAGCATTCCAAATTTAATAAAGATAAGACATTTACTTCAAAACTATTCTTCCCTCCGTTGCAAAATTCTCAACAGCAAAATAGTTGAATATGATTTTATATATTTCAATCCTGTCAATAAAAATGGCAAATGACATCAAAACAAATTCCACTATAATTTCAAAGTTTATAAGACCAATTTTTATTTGGAAGAAAGGCATAGTCTGCACACATCTATCCCAGAAGGTTAAGTGCAAAATTTCAGGAGTATAGACTTGGGCTGAAAGAAAATGGAGGAAGGCTTTGCTGAATGCAAAAGACGGAGGGGGTAGCACATGCTAGTTACTGAGTTGCTCTGGGAAAAGTCATCTAATTTGACCAGACCAGAGAATTTCTACAGCAGAGTGTTGAAGAAAGAAATAGGACAATATGTAAGGACCAGATCTGGAAAACTTGGAATGCTGACATGTCTGGGACAACTCTATTCTTGCCACTCTTCAAAAAAACTAAACATGTCTGCAGAGTAAAGAAATGGTGTTAAATATTTAAGCAGCATTAATTTCTCTTTCAATATAGCGAGTAAACTCTGATGCTCAAAGAGCACTGGCTGGCCTCAGGGGTGATTTTCCAGTTGACTGGGACTTCCATATGCTCTCAGGAGTGTGGTTCCTAAGTCTAAACACTTGATAATGATCTGAATTTTACTCATCGTTAATCACTGCCTCTTTCTTGACCGTCTCTGCCTGACCACCAATAGCTCTTAAATTTCTCCTTTCTCTGCCCATTTAATCTTCACTTTCTTAAATATTTTTATGGCTGTGATCTATCTCTCTATTTCTCAAGGACATTACTTAAAGATAGAAAGTCTGGTCTACATATTTTTTGCATAGTCCCAAACACAAAGATTGTGAATGCTCAAACACCGTCAATAATTAGTCTGATTATATCAAACTTAATGAAATAATTTAAAAGGCTGAATTTATCTACTCCCTTCATATGCTGGAAAATCAGTGTTATTAAGGAAAAATGTAGATTCATTTCTTATAAGAGGATTGTCAAACTGGAGAAAATTGTAACAATTATCTACTGGCAATTTGTGTTTGACATTATTCTGTGTAATTTGAAATGTGAGTTATCGCCTTAAGTACTCATAATAGTATTTTGAAAAGAGTTTACATTAAGACTAACTTGAGGAATCTGTAAATAGCACTATGTTGAAAACAAGTAGTGAATGTTGGCAGAATTCTTACTCACTGATTCATTCCTATTTGCATTATTTATAAGATGCTAATTGGACTCTAAAAGAGACGCTAAATATGGTACTCCACAAGAGCTCTAATTTAATAAAGACCAAATAACAAATATTTGTAAAGCTCTCAAATTTTGAAGATTCCATACTTGATAAACCACAATATTAGTGACCAAAATTGAGAAAAATAAAATATTAAACAAAAATAAAAAATATTTTAGCTTGACTGAATGACTACTTTAACTGACATGTTTTTCTCAAAATAATCTGGAAATTCTATATCTAGTATATTTGCTATGTTTTCTGTTAGATGATGTCTTTCATAAAGGTGAGGAGTTAATTTTTGACCTTGAATTTCCCTGGTGATATGTTCAACCTTCATCTGCTGGGTTCTTCTTACTTTTACACTACCCTCCCCAAATAAATAGCAAACATAGAATCTCCAGGAGCTATGAACAAAAGTCATATTCCAAAAATGAATAATGTATGTAATTATCCTCAACCTATATGCAAAGTACAAGGTTGAGGTGAACTTCTCTTTTGCTTTAATGAAAGACAGCTCTGCTCATGACCCTCTTCAAATTCTTCAGTATAAACATTTGCCGAGAAAAGTATTCATGGTTCTATGACCTGTGATGCATTAAAAATTACATGACAGTAACTATTTTAGAAAGGAAGGGAAAAGGGGACTGTGCTTGTCCCACATACACATGCCTTACCAATAGCATAGCACCCAGAGACAAGCATATGATCTGATATTAAACACACATACACACCCCAAAAGCAAGCAAGCTTCTTAGCAAGGCATACAAGATTATTTACCATCTGGGCTCCACCTATCCAGCCACACCCTGCCATATCCAACCATTCCTCACCACACACATTTTACGCCAACTATATGGACTCCTTTATCCTTATATGCCCTTGCATTTTAATCTCTGTCACTCTGTTTCCTTAGCCTATAATCTCCTTCCTCCCTTGTCCACCTAGGAGTCCCAATTCATTTTTTGGCATCTAATGTTTAATGTCCACCTCTTCTCTAAAAAATAAATGGAGAGGACCTTCAAGATGGTGGAGGAGTAAGAGGTGGAGATCACCTTCCTCCCCACAAATACATCAAAAATACATCTACAAGTGGAACAACTCCTACAGAACACCTACTGAACACTGGCAGAAGACCTCAGACTTCCCAAAAGGCAAGAAACTACGCATGTACCTGGGTAGGGCAAAAGAAAAAAGGAAAAACAGAGACAAAAGAATAGGGACGGGACCTGCATCTCTGGGAGGGAGCTGTGAAGGAAGAAAACTTTCCACACACTAGGAAGCCCTTTCACTGGCAGAGATCAGGGCTGGGTGGGGTGGGGGAAGCTCCAGAGGCACGGAGGAGAGGGCAGCAACAGGGGTGCAGAGGGTAAAGTGGAGAGATTCCCACACAGAGGATCACTGCCGACCAGCACTCACCAGCCCGAGAGGCTTCTCTGCTCACCCGCCGGGGTGGGTGGGGGCTGGGAGCTGAGGCTTGGGCTTCAGAGGTCGGATCCCAGGGAGAGGACTGGGGTTGGCGGCGTGAACACAGACTGAAGGGGGTTAGTGCACCACAGCTAGCCGGGAGGGAGTCCGGGAAAAAGTCTGGAGCTGCCGAAGAGTCAAGAGACCGTTGTTTCAGGGTGTGCGAGGAGAGGGGATTCAGAGCACCACCTAAAGGAGCTTCAGAGATGGGTGCAAGTCACAGCTATCAGTGTGGACACCAGAGACGGGCATGAAATGCTAAGGCTGCTGCTGCCGCCACCAAGAAGCCTGTGTGCGAGCACAGGTCACTATCCATACCTCCCCTCCCAGAAGCCTGTGCAGCCCACCACAGCCAGAGTCCCGTGACCCAGGGACAACTTCCCCGGGAGAACGCACGGCGCGCCTCAGGCTGGTGCATTGTCTCGCCAGCCTCTGCCGCCAGAGGCTCGCCCCGCATTCTGCACCCCTCCATCTCCCCGGCCTGAATGAGCAAGAGACCCTTAATCAGCCGCTCCTTTAACCCCATCCTGTCTGGGAGAAGAACAAACGCCAGAGGTCAACCTACATGCAGAGGTGGGGCCAAATCCAAAGCTGAACCCAGGAGCTGTGCGAACAAAGAAGAGAAAGCGAAATCTCTCCCAGCAGCCTCAGGAGCAGCAGATTGAATCTCCACAATCAACTTGATGTACCCTGCATCTGCAGAATACCTGAATACACAACGAATCATCCCAAATTGAGGAGGTGGACTTTGGGAGCAACTGCAGACTTGGGGTTTGCGTTCTGCATCTAATTTGTTTCAGGTTTTATGTTTATCCTAGTTTAGAATTTAGAGCTTATTATCATTGGTAGATTTGTTTATTGATTTGGTTACTCTCTTCCTTTTTTTTTTTTTATATATATATTTTTTCCTTTTTGTGAGTGTGTATGTGTATGCTTCTTTGTGTGATTTGTCTGTATAGCTTTGTTTTTACCATTTGTCCTGGGGTTCTGTCTCTCCTTTTTTTCTTTTTTAGTATAGTTTTTAGCGCTTGTTATCATTAGTGGATTTGTTTATTGGTTTGGTTGCTCTCTTCTTTCTTTCTTTCTTTTTATTTTTTATTACCTTTTTATTTTTAATAATATTTTTAAATTTTTTTATTTTAATAACTTTATTTTATTTTATTATATTTTATTTTCCTTCTTTCCTTTTTCTTCTCCATTTTCTTCCAAGACATGTGGCTGATGGGGTCTTGGTACTCTGGCTGGGTGTCAGGCCCGATCCTCTGAGGTGGGAGAGCCAAGTTCAGGACACTGGACCACCAAAGACCTCCTGGCCCCATGTAATATCAAATGGCAAAGTCTCTCCTGGAGATCTCCATCTCAGTGCTAAGACCCAGCTCCACTCAATGAACAGCAAGCTACAGTGCTGGGCACCCCATACCAAACAACTAGCAAGACAGGAACACAACCCCACCCATTAGCAGAGAGGCTGCCTAAAATCATAATAAGTTAACAGACACCCCAAAACACACCACTGCACGCGGTCCTGCCCACCACAAAGACAAGATCCGGCCTCATCCACCAGAACACAGGCAACAGTCCCCTCCACCAGGAAGCCTACACAGCCCACTGAACCAACCTTACCCACCAGGGGCAGACACCAAAAACAATGGGAACTACGAACCTGCAGCCTGCAACAGAGACAAAGAAATACACAGCAGATGAAGGAGAAAGGTAAAATCCCACCAGACCAAACAAATGAAGAGGAAATAGGCAGACTACCTGAAAAAGAATTCAGAGTAATGATAGCAAAGATATCCAAAATCTTGGAAATAGAGTGGAGAAAATACAAGAAATGTTTAACAAGGACCTAGAAGAAATAAAGAGCAAACAAACAATGATGAACAACACAATAAATAAAATTAAAAATTCTCTAGAAGGAATCAGTAGCAGAATAACTGAGGCAGAAGAATGGATAAATGACCTGGAAGATAAAATAGTGGAAATAACTACCACAGAGCAGAATAAAGAGAAAAGAATTGAGGACACTCTCAGAGACTTCTGGGACAACGTTAAATGCACCAACATTCGAATTATAGGGGTCCCAGAAGAAGAAGAGAAAAAAAAGGGACTGAGAAAATACTTGAAGAGATTATAGTTGAAAAGTTCCCAAATAAGGGAAAGGAAATAGTCAGTCAAGTCCAGGAAGCACAGAGAGTCCCATACAGGATAAATCCAAGAAGAAACACACCAACACATATTAATCAAACTACCAAAAATTAAATACAAACAAAAAATTTTAAAAGCAGCAAGGGAAAAACAACAAATGACATACAGGGGAATCCCCATGAGGTTAACAACTGATCTTGCAGCAGAAACTCTGCAAGCCATAAGGGAGTGGCAGGATATATTTCAAGTGATGAAAGGGAAAAACCTACAACAAAGATTACTCTACCCAGCAAGGATCTCATTCAGATTCGACAGAGAAATTAAAACCTTTACAGACAAGCAACAGCTAAGAGAATTCAGCACCACAAAACCAGCTTTACAACAAATGCTAAAGGAACTTCTCTAGGCAGGAAACACAAGACAAGGAAAAGACCTACAATAACAAAACCAAAACAATTAAGACAATGGGAATAGGAACATACATGTCAATAACTACCTTAAATGTAAATGGATTAAATGCTTCAACCAAAAGACATAAACTGGCTGAATGGATACAAAAACAAGACCCATATATATGCTGTCTACAAGAGACCCACTTCAGACCTAGGGACACATACAGACTGAAAGTGAGGGGATGGAAAAAGATATTCCATGCAAATGAAAATCAAAAGAAAGCTGAAGTAGCAATTCTCTTATCAGACAAAATAGACTTTAAAATAAAGACTATTACAAGGGACAAAGAAGGACACTACCTAATGATTAAGGGATCAATCCCAGAAGAAGATATAACAATTGTAAATATTTATGCACCCAACATAGGAGCACCTCAAAACTTAAGGCAAATGCTAACAGCCATAAAAGGGGAAATTGACAGTAACAGAACCATAGTAGGGGACTTGTAACACCCCACTTTCACCAAAGGACAGATCATCCAAAATGAAAATAAATAAGGAAACATATGTTTTAAATGACACATTAAATAAGAGGGACTCAACTGATATTTATAGGACATTCCATTCAAAACCAACAGAATACACTTTCTTCTCAAGTGCTCATGGAACATTCTCCAGGATAGATCATATCTTGGGTAACAAATCAAGCCTTGGAAAATTTAAGAAAATTGAAATCGTATCAAGTATCTTTTCTGACCACAGCACTATGAGACAAGATATTAATTACAGGAAAAAAAAATGTAAAAAATATAAACACATGGAGGTTAAACAATACACTACTAAATAATCAAGAGATCACTGAAGAAATCAAAGAGGAAATCAAAAAATACCTAGAAACAAATGACAATGAAAACATGATGACCCAAAACCTATGGGATGCAGCAAAAGCAGCTCTAAGAGGGAAGTTTATAGCAATACAATCCTACCTCAAGAAACAAGAAACACCTCAAATAAACAACGTAACCTTATACCTAAAGCAATTAGAGAAAGAACAAAAAAACCCGAAAGTTAGAAGAAGGAAAGAAATCATAAAGATCAGATCAGAAATAAATGAAAAAGAAATGAAGGAAACAACAGCAAAGATTAAAAAAAACTAAAAGCTGCTTCTCTGAGAAGATAAACAAAACTGATAAACCTTTAGCCAGACTCATCAAGAAAAAAGGGAGAAGACTCAAATCAATAGAATTAGAAATGAAAAAGAAGAAGTAACAACTGACACTGCAGAAATACAAAGGATCATGAGAAATTACTACAAGCAACTATACGCCAATAAAATGGACAACCTGGAAGAAATGGACAAATTCTTAGAAAATCACAACCTTCTGAGACTGAACCAGGAAGAAATAGAAAATATGAACAGACCAATCACAAGCACTGAAATTGAAACTGTGATTAAAAATCTTCCAACAAACAAAAGCCCAGGACCAGATGGCTTCACAGGCAGATTCTATCAAACATTTAGAGAAGAGCTAACACTCTTCTCAAACTCTTCCAAAATATAGCAGAGGGATGAACACTCCCAAACTCATTCTACGAGGCCACCATGATCCTAATAGCAAAACCAGGCAAAGATGTCACAAAAAAAGAAAAGTACAGGCTAATATCACTGATGAACATAGATGTAAAAATCCTCAACAAAATACTAGCAAACAGAATCCAACAGCACATTAAAAGGATCATACACCATGATCAAGTGGGGTTTATCCGAGGAATGCAAAGATTCTTCAATATACGCAAATCAGTCAATGTGATAAACCATATTAACAAATTGAAGGAGAAAAACAATATGATCATTGCAATAGATGCAGAAAAAGCTTTCGACAAAATTCAACACCCATTTATGACAAAAAACACCCTGCAGAAAGTAGGCACAGAGGGAACTGACCTCAACATAATAAAGGCCATATATGAAAAACCCACAGCCAACATCGTTCTCAATGGTGAAAAACTGAAACCATTTCCACTAAGATCAGGAACAAGACAAGGTTGCCCACTCTTACCACTATTATTCCACATAGTTTTGGAAGTTTTAGCCACAGCAATCAGAGAAGAAAAAGAAATAAAATGAATCCAAATCGGAAAAGAAGAAGTAAAGCTGTCACTGTTTGCAGATGACATGATACTGTACACAGAGAATCCTAAAGATGCTACCAGAAGACTACTAGGGCTAATCAATGAAACTGGTAAAGTAGCAGACACAAAATTAATGCACAGAAATCTCTTGCATTCCTATACACTAATGATGAAAAATCTGAAAGTGAAATTAAGGAAACACTCCCATTTACCACTGCAACAAAAAGAATAAAATACCCAGGAATAAACCTACCTAAGGAGACAAAAGACCTGTATGCAGAAAATTATAAGACACTGATGAAAGAAATTAAAGATGATACAAACAGATGGAGAGATATACCAGGTTCTTGGACTGCAAGAATCAACATTGTGAAAATGACTATATTACCCAAAGCAATCTACAGATTCAATGCAATCCCTATCAAACTACCACTGGCAGTTTTCACAGGACTAGAACAAAAAATTTCACAATTTACATGGAAACACAAAAGATCCCGAATAGCCAAAGCAAACTTGAGAAAGAAAAACGGAGCTGGAGGAATCAGACTCCCTGACTTCAGACTATACTAAAAGCTACAGTAATCAAGACAGTATGGTACTGGCACAAAAATAGAAATATAGATCAATGGAACAGGATAGAAAGCCCAGAGATAAACCCATGCACATATGGTCACCTTATTTTTGATAAAGGAGGCAAGAATATACAGTGGAGAAAAGACAGCCTCTTCAGTAAGTGGTGCTGGGAAAACTGGACAGCTACATGTAAAAGAATGAAATTAGAACACTCCCTAACACCATACACAAAAATAAACTTTAAATGGATTAAAGATCTAAATGTAACATCAGACACTATAAAACTCTTAGAGGAAAACATAGGCAGAACACTCTATGACATAAATCACAGCAGGATCCTTTTTGACCCACCTCCTAAAGAAATGGACATAAAAACAAAAATAATCAAATGGGACCTAATGAAAGTTAAAAGCTTTTGCACAGCAAAGGAAACCATAAACAAGACAAAAAGACAACCCTCAGAATGGGAGAAAATATTTGCAAACGAAGCAACTGACAAAGGATTAATCTCCAAAATATACAAGCAGTTCATGCAGCTCAATATTAAAAAAACAAACAGCCCAATCCAAAAATGGGCAGAAGACCTAAACAGACATTTCTACAAAGAAGATACACAGATTACCAACAAACACATGAAAGGATGCTCAACATCACTAATTAGAGAAATACAAATCAAAACTACAATGAGATATCACCTCACACTGGTCAGAATGGCCACCATCAAAAATCTACAAACAATAAATTCTGGAGATGGTGTGGAGAAAAGGGAACCCTCTTGCACTGTTGGTGGGAATGTAAATTGATACAGCCACTATGGAGAACAGTATGGAGGTTCCTTAAAAAAACAAAAATAGAACTACCATACGACCCAGCAATCCCACTACTGGGCATATACCCTGAGAAAACCATAATTCAAAAAGAGTCATGTACCACAATGTTCACTGCAGCACTATTTACAATAGCCATGACATGGAAGCAACCTAAGTGTCCATCAACAGATGAATGGATAAAGAAGATGTGGCACATATATACAATGGAATATTACTCAGCCTTAAAAAGAAACGAAATTGAGTTATTTGTAGTGAGGTGGATAGACCTAGAGAGTGTCATACAGAGTGAAGTAAGTCAGAAAGAGAAAAACAAATACCGTATGCTAACACATATATACGGAATCTAAAAAAAAAAAAAAAAAATGGTTCTGATGAACCTAGGGACAGGACAGGAATAAAGACGCAGACATAGAGAATGGTCTTGAGGACACAGAGAGGGGGAAGGGTAAGCTGGGACGAAGTGAGAGAGTGGCATGGACATATATACACTACCAAATGTAAAATAGATAGCTAGTGGGAAGCAGCTGCATAGCACAGGGAGATCAGCTCGGTGCTCTGTGTCCACCTAGAGGGGTGGGATACTGAGGGTGGGATGGAGACACAAGTGGGAGGAGATATGGGGATATATGTACACATATAGCTGATTCACTTTGTTATACAGTAAAAACTAACACACCATTGTAAAGTGATTATACTACAATAAAGATGTTAATAAATAAATAAATAAATAAAAATAAAAATGGGATTAATATGTGGGGATAAAAAATCAAATAAATAAAAAATGGACCTCCCCAAAACAATATTACTCTCTCATTGTTCTCCCAAAGCACTTAGATTAGAACATAACCAGCTCTTTTGTTGTTGTTTTGAATAATATATTTGCTTCTTTGCTATAATTTGAATACCTCGGAGTCTGGGTCAAAGTTTTTTGACTGTCTCTAGTACTTAGAACAGAGCATGAACTATGTGCTTAATAAATGTTTTAAGAAAGGCTTTCACCAACCACTGTTGTCTATGTTTGCTTAAAATCTTAACCCAGAAAAACAATGTTGAAACAAGCATTAAAATAGCTTTCAGGAGCTTACGGCATCACTATTTTTTCTTATGTTGCAACAGTATAATAAGTTACAACTTTGCATTTAAAAAGTATTTTTGCCAAATACAGAGAGCTTTTGAACTTGGTACTTCGTCGGCATTAACAACTGATGAGTTTAAAGTAGCAAACAGAGAGACAATATTTGAAGCAGGATGTTGACTCATATTGACATCAGCAGATTTTGACTTAGTCACCTGGCTTCTCTATTTCCAGTAATGAAAGAGATGGAGGTGATGTATACCACTTTCTTATTACTACAGAAATAAAGGTATCAGACAACTTAACTAAAATATACCTATGAATGTTACAACAAATTTTACTTTAAAAATACCAGCACAAATGCGTTCAGTGATGAAATGCTGCTTTAATAAGGAATCTGAGTTCTCCCCAGACGTATTATCAAATTGCTTCCTGAAGCCTTTCTAGTCTCACTTCCTCACTTGTAAAATGAGAAGATTGACTACAGGAACATTTAGGCCTCCTAAATATTTGAAATCTAACACTTGATAAGATAACTTATACCATAACTGAATTGCTAAATCACTGCTACAGTCTCCAAAAAGCCCTCTTTCAGAAAAAATCACAACTATTCACATAATTAGAAAAACCTCCAGACCCTACATCTACCTTGTTCCACTAAATTTTAATCAAGTCAAGTTTATGGTGACTATTCAGAAACACTTCTTCTCACAAATGGAATAGAATTAGATTTCTTTTCAGTAGCATAATTTGGTTCAGTAAGAATCAAAGATATGCACCTCTTCTAATCATTTGAAAAACTGATAGATGAGAAGTTTAAAAAAAAAAAAAAAAAGACTTTGCCCAAAGCCATTGAGACAGTTTCCCAGATTGATAAGTGGTATGAAAATGCCCATACTTTGGTGTATGAGCCTTTTAACAAAATGATACCATCCTCTGTAAAGATGGACTCTATCAATGTATAGTTCATAAAATCTATATATTACATATTCTTTCATTAACAAATCAAAATAAGAAACAATCATCAAACTCTATCTCCCAGGCAACATATTAGTTCAGCACTAAGCTGATATCTGATAATGTAAACAATGGCCAAATTAAGAAGTGGAACATATGCTTGCAGAGATGAGTAGTGGATTTGGGAAGCTAATTAAAGACTGATTCAAATGATGAAACTAATCTATGACTAGCCTGAGATAGACCAAGACAAGTTTCATGAATGAGTGAAAGTAGCACAAGTTAAGTGACTTAAGATTCAGTGTTCCAGACAGCACAAGACTATATCCTCTGTAGCAGCATCTGGCTTGATAATACATCATGGCCTGAGGAGAGAGACTGCTAATTTGACACAGATCACCATTTCTAAACCACAGACATAGTAATATTCCTAACAGTAACAGCATAATCTCTTACAGGTTTTGTTTTGTTTTTTTGCATTTTTCTTTTTTTTTTCTTTTTATTTTTTTTGGAGTATAGCTGATTTACAATGTTGTGTTAGTTTCTGCTGTACAGCAAAGTGAGTCAGTTATACATATACTCATACCCACTCTTTTTTAGATTCTGTTCCCATATAAGTCATTATAGAGTATTGAGTAGAGTTCCCACTGCTATTCAGTAGGTTCTTATTAGTTATCTATTCTATATATAGTAGTGTATATATGTCAATCCCAATCTCCCAATTAATCCCTCCACTCCTTTCCCCTCCCCCCCGTCTCTTATGTTTTTAAATGCTAAATCTAGTAGTGACAGTTTTGTATCCAGTTGAATGCTTTCATTAACACTGATTAAGAGGCTAATATTGGCTTCTTCAAGAAAGCCTTTCATTTTGTTAAAGAAATATAGAAAATACTGCCAATGTCCATCATGTTACACGCCCTGTTTTTGTTTGTCTGCTGTTGCAAACAGCACACACACTCCAGTGTGAACTGGAGACGTGAATTCATTTGGGTAGAGCACTGGGTTAATGAGGACAAGGTCACAGATTTTATCCCCATTCAGCCCAGTTAAGTTGGCAGAGAAAAACCTTGCTGCACAAGCTACAGCTGTTATTTCATCAAGCCCAATTGTAAATGCATAGTGTGGGTAATGGCAGAGGGGATCAAAACAACCCACCCATCCAGTCACCTAGAAAACAATACCAAATGCGCATGGTTCAAGTTAGCAATTGTGTATTTTATTTAAATGACACCATTTTTTTTTTCAGATTTTGCTGGGCTCTGAATACTGATGGAAGATGTAAGTTCAGAAAAACTTGTTTTACATCACTGTGTTTTTGCACATGATCTACTATCTGTTTCAGGTGGTTCATCCACCTGTAATGAAGGAATAATTCCTACATCCTAAGCTGCAGAATTCAACTTTCATCAGGCAGAAATGGTGATTTACAAGGGTATAATTATGTAAAATGGAATACATTTTCTGAGCCTCAGATGTAGAGGAGGATTTTCAGCAATGGAATATGTTGAACTACACTAATAACAGGCATTCTGCTACCTAAGCATTATGAGTAGGAGACATCCTGTTTCATAAAAAGAATCATGGTTTTAAAGTGAGTCTTTGTGGCAGATTAGCAAATCAGCTGTAAAAAAGATTCTGCACAATTATGCCAATGTTAGAAGCAACCCACACTAGTCAGTTGTACATGTGTGTGCCAGGACAAACACACACACACACACACACACACTTAAATCAAAAGTCAAAATGTGAGTTCCATCATCTAATATTAATCTATATTATATCTCCCTTATGAGCCTCCTATCAAATCTGTGAGACTTTATCATTAAAGATCTTTAAAATCTAATAGACTCAAATCTTGAAAGTGAAGTAAACTAGCTCCTTCTGATTTCTAGTTCTGCTGATCAATGTCTGTGTAATCCTACTTACATGTGCTTTATGTGAAGGAGTATGGCATGTTTCATGTAGGAGAAAATAAAAACAAATTGGCTCAACATGCAAGTCATTTTACAGATCCCTATACCCCTACGTTCCGAAAAGACTTTTCATATTAACTTTTACTTTAGTAAAGGTATTTAATCAATATTTTCACTGAGTTAGGTTCTATTATTCCTAAACTTTGTGCTTTGCTCTTACAGTTACCTTCAACTGATTTCTAAAGAACAGAAAAAGAAAGGCACATGTTTAAAAATTCTATGTAAACAAAGTAAAGGATCAGAATCATTAGACTCTTCAGGAATATCTGTAGAATGATAAAAGTCAAGAAGCCTTCAAGTGAAACATGAAAGTTTTAAAAATTTAGCATTCTATTAGACCCTGTTTGACTGATAAATACTTTCCCCTCTATCTCTGTCCCCTAGAATGTTGAGCACCAAACCTGTCTAGAGTTTCTCTATTTTAATATTCTTGTTATTTTCATCTTGCTCATTTATTAAGTAATTTCACAAGTCTATTTGTATTACCTCGTTAGCAGTGCAAACACAAGATTTGGAAATCATACAGTAAGTCAGAAGAGAATCAGTTTAAGGGCTTTGATTGTTGGGCTCCAGTTATCAGAGTTAACATGATTACTATAAGAAAATGGTGCTTCTAGGTGATATTTGTAAAGTTCTAACAATAATACTGATCCTGTATTAGCATTTCTATGTTTTTTCCTTTCTGTTGAGTTCAGTTTTGTTTTGTTATTCCAAACATTGGTATATGTTAAGAAAAATAAAGTGAAACAAATAGGTATTATGAAAATTAATAAAGGGAAACCCTACTAAAATGCAGTTGGGAGGCTGGAATGGGGAGCTCTCATGCAGTACTATTTGATGTCAATTACAGAAAGAATTGTCAATTACAGACCCCAACAGAAGAATCATTAATAGGAAAGAATCATTAATTACAGACCTGTCCAATTTATACAGGAAAAAAAATGTACATTGCATCTCTGACAAGAAACTGACTATCCAGCAACTGATACAATGAGAAACCATCACCACCCTGAACTCTCACTTTTCTCCAATGGACTTCCATTCTTTCAAAACAACCCCTCCCAACTTCCGCCTTTTACTCTATAAAACAGTGTCTCTCTCCTTTGTTTGTTGGACTTGCCTATATTTTTTTGTTGTGATATGCTCACCTTGAATTCTCAGCTATTTCCAAATAAATCCATTCATTGCTGGTAAAATAACTATTTTATTTTGAAGGTCAACAGTATACAAGTCCAGAAATTTTAAAGACTATTTTACTAATCTTTGTAATTTCTTTTCCTCTTTTTAATTGAAATATAGTTGATTTATAATATTATATTAGTTTCAGGTGTACAATATAGTGATTCAAAATTTTTATAGATTATACTCCATTTAAAGTTACTACTGGCTATATTCCTTGTGCTGTACAATATATCCTTGCAGCTTATTTATTTTATACAAAGTAGTTTGTATAAACTATGGTTTTATTTTACAAGACATTGTGGAGCAGAGTTGCAATGTGAAAACAAAACAGTAAAATAAAATAACAATTAAAAAGCTGAAATGTATATTTCATTTACAAGATGCTCCCTCATGAAATAAAACCTTTGAACATGCTATGCCAGGAATATGCTTCCTACCATTTTCACCTTGTTAACTCCTCCTTATTATACTCAGATCTCTTCATAATTGTCACGACCTTAGGGAAATCTTCTCAACCTCACTATATCAGGTACCTTGCTATATTTTTAAAAGAAAATATGAGCACTCATCGCTTATAAAATGTATTTTCTTATGGTTCACAATAAAGGAAGCCTCAGCTCAGGATCATGTACACAAGCAACAGACTTGGCAACACCAATTTATAGCAAATAATGAGGCTGAAATTCTTTTTGCAAATGGTCAATCCTTTTCCAACTCCAATAACTCTCCTCTACCCTGACTCACAGGTGACTGACAGTCACATATTTCTCTTGTAGGCCAAAAGGTGAAGGCTTCTGTTCTAAAAAAAAAAGAAGTATAAAAAGTATATTCTGAGTTCTCTAACTTTTAATACAAATGTTGAAATCCTAATTCAAAGCGCTTAGAGTCCTCCATCTTAAAGGCCAGATTCATCCCACTTATTCTTGGTCAAGTGAGACAGAGACAAGTCCCACCTAAGTGCACAAGTGTACAAGTTTGCTTTTCTTTGGCTTATTATTAAATATAAGCAGAGATCCAAGAATTCTATACATTTAAGAACAGCCTTAAACATGGAAAAGAAATAGTAAGATAAAAAGGGGAGAAATGACCCTTAAGGAGGCTCAGATTATTCAAGAAAAATAAGCAAAATAAAACTAAATCGAATCAATCCAAATAAAACTCTCAATACTAAATAAAAGGATTTATGAAGACAGTATATCCATAATGCAATAATTGGATAATAAGAAGAAAATAAAGGGACTTCCCTGGTGGCACAGTGGTTAAGAACCCGCCTGCCAATGCAGGGGACACAGGTTCAAACCCTGGTCTAGGAAGATCCCACATGCCACAAAGAATCTAAGCCCGTGTGCCACAACTACTGAACCTAGGCTCTAGAGCCCTCAAGCCACAACTACTGAGCCTGCGTGCCACAACTACTGAAGCCCACATGCCTAGAGTCTGTGCTCCGCAACAAGAGAAGCCACCGCAATGAGAAGCCTGTGCACCCCAACGAAGAGTAGCCCCCATTCGCCGCAACTAGAGGAAGCCCGAGCGCAGCAACAAAGACCCAACACAGCCAAAAATAATCAATTAATTTTTAAAAAATAAAATAAAACCATTTAAATAACAGGTAAATTAATTCAAATGAAATAATTAGAAAATAAAATCAAGGATAAGAGGCAGAACTTTGGAGAGGAAAACTAAGAAATATATAGAATCAATAGAGAAGATCCAGCATTCAACAAATAGGAGTTCCAGAGAGATAGGAAATAGGAAAGTGATGGAAATCTCAAAGACATAAAAGATATGGAATTCTCAGAGGTGGAGGGCACATCATATTTCTCCTCAGTTCTTGTTAGAGCTACAAATTGCTCTCTTTGCCTTTATCCTTGCCTCTTACATTTTTTTTTCTCAACACAGGAATCATCTTTTTAAAATGTACTACAAAGCAGTGAACATCTTTACTCAAAACTCCAAAATGTCCCATTACATTCAGAGAAAAAGCCAAAGTTCTCACATGTTCTGACTTGCACTCCCTATCACATCTCTGACCTTATCTCATATCACTTAGCCTGGGCTCAAAGATCAGGCATGCTCCCCAGCAAGGGTTTTCTCTAATTGAGCCTTCTGCCTCAAATTCTTTTTTCCTAGGTATGCATATTTAACTTCCCCATCTCCTTTAACTTGTGCTCAAATGAGGCCTATTCTGATCACAGTATTTCAAACTATAAGCCCAACCTAGTGATATTGGTCTTCCTCACTCTTCTCTATGCTTTGATTTTCCCATACCTTTCTCAAATATGATCAAGTTTGCTTATTTATCATGTCCACTCTTTAATGTCTGTTTCTATTCAGTGGGATATAAGCTCCATAAGGTCAGGCACTTTTGTAGTTTTTATTCATTATTGTGTTGCAAGAGCCTGCAACAGTGCCTGGCACATAGAAGATGCCCTATAACTGTTTATTGACTGAATAAATAAATAAACAAATAACTGAAGAATTTCTCCACTGAGTGGCATAAAACCTGAATAATGGCATTGTAAGAAAAGAAACTACAACCTGAGCATACCACCCATTGAGATAAACAATATTTATAGCATGAGTAATACAGATAATACTTACTGGTTTTGAAACATATAGAATCAGCCAATAGACACCACATAAATGTTATAATGATGGTTATAAAGTAATATTGCCCAGTAAAAATCAAGATACATTCCCAAAATTTGGTAAGGTAGGAAGGTGGCAGGATAGGTTAAAAAAAAAAAAAGTTAGGATAGCTATTATGTCCTCATCACACAAACTGGGAGTACAGACAAATCCTGTTCTCATCATGGAAAGCTGATGATTGGTTAACAAAATAGTTATTAGAGTATGATTTTTGAAGTTATAGAGATGGCCAATGACAGAACTAAAAACAAAAACAAAAACAAAAACAATGATGGTATAAATTTATGGGGAGTCAAAAAACAATGATCATGGCTGATAAATTATAAAATAGCAATATAGTTATTTAGTGAAACCTAGATAGCTAAAAGAAAAGCTAAATATTAAAGTAGCTAAAAGTGGTTATATGTTGGAATTTGAATTGGAAGATAGAAGGTGTATGTGCAAGAGGAGACTAAAAAAATACGTTCTTATATACTATTAGATTTTTTAGTGCACAGTATTTCTTGGATAAATTTTTTTAAATATTTGAAAAGAAACAAAAAACAGCCTGGAGAATGCATATTAATAGTTACTAACCAGTCGACATTCTTTTCATTCTGTATGTGAAAAATGAATGATTTTATTATGTAGAGGTATTTTTCAGGTGAAATACAACAAAACATGGCTACAAAACAAAAAAGGAAAATAAGAATAAAATTAAAATGAGAACCCTGCTACTAACCCTTCATCCTGAGACCAGGGCCAGAATAATAGGTTTAGATAACGATACAGTATTTTTTCCACAGTCCAGAGGTTGAAGCCGTAGTCTCTTTAAGGTGGAACAATGAAAGTACTGGTGAAAATCAGAACTTGACATTCACTCGTTTGTACAACTCACTTATTTATTTTTTCATTCATACGTCAAATGTATATCGTGTACCTGTTAGATTCTAGGCAGTGTGTAACATTTTATGAGAGAAAACTCATATAGCCACTTTCTCATTTCTCATTTCTAAGTATTAGTATCTCATTTCCAAGCATTATTTTGTCATGACCGAAAGCCACAGGAATTTGATAAGCAATAGCCACCAGCTGGAATCATTTATTTACTAAAATATCAACATAAATACATTATTAACAATATATTAATTTTACACATCAAGTTATAGTTTATAAAGTATATTCATGAAAAGTAATATTTTGCTTCATAACAGCCCTGTGTAGCGAGTAGTTTTCTCTACCTAATTTACAGAGAAGGAAATAAGCTCAGAGAAGGCAAGGGACTTGCCTAAGACCACATATTTCAAAAGAGGCAAGGCAAATACCCAAGTTCACTGCATTTTCTGCCACACTTCACCTATTTTTGCATCATTCTAATGCTTCAGTTGGACATGTTCGTGTCATCCTTCGGGTTATTCTGAAGACATATCAAGTGCTCCTCTCTGGAAGTTAGAGTGATTCAGTTCAGGCACAGTAATTGCTTCCTCATCGGGATTCTAAACCTTGTATGCTTGTATGTGCATGTGTTTGCGTGTGTGTGTGCACACGTGTCTGTGCGTGTGTAGCATTTATCCTATTGTTTCAATGTGCTTGCATATTTTTTGGACTGAGTGTCATGTAATACCTCCTAGCTTGTATGTTGCCTCATGGAAATATGTTCACCGTGCAGGCTTAGAAGAACTTTAACTTCTGATCCTGACTGATTAAAAAGCTTAAAGGCTGGATTTCATAAAACTTCACACCCAAACAGATGACTTTTTTCTGTACTTCTGTACGTCACCTAGAGACACGCATTAGGAATCACAGAATTACATGATCGCATAGCTTCTACCTCCTACTCTGCCATATGTGGGGAAAGACTGGGGCTGACTCTGGAGTCAAACTGGGTGGATTCAAATCCTATCTCTAGCATTCACCAACTATAGGCCTTGGGCTGTGAATATATTCTCTCCATGCCTCAGTGTCTTCATCTATAAGGTAATAGCAGTATATGCGTCATAGGATTGTTCAGAAGGCTAAACGAGTTTATTAAATAATTTAGAACAGTGTCTGAAACACAGTGGCACTTAATAAATTATTATTAGCTATTTCATCTTCCTCACAGGTGATATGGATAATCAAATTAGATGGTGCATGTGAAAATGATTTGAAAGTTCTCTTACTATTTCTCTAAGTCACGTATTTATGAACAACAAAATGCACAAGTTTAAAACGTGTTAAATGGCTCATTATTAATCTTAAGGATTCCATGAAAATAATGAAATACTATCTAGTAAGGAGTGACTGATATTGTGAGGTCCTCAGAGTGTTGTCAATTCAGTTATCAATGATTTCTGATTCATTCTACCATAGAATTCTGAGAAAAGAAAACAAAAGGGAGCACAGGCTTTTGCCCTTCTGGGGCCCATGCATTCCTGGTTACGCCCTCTCCAGCCCGATTCTTCACAGCTGTCACCTAACTTCAATAACCAGTTGCACTGTGTTCAGTGATGGGAAAATTACATGTTTATTTAGATAAGTTGAAAAGCTAGCTTCTGCTCCTTAACTGCATTTGCATAATCTCAAGCTGAATATTATTTTGACCATTTACTAGCTTTACGCCATTTATAAAACAGTAATTTATACACTGAGTATTCCAGAGAACTCCTTTAATAGCCACTTACTTTCAATTTCCTGTGGCTGAAACCTCATTCACTTGACTGACAAGGGATCAGTGTTAGTCAATTAAAGCTCATGAAAGGAAAACAGACACTACCCATAAGGAGAACCCTGAACTGTGGGTTAAGAATACAAAATGTACTGTGTACCTGCAAATCAGAACCTGTTGTGATTTTCTTGAACATTCAATTATACTCTATTATGCTTAGAGTCAAACTTATGTCTCAGTCTCAACAAGAGCTTCAGGTTTTTATTTTTATGTTTGAGTCTCACTCAGTGCAATTTTACAACCAAATCCTTTTTCCTTTTTTTGCCTTGTACATTTCATTTCTTTCAAATTTTGTTTACTTTAGGTATTTTACATGTTTTTTCAATCTAAGTTAACTGTATTTCAAAACAAGAAGGGAGGATTAATTAGATGGATAGATGGAAATTGAGTGTATTTTGAAGGAGTCTATATAGCAGAAAAGGATACAGGTAGGGAATGAAAGCGACATTCCAGGGAAATGGAATGGTATGTATACAGAACACTGAGTCCCAAAATGACATTTTCCTTTCACCTCCATCTTCCTTTGGGTGGCATCTTGGTTGCCCAAGAATTTAGAATAATCCAAGAATAATATTCCATTGTATATATGTGCCACATCTTCTTTATCCATTCATCTGTTGATGGACACTTAGGTTGCTTCCATGTCCTGGCTATTGTAAATAGAGCTGCAATGAACATTGTGGTACATGACTCTTTTTGAATTATGGTTTTCTCAGGGTATATGCCCAGTAGTGGGATTGCTGGGTCGTATGGTAGTTTTATTTTTAGTTTTTTAAGGAACCTCCATACTGTTCTCCATAGTGGCTGTATCAATTTACATTCCCACCAACGGTGCAAGAGGGTACCCTTTACTCCACACCCTCTCCAGCATTTATTGTTTGTAGATTTTTTGATGATGGCCATTCTGACCGGTGTGAGATGATATCTTATTGTAGTTTTGATTTGCATTTCTCTAATGATTAATGATGTTGAGCATTCTTTCATGTGTTTGATAAGAAGAAACGAAATTGAGTTATTTGTAGTGAGGTGGATGGACCTAGAGTCTGTCATACAGAGTGAAGTAAGTCAGAAAGAGAAAAACAAATACCGTATGCTAACACATATGTATGGAATCTAAAAAACAAAAATAAAATGGTCATGAAGAACCTAGGGGCAAGACGGGAATAAAGACACAGACCTACTAGAGAATGGACTTGAGGATATGCGGAGGGGGAAGGGTAAGCTGGGACAAAGTGAGAGAGTGGCATGGACATATATACACTACCAAATGTAAAATAGATAGCTAGTGGGAAGCAGCCGCATAGCACAGGGAGATCAGCTTGGTGCTTTGTGAACACCTAGAGGGGTGGGATAGGGAGGGTGGGAGGGAGGGAGACGCAAGAGGGAAGAGATATGGGGACATATGTATATGTATAACTGATTCATTTTGTTATAAAGTAGAAACTGACACACTATTGTAAAGCAATTATACTCCAATAAAGATGTTAAAAAAAAATGGAGAAAATAAAATTAAATCTATTAATTCAAAGAAAAAAAAAAGAATAATCCAAGAATAAGGCAGAAACTTACAGTACTATGGAAGAAGCACAGGATTAAAAACAAAACCAAACAAAACCAAACAAAACAAAATAAAGGATTGGGAGGAAATAGATCAATATTCCCATGAGAGACAGAGAGAAAGAGACTAGTAGCATAATACAAGGATAAACAGTATTTTCTACCTTAACCTTTGTAATAAACATATTAGATTCTCAATATAAAATTCTGACTCACACATAAACATTTTTACATGAGGTATTTGGGATGAATTTATATCACACATATTTCTTTAGCTGTTTATGTTTCTACTGCCAATATTTGAGGTTAGCAACCATATATCACTTTCCTTATATTCCCAAAGTCTAGCCCAGGGCCTGGCTCATAGGAGAACTCTATAAATACTTAATTATGTGGTAGGGGTTAGGGATGGGGTAGGGATGAAGAATGGGCAAGATTGCCTATTACGCATATTAACTGATGATTTTTTTAAAAATGAAAACAGAATTTTTCTTAGGAGAAATCAAAATTTACCTGGTGTCCAAATGAATGCAACAAAATATCATATACTTTTCTATATCCTTTGATTTTACACACACCGTGCCCTCATCTCCCACATACCCACACCCTCTTCCACATACATGCACATTTGTAAGCTAGAAACTTGTGAAAAATAGTTTCAGGTGATTTAAATGGATAAAGCTTATAGAGTAAAAAATAAATATCTTTTACCCCTGCCTTGTCCCCTTGTCCCCTTGTCTAGCGGAAAACATCCAAAGATGTTTTATAGATACACAAGCACATAAGTGTATATTTGGTATTGACACACATGGATGGCAGCAGTCTACACAAAGAGTTGTATACATCATTATTTCCTCCAGATGATGGCGAATAATATTAAACATGCATTTTAAGCCGGTATTTTTTAAACAGTTCACGGCAGAATAAACTAAGAAGCTAAAAATATTCTCAATCACTACACCCTGATATTCAGATATTTCTGATCACAGTTTGAGAACAACTGTTGTAACTGGGTTTACTTTTGTTGAAACTATGCACATATACACAGCTGAACTCATCTAGGAGTTTAGAAAGAGAATTATTTGTCCAGGCTTCTATTACAGAGGCTTATCACAGAGATGCACAGAATTTATACAGTAGTTCCAAATTTTAAAATGATTCAGATTTGAATCGTATCAGAAAAATTATGTATCTATACAGAAGAACGCTGCTTAATAAACTCACTTTTCTAGAATATTATGCCCTCCTGGGTCAGGATAGTTCAGAAATAAATCTGGTTAAAAGAATAAACACTGGTTAATGTAAACAACACTCAGATTAATTCTAATCTAACTCTCCCTTGCAATCCAAGATTTCTATACTGCTAAATATAATTTGACAGATCCCTTCAATTAGTTTATGAGGTTAGGCCATAGCCAAGCTCCTCACAGGAAACGTAATTCAATCCATTTTGTCTTCCTTATTTGCCTACTGAACGAATAAATACCCAATTCATATCACGAATCCTCATCTTATACCTAAACCTTAAACCTAAACATAACTTTAATAATATTGGGGATGGAGAAAGAGGATTAAGTTTATTCAAGGACCCTCGTCATTGCCACCACCTAGAAACACACAGTAAATGAAGCATGATGCGATGACACATTCACATAGCAAAGTGGGGTCAGTTCCTGGTAGAGTGCCCTTCCTCCTACCTACGCTCATTCCCCATTTGAAATGAACACGAGAGCAGAGCAGCAAAGGCCTCTGTTATCATCAGCCTCCCCTGTGTTGTTACCGCTACTAGAAAAGCAATTTCTCTGGTTTTCAGCTGGGCTGGGAGAACACAGAGGCCTTTGTTTTACACCAACCACTTACACATTGCTTTGAAAATAACGTCTCTGTCTGTATTACAGCTCCACAGGAATACAAAACAAATGTGCAGCAAATGTGCAAAGATTATTAGAATGAATCTGAGAGTCATTAATGCAGTCTTAAGCCTATATGTAACACACATATATATAAAACATGGGTCTGCAACATATTGTGTACATATGAACTCGTTGTTTATCAAGGGTGAATTCTAAGCCAATTGGTAGCTTGCTTTTACTTGAAGGTGTCTCTTCAAGTGATAGAAAATTTCTGTGTAGGAGGTACTGAATGATATGCGTTACTGTGGCAGAGTCACAGGTTAAGGATGCACCTAATGCGGATCATCTTTAAAATTGCTCACGTCTGTGAAGCCAGTGCCTTCATGGCTGCATCACCAGGCCTGCATCCCAGCAGCCTAACTGCCAGGACAGGGTCTGAAGCTGTCTAACTGAAAACATTTTGAGCATTTAAATAACCTACTGTCACTAGGATATACATGTGAGAAAAGGCTTTTTCAGCGCTCTTATCTGAAAATTGTGGATATTAACTGCTCAATTGCAGAGAATTCTCACGAGGATTGATTCGGTAACAGATAGGTGAGAGCTTGAAAAATTATGGTCCACTTTATAAAAAGTTATCAATGTTATTTTTTTTTAATTAATTAATTAATTAACTTATTTATTTATTTATTTATGGCTGTGTTGGGTCTTCGTTTCTGCGCGAGGGCTTTCTCTAGTTGTGGCAAGCGGGGGCCACTCTTCATCGCGGTGCGCGGGCCTCTCACTATCGCGGCCTCTCTTGTTGCCGAGCACAGGCTCCAGACGCGCAGGCTCAGTAATTGTGGCTCAGGGGCCCAGCTGCTCTGCGGCATGTGGGATCCTCCCAGACCAGGGCTCGAACTCGTGTCCCCTGCATTAGCAGGCAGACTCTCAACCACTGCGCCACCAGGGAAGCCCATCAATATTATTGATAAAAGCAATAATCGATTGCAATAATCAATTGCAATCAATCAATAAAAGCAAGTTATGAATATTATTGGAAGCCCTGTTAGGGAGGGAGAACAAAGGATGATCTGGCTCCCCTGCCACGTTCCCCCTCTCTTAACTTTTGACATCTTCGTCCACCTAGTTACTCCAAGAATCATCCTATCCCTTATTACCCATATTCAATCAGCAATTAAGTTCTGTCAACTTTTTCACATAAACAATTCTTGACTCTGCTCTCTCTGGTATTTCTCTTTGCCTTCCTGATCCAGATTTTCATAAAATAGTCTTCAGCTGGCAAGCCTACCACCATCCAAGTATATCTCTCAAGTCTATTCTCTAAATAGCTGACCAAATATGCGGTCAAAATGAATATCAGTTATGGCTATTTCCTGCTTCAAATGCATCCAAGATTCCTGTTCATGTCCATGCTTCTCAGTATGACAAATCACTCCCTCTACAGCAAGACCATTTCCTGTCTTCAAGCTCCCTCTCCACATTCTCTGCCTTCCAATTACACTCTAGCAATGCCAATTTACTTACTACTCATCCTTCAAGACTTAGCCAAGGTAACACACCATCCAGGAAAATTTTTCTTGATGCCACCCTCTCCTAAGCCACAGCACATTCCCTAGGGCTTCTATAAAATCCTGTATCTCTTTGTATCCCTGCATTTTCTACATATTTATCTTATCTTGTTGATTTATGTGTCTGTCTCTTCTAGATGGGAACTCCTTCAGGGCAAGGTCTGTGTCATATTAGGCCCTTATATTGTCGGCATGTAGTGAACCTCAATAAATACTTATTTCTAAGAGTGAGTAAAGGAAGCTGTAGGAAAAAGAATGATATGGACATAATTATATAAATATAAGGAGAAAGAGATGGCACAGAAATATCAGAAGTAAGTCACTTGTAAGAAAGAAGCAAAAAATGAAAGGGGCAAAAATAAAGGGAAAGAATCATTGATGAGATATCAATAAGGAGGGTCATGGGGAAGAGGCAAATGTTGAAAGGAGAAATAGGAGAAGGTGGAAAAATAAAAAAAGAATGGGTTGATGGAGAATAGGTCTATTAGAGGACAAGATAAGAGAAGCAGATTGTAGAAAGAAAAGGCAAAACTGACAAATAAAAACCAATTATGTTGAGCCCAGACAAACAGAAGAGAAGAAACCAGAAGGTGTGTTGATAAGCAATAACCATGGAAAGTAGCAAACATAAAGTAGCTATCGGGGTAGTAGAAGAAAAAAACAGCCTAGAATAATTAGAGAACGATAAATGATTTAATGTCAATATGAAGGCGGGAACACCTAAAGTAAACAAGCAAACATGGAAAAGAAAGAGTAAGAAATTATGACTTGGAAATACACTAGAGGCTGTCTTTTAAATACTGAACCATTTGTCTATTTGTTAGAATATGGAATTTGTTAAAAACAGTAACTTTAACATATCTTTCTTTATTAAAAATAGGGACAGATATTGACCCCAAAGTCAGCAATTCCACTGGCAATGCAGTCATTAAGTACTATACAGCTATTCAGGACTATGTTTTTTTAGGTTAATTTTTTTTTAGGTTAATTTTTCCTTGTAATTATATTAAATGAGTTTTGCTCTCATCAAGGGCAATTGCGATTTAGTATCTGCCCTTAACTATAACAAATGAGCCGGATTTGAAATTCAAAATGTTCTTTTCTATCGGTACACTGTAAAAGACTACCAGTCTCCACTGGCATCTTAGAGTTGCTTCATTATACAAGGAGAAAATTGGAAGAAAAGCACCACGGGCAGATGTCCTGAATGCTGTCAGAGCAGGTGACATTTACATGATGTGACTCACCTTGACATCTCTTGGTATTCCATTACAAATCTGAGAGAGAGTGTTTTCACTTGTGGGTTGCAATTGCTTCAGGTACCCTGGTACTATCCATGTTCTTCAGCAGGGGTCAGCCCATACTCATTGTTAAACACCAGTCTAACATATGGTGACCAGCTGGCAAATCGACAGTCCTGCAATGAATGAATCTGCCCTTTCTAATAAAATATTTTGTAGGAGGTAGACCTCAAGGGACATCATGATGTTAGCTATGATGTGTCTAAAAATGTAATAGGTCTACTTTTTTTAAATGTAGAGTTTCATTGCTTTATAATCACATTCTTTATCCAGAAAAATCAAGAGTATACCAAAGCAAATTTTATAAGCTATTTTAAACAACACCCTTCAATAATTGTCTATTTTGAAACTGACTAGAAATGCCTACCTGAGGAAATTTTATCTTCTCATTTCTGGCAATGCAGAATATAACCTATTCCTCTCCCTACTGTACTTCATCCTTTGGCTCTCCTTTAATATTATTAATCATGGATTAGTATCCATGATGATTGATCCATGCCATTTTATGGCCAAAATATTTCAACCTCTCTTTGCCATCAGCTGTTGACTATAAACTTTCTCATTCCCCCCCCCCCCATGCATTATGCCTGTATGTCCCATGTTCTCTCTAAATTTTGTGGGATTCTGTAAGGAATTTAAAATTCCACACCCACTTTTTCCTAGGGCTTTTTCTCTTGCCTATTCACGTTAGATTTTAAAGAATTTAAAATCATTTGAAAATATTAGTCACCATTTATAATATCCCTACTCTACAACCCAGTGGTTTTTATATGCATTACCTATATAATTGTCACAGAAAGCCTATCAGGTGGGTTTTGCTTTCCTCATGTTAATGAGAAAAAAAAAAAAAAAACCAGAAAACCTGAATTTGGAGAGTGTAAGTGATGTATCCACACCACAAAAAGCATCCAGTAACCAAGTCAGGATTTGAACCTGGTGTGTTGGATTCTAAAGCTGGTATTTATCATTAAATACGAGACAAATGATAACCTCTTGGCATTTTCCATGTGCATAGTACTTTCATATGCACCTGGAAAAATTCAATGAGAAAAATAATCTGCTGGGAAAACAAACAAAAAAACCTAAAAGTCTTATACACTTAGAATTTTGTTGGCACTGTTTATTTCAATTAAGCAGATATTAGAAAGCTTCTTGTGTACTCTAAGCCTAAAGAAACATTTCAAAAAAGCCAAAGTACTCCATATTGGGAAGAAATGAGAGTCACTTCCAATATACACTCATGACACATTGCTAGGTTTCATCTACCCAAATCCCAAATTGTTGTGGCTTTCTCTGTTTTCTGCTCAAATTATGTACACTTGAAAATTTGCTGTGGCACTACAATCCCTGCTCTTAAACCACACTCAAAAAGCAAAGCGTAAGGTAAAAAACATTAAACAAAAATATTACTAATCGTTATAACATTAAAATATTCTGTGTAGAGTACATTTATATATTTACTTATTATTTTGGTATTTCTCATGACATCTTTACTAAAACTGCCTTCTAATAATATAAGGTGCTCTAGCTTTAGCTTAAAAATGAAATGAAAAAGAAAATGTTCATTGCTTGAACCCTGCTGCTATTATATATTCCTACCCCAGGGCAAATGAGAGTACTGTGGTACAGATTCAAAGTTAAATTTTCATTTCTTTTTTGTTACATTGAAGGACTACTGAAAATATAAGTATATATTCTTCTAGACTACTAAACTCCAATCTGAAAAAAGGAACTGAGGAAAGTACAGCTCTTTTTTCCATAGAGACATGACCATTTGGGTCTGCAAGGGATCCATGGGACACAGAAAATATTCCCATTTCTGGGCCCATTAAGATGGTACATTATCACATGTACAAGAACTTTTTAATAATTTATGAAAGAAAAGCAGGCTAATGAGTATTTGGTATTTTAATATTTTACATTTTTGAATAGATTTTATTATTTTATTTTTTATTTTTAAATTATTATTATATTATTATTATTTTTTTTGGCCATGCTGAATGTGGCTTGTGGGATCTTTGTTCCCTGACCAGGGAAAGAACCCTTGCCCCCTGCAGTGGAAGCGTGAAGTCCTAACCACTGGACCGCCAGGGAAGTCCCTTGAATAGATTTTAATACCCAGACTACAGTTTTCTTCTGTTTTCACATAGCCTGCCTTGAGAAGCTCATTGACTCTTGACAGCTTGAACAATAGTCTCTTTGAGAATAATTCCCAAAGTTATATCTATACCCAGTATTATTCTAAACTCTCATTCCTCTTTTCAATAGGAAATTAGATATTTTCACTTACATGTTTTATCTGAAATTCAAAATATCTGTATTGGAACTCTATCCTCAAAATTATCTTTTCTTCAAAACTCAGATTCCAGTAAAATTTTAAAAAAAAAGCACCTTTATTTTCCCCTATTTTTCATATGCAACACATTAGAGTCATCTTAAACACTGGCATCCCCAGATTTTTATAAGTTGAAATTCCAAATCCAAGTCCTTTATGATGGTGCTCCCAACTCACCCCATTACATCTCCTGCTTCTCTTCCTTCTAATCATGCCTACATTTCACATTCCTTCTTTGAAGTGCTTTTCTTCTTCCTCCCCTGGGAAAATCCCACTCATTCTTCAAGACTGAGCTCAAACAGTTCCTCTTCTGTAAAGTATTTTGCTCAAGGCATAGCTGGTCACTTCCTGGGTGCCTAATAGCTACATTTATTCCTTCCCTAATTTCTACAAATCCTTGAGGGCAAACATTGAATCCAAATCTAGATTTCTGCTTTCTATATGAAGAATAGAACCAATGTATAATAGGTGCTCACTAAATATTTTTAAATGCATGCATAAATAAATGAGTGAGTACATGAATGAACAAATAGTTCAATGAATATTTGACTTCTCTTAGCATCTTCATGGACTTTATATCACTACATTTTGTTTTTCCTTTATTTACTCGAAAAATAATTCCTTAGGTAGTTAATATCTGTTTAAACTAAAAAGTCAAAGCTTCCATTAAATATAATTCAGCTTCTTTTTCCAAGGTCATAATATGTTGATGAACTTTAAAAACATTTTGTAGGTCCCAAATAGTTGCAATAAATTATCCATAAGACAACTGTGAATATGTTCCCTACGTATGTGGGCAAATTATGATGAACAACAACAACAAAAGATTTTCAAAGTTCAAAGGGAAAAATAATATATTTAATGTTTTTATTCCTACAAATCATTTCCTTTCATTTTTATTTCTACTCTCCCACATACTATCAATTCCATCAGATCACAAATATGATGGAAACACTTCCTGAAGTTTTAGTTTTTCCTTGTAGGACATAAGGAAATATTCTCTGCAAATAATGGTGGAATTTGGGGGGGTTAAGGGTGTTTTCCTAAGGAAAACTCAAAATATAGTACGCCCTTCTAAAACATTTAATTCCCAAGAATATCTAATTTAAAACTCTGGATGTTTTGGTCTCCACAATAATGGAATTATGATTTTTTTTTGTCTTTTTGTTGTTACTATCAACAGACAAAAATATTTTAATCCAATAAAAAAATCCATTAATAAGCATTTGTAAAATAAATCCTATGTTTATAGTAAAAATGAATCTAAGAAAATAAACATAAATATTTGAAAGCAAAGAGTAAGCTTCCATGGAGAAATCACTCAATGGCCACTCTGATGGCCTTGACCTTTCCTATGAGCAAAGGAAGGCAGCCTCACATTTTAACTGTCATGATAATTACAACGATAATGAATATTTATATAGTTGCATGCAACTGACCAGTGCATTTGTTGGCAAGACAAAGCAGAAAGGGCCTGGCTAATGAGTCTGTGAGCACCCAGGTGAGGGCACTGAGATCAATTCTCACCCACAATCAGGGAATATGGTCACAAAATGTAAATATCCAAAGACTGCCTTCAACGTGGATACTTATTCCAAGTGAAGGATGGGACAAGAAGAGGAAATTACCTGTAATCAAGGTAGAGTGCTCAACAGAACCCAAAGACTTAAAGAAAGTAAGAGAGAAGTTCATCTAGAGGGAGGATCCTTCTGCCCCACATTAAAAATGACAAGCCACTACATACCAGAGTAATAAGAATTTAGTATCTCTTTGAGGCTCCCTCTTTCTCTAACATCTCCTGGTACAAACACATCCCTGATCATAAGGAAAGAAGGGGTGAAATTCACAATCTGAAGCCCAAGCAAAAGACAGAAGGAGGCAGTGTTTGGACTGAAGT
This sequence comes from Balaenoptera musculus, assembly GCF_009873245.2. Taxonomy (NCBI): domain Eukaryota; kingdom Metazoa; phylum Chordata; class Mammalia; order Artiodactyla; family Balaenopteridae; genus Balaenoptera; species Balaenoptera musculus. Next base: position 67,723,183 of record NC_045800.1, on the reverse strand, counting down.
AGGGTTGAGATTTTGCATGTCATGTGGTCGCGAGAGACAAAGAGATCAAGAGAGTGGTTGTTACAGTGTGGGCCAAGTGGTCTAGGCTGTATAAGAAAGGCGAAACAAAATGACTAAAAGTAGCGGAAAAATGAAAGGATCTGAGGGAAGAGAACATGATAAGGTTGAGGATAAGGTGTTAAAACTTTTAGACGGAGAGAGTTAGGCATAAGAGTGGGAATTTAAGTTACCAAAGTGAAAAAATAGCCTATTTGTAGACTATACTCATCGAAGTACTATAGAAGGGAAAATTAACTCCAAACTGCACTAATTAACGGTTCTTGAACCACAGCAAGAATAAAACTGATAAAATTACTTATATTTACAAAGATTCATCTATTGGAATATATCACTGTTTTTTTCTTTTAACCAGTTACTTTTAAACTCATTGGACATTGATTTAGGATACAGATTTTCACAGATTGCTCTTCTTTTTTAAATACAGTATTTTGTTTTTAAATATAAAATTAATCCAATATTGTTTACATAATTATCTCACCATCACCAACTCAAATAAATGATTATCAGTTAAATTTCTGAGAGACTGAATAGACAAAGGGGCAATGACCAGACTAAATATGACAAGAGAGCTTTGACCCACAACTTCTGCAGCAACTACGTCAAGAAATTAAACCACAGTCTCTGTAGCAACTGGCCCGGAATGGACTTGAACAACAACAGCCAGCCTAGCTCTATTTGCCCCTGCTTTAAATTCAGTAACAATCAGAGAAAGCAAAATGTGCTACCCAAACCAATTACATACGATGCCCTGCTTCTTCCCTGTGTCATTCATCTCCAATCAGAGATACCTGAAGTCTTCCCTTTTTTCCATTTTAAAGCTTTCCCTCTTCCCTGACGGCCTTTGTGTCACTGCCAAAAGCAAGTGGTGATGGCTACAGTGAGCTCTGAATAGTCTCTGTATGTTTTCGTTTGGCTGTTCTTTGTTTATTCCCACATTTCTAACAGTTTAGGCTCCAGTGTTCTAAGACAATTCATAATTTAATTCTACCCTCCTGAAATCTCTGCAGATTCACACAATACAGAACCGTTTTGCCACTTGGAAACTGGCAGAGTCATTTCACCAAATTCTCTGATAAACTCCCCACAGCCAGACATTGAAATACCAGATTTCACAGAAAAGTGTGCTCTCACTCTCAGTGAAATTTAATAAACAATTACTGAGGTGTTATATAAACTGAATTTTTGCCCATTACTTATCATATCAGAGTACATGCAAATTTTTATCATGTAAAAATAAATGGCAGACAGAATTATTCTCTTTTATGTTAAAGTATTTCTCATTGGCATTACTGTATAATGTTTCCAGTGATTCAAGGCTCCACAAAGTAAAACAAACCGATTCTTTACAGGGAGAATATTCATGCAAAAGGCAATAATAATAGCCTGTAATTACTCTAACACAATGTCCAAGAGAAAAAAAAGAGCCATCATTTAGAGCACAGAAAAATAATTCCTCCTCCTTGATACAATATTTATTTCAAACATAGAATGAATGCTTTCTTAAAGTTATAAATTGGAAGGCCTTTTCAAAATCTTAAGTGATCTACATATCTCATATTTTATATTTTCAATTATTTGCTATATATTTATATATATTTTTAATACCTAAGGGGAAGAGAATTAGGTAGTTTTATCAAGTAAAGCAAAAGTCTCCTTTCTCTGCTCTTATAGTTTAAATCATAAGACATAAAACTGCTTTTAAAAGGAAGAAACATAAAACTCACCAATATTTCTTATTCTCTTTGCTGTGTGGGCAAAAACATTTAAATTGCTAATGTTGTTAACACATTGTGTTAGAATATAAACGCTTCACCTCAGAAAGTAAAACAAACCATGTGCGAAGAGATTCTGTATTTAACAAACAAAAGGGTGTAAGGCATAGAACATATGAATTCCATACGTTTATGCTTCCAAAAAGGCTTTAATTCTGAAGTTCCAGCTGAATAGACAAAAGGTGAGCTTCTACCCTTCTCTCTGCTCATTTGCTATTTCATGTCTCAGGATTGCATCTTGGAAAAGGAAGGTGGGGCAAAAAGGTTTCTTAAATACAAGCTTGGGTCCAGTGGGAGATAGTGAGAATAAAAGCACCCCGACTTCCAAACATAGTTCGTCATCTGCCATCACTCTACAGTTGCCTCATCCAAGGACTCTCTTTCTACAGATGAATGCAACATGATTTCTACATGAATATTCATGAGGGCTCTTTTCTTTTTCCTTCACGTGGACAGCCTTTACTGCCCAGTCATTACTTAGGATACCCTGGATACAAGGAAAGCTGAGAGCTCAGTGTTTTACTGGAAACCCCTTTACATCCACACACTCCTCTGTACTTTAGGTTAACTTCTTTTTAAATGCAATTCTTGTATTTTCTTTTCTTTTTTTTAATTTTATTGAAGTATAGCTAGGATAACTCTTGAGTGCAGCAGGCCACGCTTAAAATGGTTAGAGTGATAAAATGCCTGAGAAAACTGGCCCATTAGCAGACAAGTAGGCTTAGCTTGCTGGTTTGGCCAAGATTCTGAGAACATACAGATAGTGTAGAAAAATAAAACCAGAAGAACTGCTGGTTGCGGTATTAACTACATAGGATAAGCCAGTCCAGCCCTTTCCCTATTTATATCTCAACTCCTAGCAAGTTTCTTCAGTTTCTCTCAGAGCTCAATGTCTGCTGTCACCATGTCCACTCCTACTTTATTATCATCCCTTCAGATCTTTTTCTTTCATCTTTCTGCCTTGCTGTCCATCTTCCGGTTCTCCTCACCTCTTCTTTCTTCACCCTAGTTCCAAATTCTCCACTGTAGGTATTGGTATATGCTTCATACCAGGACGGTGCCTGATATTCTACAGATGTTCAGTAAATAAACCCCAAAAATGTTATAGAAAAGCCTACAATATAGTACATCATTTTTTCAAGTGAAAACTGACACTGCATTGTATCTTAAAATATAAAATTTGATGAGGATAGATAAACCACCCTGGTATATTTTTGAATAAGTAGTTTAAAGAATATAGTGCTTAAAGCAGCATGACTTTTCTCTAGGTATTTTCAGTTTTTTAACTGTATTCATAGTAACATTACAGTTGGTACACACTTAGAAATCATCATTTTTTGACAGAGATGAAGTTTTGTATTTCTTATTTGAGGAAGAGTTATCAGTTTTATCTTTTTCTCATAATTTTTCAGCGACTTTTAAAAATGCATCTTAAGTGACCATAAAAGATACAATTATCTAGAAAGTTTTACCTAGAGCTTGTCTCCTGTTCAAATGAGGGAAAAGAATTAGATGTTCTCAAGTGTTATGTAAACCATGAAATGTAGAAACTCAGTTTAGTCAAGATACTGCTTGGACAGAATTTACCTGAGGTGAGAAAAGGAAAGGGGGGAGCATTATTCATGAAGAAAACATTAAATATTCTAACTTCCAAATATCATGAAGAGAAAACTTTCACAACCCTAGTAAATCCTAGTGGGTTTGCAGGTTAAGATGGCAAATTGTCACCTATATATAACTTTTCTTCTCCTCCAAGCATCACTGAAAATACAGATGAACTGTCTTTTATTTTTTCTTTTTTTTTCTTCTTCTTCTAAAACCCTAAACCTATTAGGATGGAGAGGACAAAATGTGAGAAGAGGCAACAGCAAGAAATATTAGGAAACTAGGAAGCAGATAGCAAGTGGGAAATACTACAGTCAATCCAAGAAAGTCAGAGTCTAAATCAGCAGTGGGAAAACTAAGCATCAAACTGATTTAAACAGAAAGATACGTATGACTGAAATTTGGGGTGAAAGGAGAGACCGAAAGTAGCAGTTTGATTCCATCCCTGTTCTACACCATTGAATATCTGCCTCTCTGACATCCCAGGAAAAGTCTGGAGATTATTCCCTGAAGAAAATAAAATAGAGTCTTTGCATTAGAGGTTTTTAGACTTATTTAAAGGGTATATAGTACCTTTTACTGACAACAGGGGTATTAAGCGAACATCCGAATTCTTAATACTAAATGTAGAGACTACCAGCGACTCAACGCTCCACATCTCTGCTCCCAGACCCTTACATTTCAGGCAGGAATTTGGAAGATGCTTCCCTGGGAAACCAATCAGTGCAAGGGGGAAAGGCTTGCTTTCGTCTAGCAAGCCTTAAGTCCTTCAGTCTGATTCTGCAAAGTCCCAGAGGCTGAAGAAAAGGAATGCTGAATTATTAGAAGATGTCACAGGTTCAGTGTAATAATGTAACATAGCTTATGTGCCTGTGTGGATGGTCCTTCAACAAGGAGAAATCATTTTTAAAACACTAAAGCCTGACTTTTCTGCCCTGGAATGAGTGTATCACGATGGTAGTGACAGAAATACACAAAGAACCAGAGTAAAACCTGCTCCACCTCTCCCCTTTAGGCTGGAAGAAGCACTAAATGGTTGGAAAGCCAAGGGGCTTGTGTCAATGCTCAGACATGGTTACATTAAGTTTTACAGAAGTAATTTTTCCAGCCCCTGGTACAATACTTTCTAGGAATTTATCAAGATTCTATTAGCCACATATATACACTACCAAATGTAAAACAGATAGCTAGTGGGAAGCAGCTGCAAAGCACAGGGAGATCAGCTCGGTGCTTTGTGACCACCTAGAGGGGCGGTATAGGGAGGGTGGGAGGGAGACGCAAGAGGGAGGGGATATGGGGATATATGTATATGTATAGCTGATTCACTTTGTTGTACAGCAGAAACTAACACAACACTGTAAAGCAATTATACTCCAATAAAGATGTTAAAAAAAAAAAAAGATCCTACTAGCCTCTATCAGAATTGTCAGAGCCTGTCTAATTATTTGGGTCTCTCAGTTGCGGCTAGACCCCCATGGGTTGAGTCTCTGCTGGCATTGCCATCCAAAAGTGCCTGTCCTTCTTACCACATGTCATACTTAGATTTATTTTTTTCTATCATGCCACCATCCTGATTACAATTCTTGAATAGTTCCCTATTTTCTACCTCATTTAAAAAAACAAACAAAAAAACCTGTCCATTTTCTAATGCCTTACCTAAGCTATCACTTTCTTCACGCCCATCTTAACTTCTTCCTGTATTTATATAGTTTTCTGAGAGCCCCCAAATGGATCTAACTCGTTCCTACTTTCCGGCCTCCATCCTGGGGTTTTTATCACTTATATCATCTCACTCCGCAATTCAATCCCCATATCTCACTCAAAGTCAAATATAAACTTCACTTGTTCAGGTTTCGTTCTCTGCTTACTCTGGTCTCCATTGCTAATCCCTCTCTTCTGAAATCCCAATGTATTTACAGCTAGAAGCATACAATTATTCTTATTTTTAATGTGTCATTTTTGTTTCTCCTTGAAGAAAGGACTGGTTCTTGTTCTGTTTTTAGCACAAGGGTGAAGATTTGTAATACAATGAGTAGGTATCCAGATTCTGAAATTGAACCAGCTCCAATTCAGACTCATTTGTGTGTCCTGGAGCAATTTACCTGACCTCTATGAATCTCAGTTTAACAATAAATTAGAGAATATAATAATCAAAGTGTCCTGAAAATAAAAATGAGAAAACACATATATTCATCATAGTGCAGTACAGAGTAAGCATTCAAAGTTTACTATTATGGCTCTTATTAATAATAAAATAGTAGTTAAAGAAAATGAGAAAACAGAGCATTCAGTGGCACTTTAGAGAATATAATTTATTATTTTTTCTTATTTAAAAAACATACAGCTATTTAAAAATCTCTATATGTGGGACAGAGACTGTATGCCTACCAACTGATCGACTACTTGTTGATAAATACTATACTGGCAGCTCCCACTGCAAACAAACTAAAACACCTCCAATGAGATAAATGTGACGTGGGTAGAATTCAGGAATAATCTATATATAAAACTACTAAACTTAAACCTCAGGAAAACATTGTAGTGTCTGAGAAAAACTCTTAAAACAATTGGAAGTGAAAATAAGAACAAGGTTTCCTCCATTTTAAAACAATTGGAGATTTATCACAGTTTATATGAACTGAAATTAAACTGAATGTGGGTGCAGTTCGAGTGTAAAAGATTGTCAGAATCTGAAATTCAATTTTGCTCCCCTACCTTTACTACAATTTGAACACACAGTATTCCTGTTCTGCGGCTGCCTTTGGCAGCAACACCTATAGGTTGTGAGCATGTTGGACTGATTAGCTTTTGCAAAACATGACACATGTCTTATTTTCCAATGAGTTATCACTCTGTGGAGTTGTGAATCTTCTTCTAACACACTAGTTACAGATTACAACACTCTCAAAGTCACTGAGCATCCTTTCCAAAGTCATATTTCAGCATCCTTTCCAACTTGATTCAAAGTATGTCAACAGTAAAACATTAATTCCTTTGGGAGGGAAACAGATATAGAGCAGGGAAAACTAAAGTCTATATCTTTATCACCTGTTGGTGACATATCCTTACCTTTCCACCTTTTGTTCTACTCTCCAACCTTATTTCCCTTCTGTCCCAGTCTGGGTCCAGTCAGTTATTTCAATATATTCTTTCTTGTAGTTTCAATTCTCTCATCCCCCTGAATTCTACTGAAAATTCCTTAACATCCTAGGACTTCAGGTAAGTCTAATTCACTAGTTCTCTCAGAACAGGTGAAGAGAATCTATTCACTCCGCTAATAAATGCATTAGGTTTTGAACTGGTGACTAAGTAAATGACTGAATGAATAATCTTTCAGGTTAACTACCTTTTATATCCCCATATCTGTTTCTATTTTGCTACCCAAGCTCTCACTCCACTTTTGTCTCTTCAAGGCTTCACATATTCCACAGTTGACACCACTTAGCAAGTAGAATCTATTAGGCATATACTTCCTCAAATTCCCTCTGTTTATTCATACATTTCCTTCCTCTTTTAGAAAGAGATGTTTCCTCCTCTTTCCCATGGTTCCTACAAAAAGTATTCCTATATGCCTCTGTTAAATGATAGATTTTTTTGTTGTTGCTGTTTGTACTTATAGTAGTATTGTACTTACACTTTTTAAAGCTACTAAGCTTGCTACATTTACACATTAGAAATACTGATATACCTAGCATGTATCATAAAATGATTGAATTTTTATATTCACGCCACATTTTCTTCTCTATATTTTTCTCATTTTCTAACTTCTAGCCCTCCACATTAATTTAATCTATTAATATGAAAATTTTATTTTAGAGATCCCTTGGAAATATTAAAAGGCACTATATGCATTCTTTATGTAGCAAAGTATAGTATTAATACTTCTAAATTTTCCCTGAATATAAAAATAGACCGTTTAACTCTGATCTCATTTACATGTTCCCTGTGTAATGTTGCCACTTCACACAGTCTTTCTGTGCTGTCGTCATTGTTCCGCCAAAGCTTATTTGAATAGACCAGCATGGTTTCTGATTTCTTTGCTCACCGTTGCTTCTTGCATCTTAATTCTTCTCTAAAGGTAGCCTTTTCTGGTTATGTAATTTGAAATTCATCAGTTTAATAGGTCATAGACTTGAAGTCACTATTCCTTAAAGACCTTTATTTGACATAGACTCCAAGGAAAATAATTTTGATGTTCCCTCAAGCTGATGCATCAAAATATTTCTAGTTTCCTTTTCAGAGGCACAGCTCTAGGCTTTTCCAAGGACCTCACCTCTTGCTCCCCTGACTATGTGTCTCCTCTTAATGCCATATGGGCATTAAAATTAAAATCTTTGTGTTCAACATTTAGGATCTATATATGGGTTAAGGAATAAACACAACGAGTTGGTGTCAAGAGCTTAAATTTATGTTACTCCACTGTTTTTTGTTCGTTTGGGTATTTGCTTATTCCTGGCTCCTTCTGAGTTCAAGTTGTTTTTCTTTCTTTTTAATTAATTAATTAATTGAAATTGTTAAATGTCTTAATTCATTATTCAACACATTATTGTATACTATACATATATATGCATATGAATATGCTATAGTATGTGCAACTACATATATGTATATATGTATGTATTGTATTTAGGCTGTTATAAGTTGTGGGTATAAAAAAAATAATTCAAATTTCATATTTTCACACCACTTACGCTCCATTAGGGATATGGAGGAAGAGCATATGTAAACAAATGAACTAGGTAATCCAAGAAGTGCTAACTGTAAAGTAGAAAGTAACAGGATCTTGTAACATAGAGAGACAGGTTGGGGGAAGTCTTTATGCCATTTGGCCAGGAAAGGCTTCTGTGACAGACATTCTAGCTAAGACTAGAAGATACACCATGTAAACTCATGCAGGTTAATCCTTATATCTGTTTTTGTTTATTTCTTTCTTTCCCTATTTCTCAGTGTTTATGCTCTACCCTTTTGTCTCATTTTTGGCTACAGCTATTGAATAAAAGTTGAATAACTTTTACAGTTTCATTCTATCCCTCCCCATTTCCCCTGTCCCTTCAACCTAGAATATATTCCAGCTACTCAGAAATCTCTAAATCTTGTCTTGATCATTTGCCTCCTTTAAGTTACTACTTTGAGTATCTTTGTTTTACCATCTGCTCTTTTCTCATCTACTTCATAATGAATTAATAAGGCTTTTTAATCTCTCACCTAAAATGTAGTGAAGCTACTCAAACAAAAGTAACCATAAATTGAGAATAGCCAAAACTATACTATCTTTTCAATCTTTACTTTAATTAGGATCTCTTCAAGTAAAACACTTAATTGATAACTCACTGAAACTTTCTTAACTCTGGCCCAAGAATCGTTCTTTGCATATTACACAATTTCTTATTGAGTGCTCTGTCTTTATGGGATTCTATCTCCTCTGCCCACTTCTTAAAAGCTTTTTTTTCTCATGGCTTTGTCCTTGATTGTTTTTCCTTCTAATTTTAGATTCTGCCTATATATATACTCTTTATACAATATGGTGAGAAAGGTTAAGAGAACTCTCATTGACACATTTATCAAACTGATGTTAAAACATAGTTTTTAGTTCAGGTTTCTTTCCATGATGTGTTGTTTCCCAAATAAATGTATGGGTACTTTACATCTAAACTCTAATTCAACTTTCTACTGGAAATATGTTTCCTTCATGTGTGTTTCCTACCTAGGTTAATTATATCAGTGTCATAAACATTTTATTTATTAATCTTCACTTTCAGAATAAACCAATAGAATAAGCATGGGTGATTTAGTTATTTAGAAGAATGTAAATGTTACATTAACTATCAATATAAAAGAGGTATGCTAGAAAGAAGTTAGGTTACAAATGAGATGTAGAAGAGGAAGCAGTAACAGGCAAAAGAAAGAGTGGGTATTTCTTCAACATACAGAGTGAGAAGTTGAGATATAACTAATATACATATAGCGAGGAATACTTTATGGATAACATAATATTATCAAGGTCTATAAATATAAATAATAAAATATATAAATTCATGAAACCAAGGAGAAGATAGAAGAAAAGATGAACAGTTATATAAATGACCTACATTCTCATTTGCAGGAAAAGTCAATAAACCGTATCTCGGGAAGTGTATTGTTTAGAGATATAGAGCTAATCACATGGAATGAAATCATAAGGTTAAAAGTACCTGCCTCCCCTTTGTGGAGGTAAGGATGTTTCTCATAAATTTTTATTATTCAATTGGTTTCACTTTGCTATTTCTCTCTCCATATATATATAATATGTAGAATATAGTATTGCTATATATAATATATTGGTATTTTTTACATATGAGGAAAACGTACGTGTGTGTGTGTGTGTGTTTGTGTTTAGTGTTGTCTGGGTCAAATTTCCTAGGAATATGGTAACGTCTTTCAACATGTTTAGTATCATGTATGGAAAGCTTTCTTGGTTTATACTTTTAAATATTAGTTGTTTTATTATTTCTTTTTTTTCAAAGTGTCTAACATATGTCTATCAGATCTCCTTTGCCTCTTCTCCATTTCAAGCTTTTTTTCTCTGAGCCTTTTCTTATTTTTTTTAAATCTTTATCTCACAGTCATTATCTTGGTTAATCTTCTGCTTGTCCTCCCTTTATGGAATTTTTATCTGAATCTATTTTCCTTTGGACACTTTATAATTTTTTTATTTTTTAGATATTTTTGTCCTTTAATTTTTTCCCTAAGTTTTATTAACTCATTGCATTCCTCATTTCATTTTTTCTTTTTAAATTTATCTTCTTAGTTTTTGATCTTCTGAGTCCAGGTTTTAAAAACATGTATCTTCAACTCTTTATTTTTTGAAATTCACTGTAGTTTGGAGTGTTGTGTTATAGTTTTATTGTTGTTTTATATTTGTTTTCTAGATGGAAGGTTTTCATCAGCTGAATTGTTTTGATTCTCACTTTTTTCAGCTTTATTGAGGCATAATTGACAAAACTGTAATATATTTATAGTGTACAATGTGAAGATTTGATATATGTATACAATGTGAAATGATTACCACGATCAAGTTAATTAACACATCCGTTATCTTACATAATTACCTTTTTTGCATGAGAACTCTTAAGATCTACTCTCAGCAAATTTCAAGTATTAATAGCTGTGGTCAACATGCTATATATTAGATCCTCAGAACTTACTCATCTTATAACTGAAAGTTTGTAATCTTTGATCAGCATCTCTCTACTTCTCCCGCCCTCCAACCCCCACCATTCTATTCTCTGTTTGACTTTTTTTTTTTTTTTAAAGATTCCACATATAAGTGATACCATCCAGTGTTGGTCTTTCTCTGTCTAGTTTATTTCACTTAGCATAATGCTCTCCAGGGTCATCCATGTGTCACAAATGAGTAGGGTTTCCTTTATTATCGCTGAAAAAATTCATACGTATCATTTATTTAAATTTACACAAATTTACTTTTTATATATGACATTTTCTCTATCTATTCATTCATTGATGGACACTAAGACTGTTTCCATATCTTGACTATTGTGAGTAATGCTGCAGTGAACGTGGGAATACCAATAATTCCTAAAGATAATTATTTCATTTCCTTTGCATATGTACCCAGAAACACGTTCATTTTCTATATCTCATTATGTAGCTTTGCATGTCATTGGTCTGAATCTTTTTGATTTTAGACAGGGCTCCTGGACCAAGAACACTATTTTAATCATTATTGTGAAGTATACTTTCTTTAATGGGTAACATTTTTGGTGGTGGTGGGGAAGGGGAGGGGTTGACATATATTGTGATTCTCTTTCATTTTCTAGGTTCCTTCTTATTTCCTATCTATGTCCTTTTCGATCACTGACATACCTTCAGTGTCACTTGTCCTGTATTTTCCTTTTTTTTCCTCAAAAGTGACATTTCCCAAATCCAGACCCATTCAATTTTAAGCTCAATCTCTATAGTTAATGTTGTAAAATGACAAGTCCCAGACCTGTGGTTCAGTATTTTATCACTTAGTATCAGGTGTCCTCATTTTGGTCCAATTTTCTTTTGTGCTTTATCTATTGCCTTTTCACATTCCTCCCATTTCTACTAGGAGTTTTAATTCTCTCAATGCCTGCTTTCCAGATCCATAGGTTTATGTCGCTCACAGAGTACCAGCAGTAGCTCTGTTGGAATTTGGTGTTTATTCCTCTACTTAAAGGTAGTACACTTTGAAACTCACACTATTTTCTGTATCTTAATAATGTTGAAAGCTGACGTCACTTAAGGTTGTATTTGTGCTCCTTTTTAGTCTTAACTTTTGGGAAAGTTTGCATGAAATGATTTAAGTTTAGTCAACTTCTACTCTCCTAGGACTAACTTGAAGCAAAATTATAAATTATTTAAAATACCTATATACTTATCATAGAAAATTAACAAATTATAGAAAATTAAAAGTAAAAGTAATTAACTTACCCACCACTAAACTACCAAAACATAGTCAGTATTTAATATCACTGTAGTATAGTTTGTTTCTTATACACAGGTACATTCATGTCTATGTTTTATATATATATAAAATATACGTGTGGAGTAGAGGGGGAGAAGTTTCTCAGAATCTTTGTAGAGACTAAGCAATAGGTTAAAACTGAATTCTGTGTATGAAAGGAAATGGTAAGACATTTAGAAGTCATGGTATGGGGTTAGAAAAAATGACAAGAACCAAGAGGGGCAAACATAAACTGATATCTAACAGGTATTCTTTATGAAATTGTATATATAATATACAGATATAGATAGATACAGATATTAAAAGTTTATGAAAGTTTTTAGTTTATACATATTGTCAAATTACCACAAGGCTTATATCAATATATGCTTTCATTACCATACCTTCTCTGTAAAGGGCTATTTTAAAAGTTTTGGCCAGTTTTACAGAATTAAAAGGTATGTTATTGTAAATATTTTAGGTTAAAATATTTTCACATACTTATGGCTCATACCTTTTATGGGGAGAAATTGGTGAGCTATCTGCTCATATCTTTTGCCCATTCTTCTACTAGGACATTTAAAAAATTTTTAATGTCTGTAAGTATTCTTTATATACAAATGACATCAAATTTTTGTTATTTTTTGTTACAGATGTTTACCCAATTATCCATTTATATTTAAGTGTTGCTTAGGACATTCTATTGATATTTAGAATTTTTAATGCCATTCAATTTAATGATCCTTTTTTATGAGTTCTTTGTCTATAATGCTTAGAAAGCTTTCCTCAATCTTAATTTTAATGAAATATTCATGTATATTTTTTCCATTTATTATTATTTTTAAATTACATCTATTTCATTACTCCATCTAAAAGTTATTTTTGTGCTTAATGTATAGGGATATAAATAAATAGTTTTGTAATTATACTAGGTCTGCTTCAGAGTATTCTGTTCTGTGGCTTTTATAATTACATCAAGACTAAATTATTTTAATTGTTGTAGTTTTGTACATTTTAGTAAATGGTAAGGCAGTTACATTTTAGTAACTGGTATTGCTCTTTGGCTAGTTCTGTAAAATAATATTTTGAAGCTATAAGAAACATGTTTATTACTTCTAGAATATACAGACAATGTATGATTCCTATGCGTATATCATTAAGTCACTGTAATTTCAAATATATCTAGTTGATATCTCAGTATGTAGCTATGAAAATCAATCATTCGGATAGCTCCAATAGAGATCATAACTTGATTTACCACTTTCTTTGTAATAAAAAAAGAAAAAAACGCTAATACGATACACAGAGAAGGTTCCTGAGAGTGAGGACATAAACTGGTTTCTAAAATTATTCCTCAGCAGTTTATGAGACACTCTGCCACATTTATTTACCAAAACCTCTAGAAGGACCTACCTACAACTTTCTAGTTCTTTATTATTTGCTTTTCCCATACCACTTAATTTTTAGCACCTGACACTCAGAAAAACTTAAGGTTTCACTAATGTGACAACTGTTTCTAACATTATAAATATTACACATCATTTCCCACATAATTACCTTGTGAAGTCTGTCATTTCCATCATGATCATACACATCTTCTTGGCAAGAACAATGATATCGTTGCTCGTATCGTCCCATATCTCAATCTCAGCATCCAGCTTACTCTTTACTTTCTTGAAATCAGCAACTTGCTCAGCTATCTTTTCCTTTTCTGCCTCAGGCAATTGAGTCATCTTAGCCTAAAACAGGTGATAATTAGATTTATAATCATTCCACTATGTCAAAATACATTTTAGGAAAAAGCGATCATTATAGGATGTTCATAAAACTTGTTCATTTAAGAATAGAGACATATCATTGTTTTTTTAAAGTCATATAATAAAACTTTCCAGGTTTAATTTTTCATATAAAAATCTATTGAGTATAATTGTTTGCTCTAGAACTACAATGTTAAATTTAATACAAAAGTATAATATCTGACATATTTAAATCTACTCCTTAATATAAATGTATGACTTCTCACATTTCTAACGTATTACAATTTTAAATTAATTCAAACTTAATGTAATTCCTCATATATGTTAGAAAAGCATATACCTTATTTAATTTTATTAATAGTATGCTTCAAAATGTAGAAGTATAACAAACTATAGCTTGAAATGATACTGTTTATCTATGTATGTATATACATTGATAGATGCTTATGTAAACAATGAATACACATTGGTAAACAGTACAGTATACATTTATAAATCATATGTATATAGACAAGCACATATATAAAATCCTAAGGATTAATGTGTATATGGTGCATATAAACATATTCAAGTGTATATGTGTATTACAAACTATCTGGGTGAAGAATAAAAATGTTATGGGCAGGGTTTATTAAGGCAGCCCTCCCTAATTAGCATCCTGAGTTTTGAGGTGCTATTTTCTTATACACAGTAAACTTAATGCACTGGCATAGTACTATTCTTTGTATATGTCATATTTTGAACAGTATGCAAACTTGCTTCTTGCACTTGCAATTTAAAATGTGGGATGGTAGAAAACTATCTATACCCCTAAACTACCATATTCACAACCATAGCACCTGGGACCTATGACTTTTTGTCAAATAAAAAAGAACTTTGAAATAAAAGTGATTCGATAATAATAAGGCCATAAAATTTCATGAGATTGTCTATTCAATCATCTTGTCAAAAAAGAAGTTCATATATAATCCAATAGTAGAAGAAGTAAATAGGTTTGAGATGGAACATTTAAAAAGGATAAATCATATAAGCAGAATTTACTTATTTGATTATTCACAGGGAACATGTGATACCTACAATGCCTATGTATTAATATTTCCAGGTGCTGATTTCTAGTTCACCTATAAATGGGGAAATTGGAAGAAATCACCTCAGAAAGCTTTACAAAAATGTGGTTACTAGGTTCAGAATACTAAAAACACACTTTATTGAGGCAATAGTGTACAATAGCAATAAAATTAAATATATGAATGGAAGGAATTATAAGAATGGTCAATGGAAAATCTGACCAAAATATAAAAACCAAAGAAGCAGTATCAAATATCTGTCATTTATTATCTATCATAAGCCTAATTCGGGGTCTAAAATAACTTGACATTTGTAAAATCTCAGGATTAGTTATCCATGCTTCAGTTCTAACCTATTAAAGAAACTAAATGATGAAGCTTTCTGATTTGAAGTTTTCTTTAAGCTCCTTAGCATAAGGCTTGATACATACTGAGTTCACAATAAATGATAGTTATTTCCTACTGAATAAAAAATAAAAATATATTCACATATCTAGCACTTAAAATTTGCTTTCTTTTCATTATATATTTTATTTTATTTTAAGAACTAAATTAAGCTATGAGACTAAGTTTTTAATCGATGAGTGTACAGATAACTCTTCCTTAGGAGCTGAAAATAGTTTGTAGTTTCTTTTCTCAGGAAATGTGGCCTATGTGACACATTAAAGGAAGAGGAGTTTTTACTGCTGCTGGTATGTGGCAAAGCATGTAAATAAAGACACAACTCCCTTATGTCTGAAATCAATAGTATACAAGCCATTAAGAAAGTTGTAAGCTACTAATGCACTAAACTAGCTCAAAAATAGAAATGAATTTTCTCCTTCTTAACTACTGGTCATTATCATTCTCTCCATTTTCATAAAAACGTATTTAAACTTCCAAATGATAATAGCTATAGACCAATTTATTTGGGGTCTCTTTTTACAGCCTTTATCTCAGAGATAATAAATGCATGACTCTGGATCTAAGAAATAATTTTGACGTGTATACTGGCATACAGTGGAAAATTTTTCACTATCCTCATGCTAAAGTTCAAACCATTTAAGAGGTGATCTGGTTAAGTGTATTCCAAGTTCTGTTCCTTGGAATGCCATTGATTCACAATATGACCGTGAGGAAGTCACTTAACTCTCCTGTCTACATTTCCCCAGACACAAAATGACAATAATTGCAACTGCTATCCACCTACCATGCAGGGAACAGAGTCGATTATTGGATAGCATTGACTGACCCTGTCCTGGACAAGAATCTCATGGGTTGCACTCAGTTTCCTTAATAACATCTCAACTCATATGGTGAATTACAATTGGCAGATATTTACTTTTGACAAGATAAGGGCCAAAAGTTGGGCAATAGTTTATAAAACTAAAAGTTCTGGAGAATTCTGACCCTTTTTTACAAGAGGAACAACTGGGACAAAAAAGCATTAAATTACTGACTGACACCTTTACTGAAGATTTTTAGTGCTTCTGTGAATGATTTATTATATGCCATCAATCAATTGCAATCACTATGAAAATATCAGAATAGAACTTCAAAGAATATTTGATATTTAGGAATTCTGGGTGAATGTTCCTTATTGGATGATTTTTGGCTGGATAAGCAAAGAAACTGAGGTACAAAGCTCAAGACAAATCAAGTAAGTGGAATCTCTGATATTTATTGCCAGCTGGCTAAGTGGCTCTTCTCCTGCTCACATATATAGAATACAACTCTGATATAAACAGCTAATAAAGGCTTTTTGAATCCCTGCCATCCAAATGAAATTACACTGTATGTTAACTGATTCTAAAATCTGTTCCAAAAGACAATGAAAATAACATTTATATATGTCAAACACTCTTCTAGGTGCCTTAACATATATTTAAAATTTAATCTTCATAACAGCCCTCTGAGGCAAGAACACTATTATGCTAAGATTATGAAGCTGAGTCTCTAAAAGGTTAAATGATTTACTCAAGATTGTAGTGTTAGTAAATGGTAGAACCAGGATGAAAACCCAGAAACTCTGACTCGAGTTTTTGTTCTATCACCATGCCTGCAAACAAGAGGAATAATGCCCACCATAGGCCAAAATATCTACATTCTCCTCGCTGTTATTTCTCTATCACCTTCTACTTTTGAATGCAATTGTTCTCCAAAATATAGCCACATATCTTTTACAATATAAGTTTCCTTATTTGCAAACTAGAAAACAATGATATTCACATCACAGGTTGTTTTAGAGATAAAAAGAATGAATGTATATGAATATACTTTTTTAAATTCTTAAGTGCTATTAAATGTTAACTGTTACTCATACTAAGAGATTCAGTTCTTCACTCTATACAGTTAGTGATCCTCAGAATTCTATTTCTCAGGTTATTCTCCTCTCTTCAACAAAAGTTGTGTGTTCCCATTAGCCTATTAGGCATTTTCAAGTATACATATATCATTTATAATTTTAGCTCTAAAACAGAGGTAAGCAGAATTTTTCTGAAAGGGCAAGATAGTACATAGTATACATTTTGCAGGCCGTACCATACCAATCTATTGCATTACTTAACTCCACTGTTGCTGTAATGTGAGAGCAGTCATAGACTCTGTGCTAACAAATGAGCATGGCTGTGTTCCCACACAACTTTCTATGGACACTGAAACTTCAATTGCCTATAATTTTCACACATCACAAATATTATTCTGATTACATCTATTCTGAATTTTTTCAACCATTTAAAAATGTAAAAAAAAAACAAACCCCAAAACGACAACAACAAAAAGCCCATAAAAAACCCAAAACAAAACAAAACAAAAACATTCCCAGCTCATGGGCTGTACAAAAACAGTCAATGGGCCAGATTTGACCAGCTGGCTATAGTTTGCCAACGCTTGCTAAATCCTTTATCTTTATGTTCATTTCTGTCAGTAGTACTACCTGCCATCCAGTCTTGAAATCTCATTTAAAAAAAAAAAAATCTCCCCTTTTATCTATCCTGTTCTGATAGGCACAACATTTGTCAATTTTATCACTAACACTTTTATCACATCCATCTCTTTCTTTGCTTTCCTATTACTATTATACAAGTTTGGGTCTTAATTTTCTCTTTCATTTTCAATCCTTTTGTCTTGCCACCATTTGATTCAATCTTTCTGACTCATAGAACTGCGCAATGCTTCAGCTAAAAAACACCTTTCATGTCTCCTTATTGAATAAAGACTATAAATTCCTCAAATATCAGCATTAAATTTAATTAAAGTAGAAAATTCACATAGAAAAATGCCCAAATCTTAACTGTACAGTTGAACAACTTTCACAAACTGAGGGAACCATGTACCTAGCACCCAATTAAGAAAAAAATAGTATCACCCCCAAAAGCCTCCTTGTGTCCTATTCTAGTCACTATCTCCCAAGAGCAATCAAATAACTACCTGTATATCTAAAACTATAGATTTTCCTGTTTCTGAACCTTATAAAAATGGAATAATAATATATGTACTCTTTTACCTAGCTTTTTATGTCTAACATTTATATATTTGAAATACATCTATATTATTGCATGGAGTTATAGTCTGTTTATTCTCATTGCTCTATACAGAGTATTCCACTGTGTAAACATATACCATTCATTTATCTGTTTTTCTATTAATGGCCTTTTGGGAAGCATAATATTTTTGGCTATTATGAATAGTAAATATTCTTATATTTTTCTTTTGGTGCATATATGGGTGCGTTCTTCTTGAGTCTATATCTAGGAGTGAAATTACTATGACACAGGCATCACCATGACCTTTGCCCCTACCAGCTTTTCTTTTCATTTATTTATTTATTGGCTGCATTGGGTCTTCATTGCTGTGCATGGGCTTTCTCTAATTGTGATGTAGTTTCTCTACTCTCTAGTAGTGGTGAGTGGGGGCTACTTTTCATTGCAGTGCGCAGGCTTCTTGTTGTGATGCCTTCTCTTTGTTGCAGAGCACCGGCTCTAGGCATGCGGGCTCAGTTAGTGTGGCTCACGGGCTCTAGGGCACAAGCTCAGTAGTTGTGGTGCACGGGCTTAGTTGCTCCGCAGCATGTGGGATCTTCCAGGACCAGGGCTCGAACCCGTATCCCCTGCATGGCAGGCAGATTCTTAACCACTGTGTCACCAGGGAAGTCCCCCAACCAGCTTTTCAATGTCATTTCATCTTCCTTTCAATGTCACTTCATCTTCCACTGTACCCTCAAGCTAAACCAAGCTATTTGCTGTTGCATGTAAATATCTTAAGACATTGTCCATTAATTATTTTGTTCATCTTCTTTCCTTTCCCCATCTCTGTTGGTCCAAACTTAATCATATTTCCAAGGCCAATTCATATAGTATATCCCCCTTTCTTCTCCAGAAAAAAGGAGAAATATTATATAATATAATTATATATTATATAATATATAATTATTCTATTAAAGGTTTCAGAACATATTATAAGTTTTTCCCTCAGGATGTTTATATTGTTCTCTATTGTAGCCTAATTATTTGTAAATGTGACTATCTTTTCTCACTAGAGGAAAGGTCTTTGAAAGCAGAATCATCTTTCAGAGTAATAGTGGTGAATCTGTCTGTCTGTCTATCTTATTTGCTTTTTTGTAGGTTTTTTGGTCTTCTGCCCCAGACTATAAGTTTCTTGAATGTAGGAACATATACATGATAAATGTTTGTTTGCAGTTGTTAATAGAAACTGTCAAGACATAAAGAAGAATAGGCTTGTGGGATCAAAATTTTAGAGCACTGATCTTGCATTTTGTCACTTACATTTACACATTTTCTAAGCTTCTACCTGTACAAGGTAGAAATTAATTTCTCTTATTTTTCCTGTCCACTTTTTTTAAAATGTTTTAAAATTTAATTTTTATTTTATATTGGAGTATAGTTGATTTACAATGTTGTGTTAGTTTCAGGTGTACAGCTAAGTGATTCAGTTATACATATACATAAATCCATTCTTTTTCAGATTCTTTTCCCATGTAGGTTATTACAGAATATTGAGTAGAGTATTGTATTCCTTGTGCTATACAGTAGGTCCTTGTTGTTATAAATTTTATATATAGTAGTGGGTATATGTTAATCCCCAAATCCTAATTTCCTGTCCAGGATTTTGTTATTCCTCTAAGACTATATTAATAGCACAACTGATCTTCTCATTTTTTATCTACTTTTTAATTTCATTATGCTCATCACTACTACTTAAAATGTTGATATTCCTACATTAGTTCTTTACTTAAACACTTTAAATGATTTTAATTAACACTTAAAAAAGATAAAAAGGAAAGAAAAAAGTGATAATAGAAAAAAATGCAAGAAATTGTTGTCATACAGACCTCCATTCAAACTCCAGCTCTTCCAAGTACTATCTTTGTAGATAGTAACGTAACCATCCTAGACCCGAGTTTCATCACATGTTAAATGACGACAATCATATTAGGGATTTTCTGACAATTAGAGTTATGTCTGTAAATAGTGATACCTAGAATACATTAGGGACTTAGTAAATGGTGCTTACGATTAATGTATATAAATGTAATAGCCTGGCCTCCAAGACTTTCTACAATATTATGGGAATATTTTACAATATTCACTTAGCTACCTCATAGAGTTTAGGTAGAGATCAAGTAGTATATTTTGAATGAATACATTCCATAAGCAATAAACTATATGGTAATAGAAGCTCACTATAATTCTCTTATTTTCAGAAGCTCTAGAATCCAAATTGCTTATTTTACAGATAAGGAAACTGAGTTCCAGGGAAGAGAAATGTCTTGAAAAATATTACCCAGCTTGTTAATGGCAGATTTGGTACATAAATCCACCTGTTGCCATTATTAATAGTTCTCTCTTCCCACAAAAATGTTCTGTTTTACTTAGCTATAACTTTTACATGAAAATTGAATTCTTAAGTAAATCATATGACTCTGTTACATTCCCTATCCATAAACCTGGATGGAACACAGAAATAGTATTTTATTAATAAGTAAGCCACAATTACTAGTTTTTATAAATATTAGGGAATTCCTAACCAATTAGTATTACTCATGTGGGTGGGTAGCTAGAACTCAACATTCACAATGAAATGTTTTATAAACTTTTAAAATATATGCCTGGTGTATGCATAATGGTTAAATATTACTAAAAGGGGAATTCTTGTTCTTACCTTCAGTGTACACCTAATTTAATAATAGCATTTATAATTTTTTAAATAAGCCCAGAGGCATTTGGGAATGGATATGTTTTTAATATATCAAAACCATAAGCAGTAGAACATTTCACTGCAGTTTAGAAAATCTAAAGTGCTGCCGGCAGAAATTCAACTTAATTAAAATTGGGAGAACAAATTCATAAAAAAAGGTTTTTGCACTGATTTTTTAAGCATACTAAATTGTGATTTCAAACATATTCATGAGAATTCATTAGAGAAAGTTTTCCATAATATTTTAAAATGATATTTAGGGATTAAAATTGGACTCTGCTTTAAGGAATAATATACATTTCTACATTTTTATATGTAGTCCTTTAAATCAAATTTATAAATATATTAGCTTTAAAAAGCTTTCAGTTTCCTCATCTGTCAAAAATAGTACTCTTAAAACCTTGTGGGGTACACTCACAGATTCCTGTCAGCTATAAAACTATCTCATTTTATTATAAAACCTTATAGGCTTCAGGGGCTGGGTTGAAACACAGAGTATTAAATCATTAGGCTTACTTGATTGATTGCCTATTTTCTTTTTTTTCTCATATCAAATAAACCTGCAACCCTCTTTTGAATTTTTTGAATTTTTTGAATTTTATTTATTTTTTTATACAGCAGGTTCGTAATAGTTATCCATTTCATACATATTAGTGTATAGATGTCAATCCCAATCGCCCAATTCATCACACACACACACACACCCCCCACCGCCACTTTCCCCCCTTGGTGTCCATACGTTTGTTCTCTGCATCTGTGTCTCAAGTTCTGCCTTGCAAACCGGTTCATCTGTACCATTTTTCTAGGTTCCACATATATGCGTTAATATACGATATTTGTTTTTCTCTTTCTGACTTACTTCACTCTATATGACAGTCTCTAGATCCATCCACGTCTCAACAAATGACCCAATTTTGTTCCTTTTATGGCTGAGTAATATTCCATTGTATACATGTACCACATCTTCTTTATCCATTCATCTGTCGATAGGCATTTAAGTTGCTTCCATGACCTGGCTATTGTAAATAGTGCTGCAATGAACATTGGGGTGCATGTGTCTTTTTGAATTATGGTTTTCTCTGGGTGTATGTCCAATAGTGGGATTGCTGGGTCATATGGTAATTCTGCTTTTAGTTCTTTAAGGAACCTCCATACTGTTCTCCATAGTGGCTGTATCAATTTACATTCCCACCAACAGTGCAAGAGGGTTCCCTTTTCTCCACACCCTCTTCAGCATTTGTTGTTTGTAGATTTTCTGATGATGCCCATTCTAACTGGTGTGAGGTGATACCTCATTGTAGTTTTGATTTGCATTTCTCTAATAATTAGTGATGTTGAGCAGCTTTTCATGTGCTTCTTGGCCATCTGTATGTCTTCTTTGGAGAAATGTCTATTTAGGTCTTCTGCCCATTTTTGGATTGGGTTGTTTGTTTTTTTAATATTGAGCTGCATGAGCTGTTTACATATTTTGGAGATTAATCCTTTGTCCGTTGATTCATTTGCAAATATTTTCTCCCATTCTGAGGGTTGTCTTTTCATCTTGTTTGTAGTTTCCTTTGCTGTGCATAAACTTTTAAGTTTCATTAGGTCCCATTTGTTTATTTTTGTTTTTATTTCCATTACTCTAGGAAATGGATCAAAAAAGATCTTGCTGTGATTTATGTCAAAGAGTGTTCTTCCTATGTTTTCCTCTAAGAGTTTTATAGTATCTGGTCTTACATTTATTTCTCGAATCCATTTTGAGTTTATTTTTGTGTACAGTGTTAGGGAGTGTTCTAATTTCATTCTTTTACATATAGCTGCCCAGTTCTCCCAGCACCACTTATTGAAGAGACTGTCTTTTCTCCACTGTATATCCTTGCCTCCTTTGTCATTGATTAGTTGACCATAGGTGCATGGGTTTATCTCTGGGCTTGTCTTACTTGATTGATTGCCTATTTTCTAATGGTAATAATAATAATGGTAATTAACATTTGTTCATGCTTCCCACATGCCAGTCACTTTGCTAAGTACTTTTGAAAAATTATACCATTTAAATAATAATATTCTAGGGTTGATATTGTTAATATCTACCTTTTACAATCATGGAAATGAGGTCTCTAGGGGACATATACATGTCTCCTATAAATGAAGAAGACCTCCTCCAACTTTTTTTTTTCCTTTTACGTAATACCTCCTTGTTTATGGTTTCATTTACAACATAGTTTTTATCAGTAGGGTTAAATGTTAGTTTTGAAAAAAATTAGTCATATATTATTTGTAACCAACTTGTGTCCTGGTTTTAGGAGAAAATAAAGCTGTAAAAGGTATTTGGAAGACAAATGGAGAAATCTGAATATAGACTGAGTATTAGGAAATATTAAGAATTGATTGTTAATTTTCTTCCATGTGATAACAATATTGTGGTTATATAAGAGAATACCCATTATTTTAGGAGACAGTGACTGAAATACTTAGGCACAAAATGCTATGGTGTTGCAAATCATTCTGAAGTGGTTCAGAAATAAAAAGCAACTATGACTCTGGAAGTATGTTAAAATTACTATATCTAGATCATGGAAATATGCATGTACATTGTACGAGGGTTAAATTTTTCTATACATTTTAATTGAAAAAATAAATCAATAAATAAAATAAAATGAAATAAAATTAAAATTTTTAAGGAATTATTTGAAAAAAATTTTAAAAGCTTGGAAAACAGATAATATTTTCTATTTTCTTATTTTGTCACGGTATCAGGGACTTTATAGGCCATATAATCTATTCTCTTAACCCAAAATACCATTCCGTCTGTCATATCCCTGAAGATGCTTCAGCCTCTCCTTGGACATACCTTAAGGCTCAGTTCTGAGTTCTCTGGTGCTAAGAGATAGGTAAATTTTACCAGTAAAAACCAAAATTGAATGAGATTCATGACTTGCAAAAGTAATCTTCACATAGATTAGTGTGGCTGAAAACCCATAGGAAACAAGTTCACTCAGAATATTGGTGTATATCATATGATTGAAATTTAAATAAATGTGGCTATAGCATCAACCTTTCTCTAAAAAGAAAGGTTGCTAGCTCAGAGTTGGTGATCTACATGGAGGCTCAAAAAAAGTGGTGCCGGTGGGAGGAGGTACCAAAAATCTGACATGAGAATCCCAATCATTTTGACAGATGTGACCCTACCATGGCCGTATAGTTTTTGCACTACATATTTTAGCTATAGGGTTAACACTAAGCCTTTAACATCTTTCCTCTGGTTGCTTTCTCACCAAAACAGGTAGGTTATTATAAGTTGTCTTCCAAAGTAGACTTTCTCAATTGGAAAGGCATACTTTAACAAGCTTATATGAGTATTCTTATCTAAATGGTTCCATATATATTTTTTAATCTAAACATTGCAAGGATTTAGATTAATTTAAATTCAATTGCATCATGTTTTCTTTAGATCTTCGTTCCAGGTTTTTGTAACACTTTTTGTCTTGGGTGTTGCCAAGATGGAAAAAATAGAAATATTCAGGTTTTGAAATTACAGAGCTACACATAAAAAAGGAACAATTCAATAAGTAAATATTATAAAGGCTGTGAGAAACTCAATCAAGTTTTAGAAGCCCATTCATTTTAATCACAAGTCTGCATTTAGGATATGACTCAGAGCCTAGCATATTTTACGTTGCACACAATTTAAATAAATTTAGTTACCTGAATTCCACGCCCACTTTACAGTAAACTGGAAGTAGAGAGGAAGAGTGCTAGTCTGACCCCAAGGAAGGAAAATAAAATCTATCAAAGAAGAGACAGCTCAGATAACTGGGGTCTTTCAGTTTATGAATAAACTTTCCTGCTCATATCAGGACACCTCCATCCTATCACTGTATTATAGCATAGTACAGTTATGTTTGGTCATAATACTGACAATGAGTCATCTACAACATCATCACCCAGCATTTACTGATTTTCTACTGCATGGGAGTTATATAGCACCATTCCTGCTCTCAAGGAACTTAAAATCTCTGTGCCCAGAAAATATCAAATTATATTTGGAATATTTTAGTTGGTAAGTTAAATTGCATGGAATACAATTTGAAGACAAATTCAAGTAAATGTTATTTTTGAAGTTAAAAATGTATCTTCATCCAAAATAACTTGTTCTATAACAGTTCCAGGAAAGCAAGTGTTTTACTAAATATAGTTTTCATATATCTTTGAGGGTGTAATATTTAATGTTTGTTTATAATTAATTAAAAAAAATTTTTTCAAACATAAAATCCTGACAAGGTATACGAATAGTGTACTACTAAAATGGGTATAATTTGAGAAAAAATTCTACATCTCTACTGATAGTTAGCATAGTTCTTTTTTTTTTTTTAAAGATTTTTTTTGATGTGGAACATTTTTAAAGTCTTTATTGAATTTGTTACAATACTGCTTCTGTTTTATGCTTTGGTTTTTTTTTGGCTGCGAGTCATGTGGGATCTTAGCTCCCCAACCACGGATCGAACCCGCACCCCCTGCACTGGCAGGTGAAGTTTTAACCATTGGACCACCAGGGAAATCCCAGACCCTTCTTAATTATACTTTTGTAATGAATATAATTTTATAAAATTATACATGTATTAAATGTATAACTGAATATAATTAACAGACTTCCTCCCAATAGTTTATGGAAATTTGAACACTTTATCTTTCTAACAACATTTTTCTTGATAAAATAACAATCTGAGGAATGTAGTATAGAATTGCAAGTAATTGTCCATATATTATGCTTATATATGTCTATATTATTATGATTTCATATAGTGCCATGTTTATGATCTATATAAATATGCTGATAATGCCTGCCATCATATATACATGGTAAATTTTTAAAAAACTCATTAGATTAATATCAGTTGAATATAGGAAATGTAATCCCCAAAGAAAAGTGAACAGTTATAATTTGTAACCTATTTAACACTTGCTAGGTATTTAAAAAAGAAAAACATATATCAATTTAGAAAATTCACAAATATTGTTTCATGACTACATTACTGGGTAATTGTCCATTTTTTCTATTCTGACCCACAGTTAGCTGAAGTTTCCATATTTAAAAAGAAACTGTCCAGGGCTTCCCTGGTGGCGCAGTGGTTGAGAATCTGCCTGCCAATGCAGGGGACACGGGTTCGAGCCCTGGTCTGGGAAGATCCCACATGCCACGGAGCAACTGGGCCCGTGAGCCACAATTACTGAGCCTGCGCGTCTGGAGCCTGTGCTCCGCAACAAGAGAGGCCGCGATGGTGAGAGGCCCGCGCACCGCGATGAAGAGTGGTCCCCACTTGCCGCAACTAGAGAAAGCCCTCACACAGAAACGAAGACTCAACACAGTCATAAATAAATAAATAAAAGAACGTGAATTTCTTTAAAAAAAAAGAAAAGCAAACTGGGCTATTCATTTCAGTAACAGTCAAGTGGTCTTAGTCTGCATTCAATTTAAAAAAAAAAAAAAAAAAGAAACTGTCCGGGTTTCCCTGGTGGTGCAGTGGTTGAGAATCTGCCTGCCAATGCAGGGGACACGGGTTCGAGCCCTGGTCTGGGAAGATACCACATGCCGCGGAGCAACTAGGCCCGTGAGCCACAACTACTGAGCCTGCGCGTCTGGAGCTTGTGCTCCGCAACAAGAGAGGCCACACAGTGAGAGGCCCGTGCACTGCAATGAAGAGTGGCCCCCGCTCGCCGCCACTAGAGAAAGCCCTCGCACAGAAACGAAGACCCAACACAGCCAATAAATAAATAAATAAATAAATAGCGTTCCCTTTTTTTAAAAAAAAAAAGAAATTGTCAAACTCCTTATCATACATTCTTTGAAAATTCAAAATTCCCTCTCTAAGAGCACTATAAATTACTGAGGACTTACATCCCCATTGACCACCTTTCTACTCTGCATTTCTGCCCTTACTGATCTATTACTTTCGCTTGAGACTAACCTTCCATGACTATTCCCTTCTCACTATGTTATAGTGGCCCAACATTTTTAAACTCTTTAAAAATCATCCATATACATAATTTGTGTAATGAAAAAATTGTGAAAATGTTTAGGGGTAATATGGGAATTTCACAAAGTGGAAATGAAAATATCTTAAAATTATAATCTACCTTGTTTTTACCTGAATATTTAGAAAATTGGAGAAAACACTGTTTCCACATTAAAAAGAACAAGTCAGAAAATCTAAAAGTTCATGACCATATTTTTAACCTATCAGAGATGTCAATGAAAAATTGCACTGGCTAAATTAAACAAGCAAGGAAAAATTTATTCAAGAGTATTGCATAGGGGAGAGAGACTGAACTCAACTCTGCTGAAACAAAAGTTGGGAGAGTTGTTAAGCACTGAGGTGAGCTAGCGGAAAAGCACTAGAGGACATTAAAGGGGAGTTGGTCAATGTGGTTAGACCATCTATGTTTGGTAATGATGCTTATTAAAGTTTGGCTCCTACTATCCAGCAGAGGCTGGTAGATAAGAGACACTTTCTTTCTTGATTATTACATTTCAAAGGGGTAGCTCCCAGGTCCTTGTGAAAAATATTCCTGAATTGTAAGCCCGGCAAGATGCTGGGAGAATATTTGCATCTCAAAGGGACAGAGAAAGAATTTACAAGTTTTCTAAAGTAAATGCTCTAAAAAAAAGGAAAGTCAGTGGCCTATAGTTAGGAAGAAACCTGTCTAAAGCTTAGTCAATCTGGAATGAACAATAAGGTCTTCTTGTTTAGAGGTCACAAGGCAACCAACTAACCTGAAGTCTAGGGGGAGTCAGGTGCCTGCTGGAAGAAGTCCTAGCAAACGCTTGCTTGTCTTGGGCAGGTGCCATTGGACATTGGTAAGATGAATTTAGATAAAAGAGTTGACAAACTGGTTGAGCTTGGATCATCTTATGATACCAAAAAGTAAGCAATTCCTCAAAAAATATCAGAGGGGACATGTTAAAAAGAAACAGGAGCCAAGGGGCTTCCCTGGTAGCACAGTGGTTAAGAATCTGCCTGCCAATGCAGGGCACACGGGTTCGAGCCCTGGTCTGGGAAGGTCCCACATGCCGCGGAGCAACTAGGCCCATGAGCCACAACTACTGAGCCTGCGCGTCTGGAGCCTGTGCTCCGCAACGGGGGAGGCCGCGACAGTGAGAGGCCCACGCACCGCGATGAAGAGTGGCCCCCACTCGCCACAGCTGGAGAAAGCCCTCGCACAGAAATGAAGACCCAACACAGCCAAAAATAAATAAATTAATTAAAAAAAAGAAAAAAAAAGAGAAAGAAACAGGAGCCAAACTCTAAAAGCTTCCAATAGCAAAGGTGGGACAACTGGTCAACAAAATAGGGTTAAATCCACAGAATACAATAAATATGCAGGAACCAACCGTGATAGAAATAAACTGAATAAATAATGTGAGAGAAGGGGCAGCTCTTCCTTTTAATTCTAATTAATAAATTCAGAAGAAATAGGGATATAAAAAATGACTTAGGCAAACATCACTGTAATATCTGTGGCTAGATTAAGTGATGAACATTAAAATTAGTAGATAAACACTTGAGAATAAGATTTGGATAGCCTTAAATCATTTTCTCCAAGATATTTATTAATTACAAAGAAAAAATGATCCTAAATTTACAGTAGAGAGAGCTAACAACCAACACTTTAGCCAAGTGATAAAGGGCAACATCACAAGAAATGTAACATACTGACATCTTGTACCTCCTGATATGATGGACTGAGAACATAATATAATCATGAGAAAAACATCAGACAAATCCAAATTAAGGGACAGTCTGTAAAATACCTGATCTGTATCAAGTATCAAGGTCATAAAAGACAAAGAAAGTTAAGGAATTGTCATAGTTTATAGGAGACTAGGAGATTTGACAACCAAATACAATCTTGGCTTTAACACTAGAACAAAAAAAGAATGTTAGTGGAAAAATTGATGAAGTCTATACTTTAGCTAGTAGTATAATACCAATGTTCATTTCTTAGTTTTGATAAGCAGACCTTAGTTATGCCAGATGGCAACATTAGGAGAAACTGGGTGAAGGGTATATGGGAACTCTCTGTATTATAACTGTAACTTTTCTATAATTCTAAAACTAATTCAAAATAAAACTTAAAACAATGAAAAATGTACATCCCAATGGTCAAACATACTTCAGAAAGCACATGCAAATTTATTTTTTAGTGGTCACCTTTCTTTTAAGGGTCATCTTCTTACTTTGCCCTTTTCTCTCCTATGTGTTCTCCTACAAAAAAAAAAAAAATATTGTATATTTTTAAGCAAACTTTTAAAGTATTGTCTGATATCTATTCACACCTCAGAACCTCATCTTCCATCACCGCACAGTATATATTCCTGAAGAAAGAATCCTCTCTCTAAAAGAAGGTCTGAAATCATTAAAATATCTTTTTGTTTCCTTTGCTAGAGTTCTTTTTAGTGAGGAAGTAAAAAGAAGTGAGGGCAAAAATAAACATGAAATTATTAACCCAAATAGGAATTTATTCCAAGGACACAAGGGTAGTTCAACATCCTCAAATGTGAAACACCACATTAACAAAATGAAGGATAAAAGTTTTATGATCATATCAGTAGCTGTAGAAAAAGCTTTTGACAAAATTCAACATTCATTTAAGATTAAAAAACTCTCAATAAAGCATGCATAGAGGGAATGTATCTCAACATGATAAAGGTCATATAAGACAAGCCCATGGCTAACATCACACTCAACTGTGAAAAGCTGAAAGCTTTTCCTCTAAGATCAGGAACAAGAATGACCACTTTTACCACTTTTATTCAAGATAGTATTGGAATTCCTACTTGGATCAATTAGGCAGGAAAAAGAAAAAAAAGACATTCAAATTGGAATGAAAGAAGTAAAACTGTCGCTATTTCAGATGACAAGATATTAGATGTAGAAAACCCTCAAAACTCCATCAAAAAATTGTTACGCTAATAAACTCAGTAAAGTTGTAGGATAAAAATTAACACAAAAAAATCTGTTGCATTTCTATACACTAATAATGACTATCAGAAAGAGAAATTAAGAAAACTATCTCATTTACAACTGCATCAAAAATAATAAAAGTCCTAGGAATAAATTTAACTGCGGGTGGGGCAGTGAAAGAACTGTATATTGAAAATTATAAGATATTAATGAAAAAACTTGAAAAAGACACACATAAATGGTAAGATATTTCATGATCATGAATTGGAAGAATTAACATTGTTAAATTTCCTATAATGCCCAAAACATTATACAGATTCAGTGCAACCCTTATCAAAATTCCAATGGCATTTTTCACAGAAATAGAACAAATAATCCTAAAATTTGTATGGAATCCTATAAGACCCTCAATAGTGAAAGCAATCTTAAGGAAGAAGAACAAAACTGGAGGCATTACACTCCCTGATTTCAAACTATATTACAAAGCTGTAGTAGCTAAAACAGTATGGCACTGACATAGAAGCAGACATGTAGTTCAGTGGAACAGAATACAGAGCCCAGAAATCCATGCATATACAGTCAATTAATGTAAACAAAGGAGCCAAGAATATACAGTGAGGAAAGAATAGTCTCTTCAATAAATGGTGTTGGGAAAATTGGATAACAACACACAAAAGAATGAAAATGGAACACTATCTTACAGCATACACAAAAAATAACTCAAAATGGATTAAAGACTTGAACTAAGACCTGAAACCATAAATCTCCTAGAAGAAAACAAAAGCAGTAAGCTCCGGAACATAGGTCTTGGAATGATATTTTAAAACCTGACACAAAAGCAAAAGCAACAAAATTAAAAATAAACAAGTGGGACTACATCAAACTAAAAAGCTTCTGCATAGCAAAGGAAACCATCCACAAAATGAAAAGGCAATGTACTGAATGGGCGAAAATATTTGAAAGTCATATATCAGATAAGGGGCTAACATCCAAAATATCTAGAGAACTCATACAAGTAAATAGCAAAAATACAAACAATCTGGTTAAAAAATGAGAAGATCTGAATAGACATTTTTCCAAAGAAGTCATAGATTGCTAACAGGTACATGAAAATATGCTGTACATCTTTAATCATCAGGGAACTGCAAATGAAAATCACAATGAGTTATCACCTCAAATCTGTTAGAAGGGCAATTATCAAGAAGACTAGAAATAACAAATGTTGATGAGGAGGCAGAGAAAAGGGAACACTTGTGCACTGTTGGTAGGGATATAAATTGGTGCAGCCACTTTTGAAAACAGTATCGAGGGGTCTCAAGTAATTAAAAATAGAACAACCATACAATTCATCAATTCCACTTTTGGTTATTTATCTGAAGAATCAAAAACACTAACTCAAAAGGTATGTGCACCCCCCCCCCATGATCACTGCAGCATTATTTACAATAGCCAAGATATGGAAAAAACTTGATGGATGAATGACTAAAGAAAATGTGGTATATAAATATATATGTATGAAAATGGAATCTTTTTCAGCCATAAAAAAAGAGAAGGAAATCCTACCATTTGCAGCAACATGGATGGACCTTGCAGACATTATGCTAAGTGAAATAAGACAGAGAAAAGACAAACACCATATGATCTCTCTTATATGTGAAATCTAAAACTATTTTTTAAAAAACCTCATAGATACAGATAACAGATTGATGCCTGCCAGAGGTGGAGGGGTGTGGGAGATGGATAAATTGTTTCTGTTTTTGTTTTATACTTTAAATAAATTGATTATTTTAATAAAAGAAATTATTATCCTAAGATTCTAAATTCCCACCAAAGCAAAATCAGAACATTTACTTATAAGCTGAGAAGCTGTAAAAAGTCTACCTATTTTTGGATAACATCATCATTTCTTAAAGAAACTTTTCCCAAATCTTGAAGCTAGAATACCATCATTAAATGACAACCAAGTTATGATTTAGAATGTTTAAATGGGCTTTCATACCACAATAAAATAAGATGTGGTCCAGACTGTTCCTGCCAAGAGAAAATTTGTGAGAGTAAGGCAGCTGGACAAAGCAACCTGTGCTACTCTTCCTTACATTCATCCTCTGCCCCACTGGGTATTTTTTCTTAAATACCACTGCCACCATATCCTTGGTTTCACTTGAGGGCCAGAGTGTCTCTTCCTACATACTTCCTACTAGCATCTTGCTTGTGTGGACAAATAAAATTTCTCTTAACTACCTCTGCCAGCTAACATAAGACTGTATTATACATATATAACAACATTAGATAAAATATTAGAAATAAGAAATGACAGTCAGATTAAGAGTAACACGGTCTTGGTAAAGAGACATCTAAAATGGCTTATTATTCCATCCCAGTTATTGCTCACCCTCTATACTGAGAAAGTCATTTTAGTATCCATTGCTGACCGCACAGGCACCTTATTGGACATCACTGTGTCCCAAATATAATCATAGGTGACCAAGTCCCAGAGAGAAAGGATTTTTCTATTCCAGCTCCCTGAGCACCCACTTTTTCTCAAATTGACTGACATTAGGAAAGTGAGTGAGCCTTCAGAAGAGACCAATGTACTCTCCTTTTAAGTTTGTTATTTTCCTTCCAGTTATACTGATATATAATTCACATAAACCACTGTACAAGTCTGAGGTATAAAACATAATGATTGACTTACATACATCATGAAACAATGACCACAATAAGTTTAATGAACATCAATCATCTCATACAGATACAAAATAAAATATAAAGAAAGAAATATTTTTTCCTTGTGATGAGAATTCTTAGGACTTATTGTCTTAACAACTTTCATTCAACAATGTTATACGTTACATGCCTAGTACTTATTTATCTTGGACCTAGAAGTTTGTACCTTTTGACCACTTTCATTCCATTCTCCTTCCCCCAACCCCCGCCTCTTGTAACAACAAATCTGATCTCTTTTTTTTTAACATGTTTATTGGAGTATAATTGCTTTACAATGGTGTGTTAGTTTCTGCTGTACAACAAAGTGAATAAGCTATATGTATACATATATCCCCATATCACCTCCCTCTTGCGTCTCCCTCCCACCCTCCCTATCCCACCCCTCTAGGTGGTCACAAAGCACCAAGCTGATCTACCTGTGCTATGCAGCTGCTTCCCACTAGCTATCTGTTTTACATTTGGTAGTATATATAAGTTCATTCCACTCTCTCACTTCGCCCCAGCTTACCCTTCACCCTCCCTGTGTCCTCAAGTCCATTCTCTATGTCTACGTCTTTATTCTTGTCCTGCCCCTAGGTTCATCAGAACCACTTTTTTTTTTTAGATTCCATATATATGTGTTAGCATAGGGTATTTGTTTTTCTCTTTCTGACTTACTTCACTCTGTATGACAGACTCTAGGTCCACCCACCTCACTACAAATAACTCAATTTCTTTTTAAGGCCAAGTAATATTCCATTGCATATATGTGCCACATCTTCTTTAGCCATTCATTTGTCAATGGACACTTAAGTTGCTTCCATGCCCTGGCTATTGTAAATAGTGCTGCAATGAACATTGTGGTACATGTCTCTTTTTGAATTATGGTTTTCTCATGGTATATGCCCAGTGGGATTGATCTCTTTTTCTCTAAGTTTGTTTGTTTTTTTGAAGTGTAATTGACCTACAACACAAGCACAACATAGTGATTCAACATTTCTATACATTACAGAATGATCACCACAATAAGTCTAGTTATCATCTATCACCATACAAAGATATTACATTATTACTGACTATATTCCCCACACTTACATTTCATACTCGTGATTCATTTATTTTGTAACTGGAAGTTTGGACCGTTTAATTTCCGTCACCTATTTCACTCATCCCCCTACCTTCTCCCCTCTGGAAACCACCAGAATCTGCTTGTTCTCTGTATCTATGACTCTGTTTCTGTTTTACTCTGTTTGTTCACTTGTTTTCTCTTTTTAGATTCTACAAAAGACAAATACACACTTATGCTCATTGCAGCATTATTCACAATAGCCAAGATACGGAAGCAAGCTAAGTGTCCATCAATAGATGAGTGGATAAAGAAGATGTGATATATATACATATATACGTGTGTGTGTGTGTGTGTGTGTGTGTGTGTGTATGTAATGGATTATGACTCAGCCACAAAAAAGGATGAAATCATGCCATTTGAGACAACATGGATGGGCCTAGAGGGCATTATGAAAAGTGAAATGTCAGACAGAAAGACAAATACCATAGGATTTCACTTATACATGGAATCTAAAAAACCAAATGTACTTTCAAGATGTATACTATAGACTCCGAATGTGTGCCTCATAAAAATGTTATGTAAAACACTACACAATACGAGGCTATTTCCGCAAGTATAGATCTTCCATTACAATGGTATTCAGTTTAGATTCTCTTGCAGATTTCAATGCTTTGAAATTTATCAGAAACTGAACATGATTTTAAAAATTCTAGATTACTTATAAAAATGCAGGTATACTTATTAAATAAATAAATATAATAGGCTGAAAGAGTAGTACCTCAAGTAAATATTCCCTAAATAAACATTTTTTTCAACTGAATGTTTGGTATTAAGAAAAAAGAGGATTCTTAGACAAAGGACCCACCTTGATGAGCTGAATGTTTTATCTGTATGCATACTACACATTTCTATTTTCTCTAATCCTCCTTAAGCTATAGATTAATTTCATAAATCCCCAAGTGAATTATGAACTGTTTTCCCAGATACAGGATCCTATAATTAAAATATAACATGTTTGGGACAATTTATAAGATGCAACTTTCAAAGGCATGTTTCAATCTTATATATCTACCATCTATCTACTTATATATTTATTTGCATATTTACTTATTTTTATGTGTAACAATACAACCAAACTTCCTTGGAATCTTATAAGACAGAACACTGAGACACTAATTAGGAATTGTTTCACAGAGGCCAAGACTTTCTGGACTCTGCTGACAAGATAAGAATCACGAAGTATTCTTCCAGCAGAAAGTGAAAAAGCTATCCTGTGCTGCTTGTGAGAATTTATGAAGTGAGGCAATATGCTAAAAATCAGGATAAAAAACTTAGAAAAAAATCCCTTCAAACTAACTCCTCTTTCCAAGATAGAACCTTATAATATTAGAAAAAAACATATTAAAAAAAAAAAAAAAAGCTTAAAAAGATTTCCCAAGATCAGGAAACTTGCACAAGCCTCTTACATAGCCTCATCCACCAGAGGGCAGACAGCAGAAGCAAGAAGAACTACAATCCTGCAGCCTGTGGAACAAAAACCACATTCACAGAAAGACAGACAAGATGAAAAGGCAGAGGGCTATGTACCAGATGAAGGAACAAGAAAACCCCCCAGAAAAACAGCTAAATGCAGTGGAGATAGTCAACCTTCCAGAAAAAGAATTCAGAATAATGATAGTGAAGATGATCCAGGACCTCGGAAAAAGAATGGAGGCAAAGATCGAGGAAATGCAAGAAAAGTTTAACAAAGACCTAGAAGAATTAAAGAACAAAAAAACAGAGATGAACAATACAATAACTGAAATGAAAACTACACTAGAAGGAATCAATAGCAGAATAACTGAGGCAGAAAAACGGATAAGTGACCTGGAAGACAGAACGGTGGAATTCAACGCTGCAGAACAGAATAAAGAAAAAAGAATGAAAAGAAATGAAGACAGCCTAAGAGACCTCTGGGACAATATTAAATGCAACAACATTCGCATTATAGGGGTCCCGGAAGGAGAAGAGAGAGAGAAAGGAACCGAGAAAATATTTGAAGAGATTACAGTCAAAAACTTCCCTAACATGGGAAAGGAAATAGCCACCCAAGTCCAGGAAGCACAGAGTCCCATACAGGATAAATGCAAGGAGAAACACGCTGAGACACATAATAAACAAACTGACAAAAATTAAAGACAAAGAAAAATTACTGAAAGCAGCAAGGCAAAAACAACAAATACCACACAAGGGAACTCCCATAAGGTTAACAGCTGATTTCTCAGCAGAAACTCTACAAGCCAGATGGGAGTGGCATGATATACTTAAAGTGATGAAAGGGAAGAAACTACAACAAAGATTATTCTACCCAGCAAGGATCTCATTCAGATTCGATGGAGAAATCAAAAGCTTTACAGACAAGCAAAAGCTAAGAGAATTCAGCACCACCAAACCAGCTCTACAACAAATGCTAAAGGAACTTCTCTAAGTGGGAAACACAAGAGAAGAAAAGGACCTACAAAAACAAACCCAAAACAATTAAGAAAATGGTCATAGGAACATACATATTGCTAATTACCTTAAACGTGAATGGATTAAATGCTCCAACCAAAAGACACAGGCTTGCTGAATGGATACAAAATCAAGACCCATATATATGCTGTCTACAAGAGACCCACTTCAGACCTAGGGACACAAACAGACTGAAAGTGAGGGGATGGAAAAAGATATTCCATGCAAATGGAAATCAAAAGAAAGCTGGAGTAGTAATACTCATATCTGATAAAATAGACTTTAAAATAAAGAATCTTACAAGAGACAAGGAAGGACACTACATAATAATCAAGGGATCGATCCAAGAAGAAGATATAACAATTATAAATATATATGCACCCAACATA
Source organism: Balaenoptera musculus (assembly GCF_009873245.2). Lineage (NCBI taxonomy): Eukaryota > Metazoa > Chordata > Mammalia > Artiodactyla > Balaenopteridae > Balaenoptera > Balaenoptera musculus. The sequence goes on along the minus strand of NC_045800.1, from coordinate 67,686,661 downwards.
GGAGCACCTCAATAAATAAGGCAACTACTAACAGCTATAACAGAGGAAATCAACAGTAACACAATACTAGTGGGGGACTGTAACACCTCACTTACACCAATGGACAGATCATCCAAAATGAAAATAAATAAGGAAACAGAAGCTTTAAATGACACAATAGACCAGATAGATTTAATTGATATTTATAGGACATTCCATCCAAAACCAGCAGATTACACTTTCTTCTCAAGGGCACATGGAACATTCTCCAGGATAGATCACATCTTGGGTCACAAATCAAGCCTCAGTAAATTTAAGAAAATTGAAATCATATCAAGCATCTTTCCTGACCACAACACTATGAGATTAGAAATCACTTACAGGGGAAAAAAACTGTGAAAAACACAAACACATGGAGGCTAAACAATATGTTACTAAATAATCAAGAGATTACTGAAGAAATCAAACAGGAAATCAAAAAATACCTAGAGACAAATGACAATGAAAACACGACCATCCAAAACCTATGGGATGCAGCAAAAGCAGTTCTAAGAGGGAAGTCTATAGCAATACAATCCTACCTTAAGAAACAAGAAACATCTCAAAAAAACAATCTAACCTTACACCTAAAGGAACTAGAGAAAGAAGAACAAACAAAACCCAAAGTTAGCAGACGGAAAGAAATCATACAGATCAGAGCAGAAATAAATGAAATAGAAACAAAGAAAACAACAGCAAAGGTCAATAAAACTAAAAGCTGGTTCTTTGAAAAGATAAACAAAATTGATAAACCATTAGCCAGACTCATCAAGAAAAAGACGGAGAGGACTCAAAGCAATAAAATTAGAAATGAAAAAGGAGAATTTACAACAGACACCACAGAAATACAAAGCATCCTAAGAGACTACTACAAGCAACTCTATGCCAATAAAATGGACAACCTGGAAGAAATGGACAAATTCTTAGAAAGGTATAACCTTCCAAGACTGAACCAGGAAGAAATAGAAAATATGAACAGACCAATCACAAGTAATGAAATTGAAACTGTGATTAAAATCTTCCAACAAACAAAAGTCCACAATCAGATGGCTTCACAGGTGAATTCTACCAAACATTTAGAGAAGAGCTAACACCCATCCTTCTCAAACTCTTCCAAAAAATTTCAGAGGAAGGAACACTCCCAAATTCATTCTATGAGGCCATCATCACCCTGATACCAAACCTAGACAAAGATACTACAAAAAAAGAAAATTACAGACCAATATCACTTATGAATATAGATGCAAATATCCTCAACAAAATACTGGCAAACAGAGTCCAACAACACATTAAAAGGATCATACACCATGATCAAGTGGGATTTATATCAGGGATGCAAGGATTCTTCAATATACGCAAATCAATCAATGTGATACACCATATTAACAAATTGAAGAATAAAAACCATATGATCATCTCAATAGATCAGAAAAAGCTTTTGACAAAATTCAACACCCATTTATGATAAAAACTCTCCAGAAAGTGGGCATAGAGGGAACCTACCTCAACATAATAAAGGCCATATATGACAAACCCACAGCAAACATCATTCTCAATGGTGAAAAACTGAAAGCATTTCCTCTAAGATCAGGAACAAGACAAGGATATCCACTCTCACCACTATTACTCAACATAATTTTGGAAGTCCTAGCCATGGCAATCAGAGAAGAAAAAGAAATAAAAGGAATACAAATTGGAAAAGAAGTAAAACTCTCACTGTTTGCAGATGACATGATACTATACATAGAGAATCCTAAGATGCCACCAGAAAACTACTAGAGCTAATCAATGAATTTGGTAAAGTTGCAGGATACAAAATTAATGCACAGAAATCTCTTGCATTCCTATGCACTAATGATGAAAACTCTGAAAGAGAAATTAAGGAAACACTCCCATTTACCATTGCAACAAAAAGAATAAAATACCTAGGAATAAACCTACCTAGGGAGACAAAAGACCTGTATGCAGAAAACTATAAGACACTGATGAAAGAAATTAAAGATGATACCAACAGATGGAGAGATATACCATGTTCTTGGATTGGAAGAATCAATACTGTGAAAAATGACTATACTACCCAAAGCAATCTACAGATTCAATGCAATCCTTATCAGATTACCAATGGCATTTTTTCCAGAACTAGAACAAAAAGTCTTAAAAGTTGTATGGAGACACAAAAGACCTCGAATAGCCAAAGCAGTCTTGAGGGGAAAATAATGGAGCTGGAGGAATCAGACTCCCTGACTTCAGACTATACTACAAAGCTACAGTAATCAAGACAATATGGTACTGCCACAAAAACAGAAATATAGATCAATGGAACAAGATTGAAAGCCCAGAGATAAACCCACACACCTATGGTCAACTAATCTATGACAAAGGAGGCAGGGATATATAATGGAGAAAAGACAGTCTCTTCAATAAGCGGTGTTGGTAAAACTGGACAGCTACATGGAAAAGAATGAAATTAAAATACTCCCTAACACCATACACAAAAATAAACTCAAAATGGATTCGAGACCTAAATGTAAGACAGGACACTATAAAACTCTTAGAGGAAAACATAGGAAGCACACTCTTTGACATAAATCACAGCAAGATCTTTTTTGATCCACCTCCTAGAGTAATGGAAATAAAAACAAAAATAAACAAATGGAACCTAATGAAACTTAAAAGCTTTTGCATAGCAAAGGAAACCATAAACAAGATGAAAAGACAACCCTCAGAATGGGAGAAAATATTTGCAAATGAATCAACGGACAAAGGATTAATCTCCAAAATATATAAACAGCTCATTCAGCTCAATATCAAAGAAACAAACACCCCAATCCAAAAATGGGCAGAAGACCTAAATAGACATTTCTCCAAAGAAGACATACAGACGGCCACGAAGCACATGAAAAGCTGCTCAACATCACTAATTATTAGAGAAATGCAAATCAAAACTATAATGAGGTATCACCTCACACAGTTAGAATGGGCCTCATCAGAAAATCTACAGACAACAAATGCTGGAGAAGGTGTGGAGAAAAGGGAACCCTCTTGCACTGTTGGTGGGAATGTAAATTGATACAGCCATTATGGAGAACAGTATGGAGGTTCCTTAAAAAACTAAAAATAGAATTACCATATGATCCAACAATCCCACTACTGGGCATATACCCAGAGGAAACCATAATTCAAAAAGGCACATGTACCCCAATGTTCATTGCAGCACTATTTACAATAGCCAGGTCATGGAAGCAACCTAAATGCCCATCGACAGATGAATGGATAAAGAAGAAGTGGTACATATATACAATGGAATATTACTCAGCCATATAAAGGAACGAAATTGGGTCATTTGTTGAGATGTGAATGGATCTGGAGACTGTTATACAGTGATGTAAGTCAGAAAGTGAAAAACAAATATCGTATATTAACACATATATGTGGAACCTAGAAAAATGAAACAGATGAACTGGTTTGCAGGGCAGAAATTGAGGCACAGTTGTTGAGAAGAAATGTATGGACACCAAGGGGGGAAAGCCATGGGGGGGTGTGAGTGGTGGTGTGATGAATTGGGCGATTGGGATTGACATGTATACACTGATGTGTATAAAATTGATGACTAAAAAGAACCTGCTGTACAAAAAAATTAATTAAATTTAAAAAATAATAATAAATAAATAAAAAGATTTACCAAACAAAAATAAAATGAGATATTCATTTGAAAACTTTAAGATTGTATTTTAGTTCAGCGTTAGCAACAAAATGATTATGTTAGTGAGAAATAAATCACTGGGAGAAGTCAATGGGGAGGAAGGGCAGATGGATAGTGATAAGCAGGGGAAATGTGGTAATAGAGAAAGCACTGAGGTGGGTCTCTCATTAAATGGTCGACCTACTTTGGACAAATCATTTAGTCTCAACATGAGTTTTCCATGTAAGAAACTGAGAACTTGTGTCTGTTGTTATAATTTAAACAGTTATTATCCAATCAGTTGGACCATAGTAATTCTCAGAGTACAGTTAAAGTGTAACTGGAATAAAGTACAGCTTGTCTGTGTAATGAGTTAATAATTCAGTTTTTGAGTAATTTCCTTCCTTAATTATAGGATAACATTACTGTTTACATTTTTCTTGTTTATTTTTTAAAATTTTATTATCAGTTGAAAAAAAAGAAAGAGAATATGGAGAGTGTTCTGAGGCACAATATTGGTATGTTATTCCAACAGTTCCCAAAGAATCTAAGTGTGCTGATTTTAGCACTTAAACTTAGATTCTTTGGGAACTGGTTGAATCTAAGTTTAAGGGCTAAAAACAGCAAGTTTATTTTATATATTTATGCTTATCATTACACTACCAATAATATCTATAATTCTCCAATTACCACAAGGCTCAATATATCTACTTCTTCCCCTATTACATTGTTAGATATCAATTAAAGACCTCTTCCCTCTATACAAAATGTAGGTATTTCAATTCCTTTCTTTCATGCAGTTCCAAAAATATTATTTTACATGTCTGAGATTCAAAATGGTTAAAACTCCTTTGCTGCTGCAAAATGAAAACAGAGTTAATAGTAATATGTGTTCCACGTCAGCAGCACTAACAATACGTTGAAAGTATACAGGCTAAATCCATATGGTCAGGACACACACCAAAGTTAAACAAACAAAACATAATTCTTCCTGTCTTCGGAACGTGAATTTGGAGAGGCAAACATCTGGATTAGGAAGGCACTTAGCAGCATACAAGGTTTTTCCAAGTAGAACTCCATTCAGGAACTAGAAATGAGACTCTGCTCAAGAGGCAGCATCTGACGTGTAAGCCTAACTTAGCACTGAGACAGCATGTAGATGAAGCTGTGCCTATGGATGAGCACAAGCAGATAATAAAATTAAGGGCTCAGTGAGTCAGGCTTTCAATGGTAAAACTCCAGGGTATTTGGAAGAACCATTTTTACTGCAGCCTCAATGTAAACAGCTCACAAACAAAATCTATAGTATTTAGAAACATTTTCAAAGTAAAAGATGAAACAGAATGCTTTTTGCCAAAGCTACTCAAGTATGGGATTGCACAGGCCTGTAAATTTGTTTTAAATGGGGGGGAAAAACATGTTGTAAATTATGCTATTTTTCCAAGTAAGGTCATAAAACACACACAAACATCTGCATATACACACATTCAAAACAAACAAATGATGGTGGGGGAAGAGAAACTTTAACGCAAAAGACTTACCATCCACTATCACTATTATTTTATTTTTAAAAAAAAAAGAGTATTTTAACATTAAAAAAAATTCAGAAGGACCCAATCGAAAAAGACAAGCTTTTCTAAGAAAGAACAGCTGATACTATGGTTGGTGTTACCTTTCTCCCACCCCACCTTATTGTCATTTGACAATCTCGTGAGATGTTTTTGGTTGTCACAGCCAAGGTGGGGTGCTACTGGCGTCAACTGGGTAGAAGCCAGAGATGCTGCTAAACATCTTACCACAGGACAATCTCACACAACAAAGAAGTACCTGACCCCCAGCGCCATCAGTACAACAGCTGAGAAGCTCTGCCTTACGCTAATGTTTTGCCCAAGGGTCAGTGGATGCTGGCTCTGACTGACCCTGATGTGCTGGCCAGATTGAGGAGCCAGTGATATCTGCTGAGCTTGTATGCCTTTTAATTTGTATTTTGCTTACAATCATTCTTAACAATAATAATTTAGCAATAGAACTGCAGTGGTAAAGTTCTACTCCACCAATTAGGACCAGACTGAAACATTGGTCACTAAACTGCAGGTCTATCACTTTGACATAGATCCCAGTTGCTTATTAGCTGCTATCTGAACATAAACACATTAGAGTTGATTAGGAGGTGGTGTTATATTTTACTGGGAGGTAAAAGAATATTTTGTCAGGTTTTAACAACACATGCTTCATTAAATATTCAGTAAAAGAGCATATATTTTTTGTTAATGTAACTTCTTAAAGATTGGGAAAATAGAATGAATTTATAACCATGATTCCCTCTAGTTAGCAAAACTATAGGCAGCTTCTTTTTTTCCCCTTAAGTTTATTTGGACATTATGGGTGTATAAAATTAGGAATAAAACTGTAAATAGTATGGTTGACTTTTAAATTTTATTTATAAAATACTTTTTCATATACCAAAGATTTTGAAAGTGAAATTTCAATGACTATCCTTGAATAGTACACATACATGTGATTATTTCTACAAATTATATTACAAAATGGGATCTTATCTTGTATGCTTTTCTGTTATTTAACATTTTTATATAAAGTATTTAAATATTTGTAAAATGCAGTTTCATCACAACTTTAAATCTCTCTTATCCACCATACAGATCTAGTATCATCTTTTTACATGTCTGTAATGGTTATCAGGGGTTTTCCATTTCTGTATATATGTATGTATACATGGAGATAGGTAGGTATATATGTTTGTATATCTGTATGTATATATGTGTATTGAGTAGGCTGTGATAGATATCTTTCTACAGTTCTCCAAATGTATCTGGAAGAAAAATTTTAGAAGATAAATCAATTCTATAAAGATTTTCAATACATAATTTCTAATTTCCCTCCAGAAAATTTACCCTAATAAATATCCCCACAAACTGTGTTAAGTGTCTACTTTCCAAGATATCTTTCTGTCAGGATATCAACAATTTTTTTTTTTTTTTGCATAAAAAAAAAGACAAGGAGATAGTTTTTCATGTTTGTTTTTGTTTGCATTTCTGTAACTTCTGATGAGATGGAACAACTGTTTACATGCTTACTTTAAATGTGCATGGATTCTTTGTGAATGTCCTGTTCAGGAACTCTGCCCAATTTTCTGTTGGTGGGGGTGAGGGGTGAGAATCTGTTTATATACAAACACTTTCTTACATAAATTGTGCTTATCTCCCAAACTTGATGTTTCTCTTTTAATAGTTTTTCAGACTTGATTTTGTTTTGTTTATTTTACTTTATTTTGTGTTCTCAGGAGTAAAAGTTTGCCTGCTTTTTCTTTTTCTTTTTTTTTTTTTTTGGATTCTCCATTTTTATTGTAATATACATGTTCTTTGTTTAGTATATAGATTTTTAAGATTTTTATATTGGAGTATAGTTGATTAATAATGTTGTGTTTCAGGTGTACAGCAAAGTGATTCAGTTGTACATATACATGTACCTATTCTTTTTCAAATTATTTTTTCCTTTGTCTTTTTTTTTTTTGTTTCTATCTTGGTATAGTTAGAAAGTCCTTTATCATCCCAAGGTTACAAAAATAAGTATTTACTTTTTTATCTAGTACAGACTGTGTTAATCATATTCTGCAGTTCATTGCACACTATCACTCTTGGTAAATAGAGTGCTCTCCATACCCCAAGATAATTCCTTCCTTCCCTCCTCCTTTCCTTCCTGCCTTCCTTGCATCCATTCCCATTCCTTATGCCTATTTCTCTATTTCTTCCCTGAAAATTAAAATACAAACTGTTGTTTTATTAACCGACTCTGGTTCACCTTGACTTAGAGGGTTGTTTTTAATTCACTGCACAAATATATGAGTCCCTTATGATTAGACATTACTGCATTCCATAAACACTATATTTTAATAAGACTGATCCTGTGTCAAGCATGTACTATATTTCTATCACTGACTAGATCCTTTACAAACATTCTTTCTTATTACAATGCTTCAGGATAGGTATTATCTAAATTGAAATATAAGGAATCAGAATCTCAAAGAAATAAATAAATTACTAAGAGTCATACAGTCACTAATTAAAGGAGCCAACATTCACCCTAGCAAAGAAGGTGGCTTTAAAGCCAGAGCTCTTTTGTTTATCTCTTAGCGCCTCATAAAAATGAAAGCAAATGGAACCAAGGGAGTTCTGCATATTTTCAGAAACTACACTTTGCAAATAAAATCCCTTTTCTCTATCACATCATTTTATATAATTTTCGGAAATTTCAGTAACAGTAGTTTCTAACTTCATCATTTCACAGAACTATACTAATTTAATGCGACATGCATGGCTACACAATTGCAAGCAAATGGATGTGGGCAGCAGGTGTAATAACCGTCCTGGTTCTGCTTCTGTGCAGCTCAATTTCAAAATGTAGATTCCTGCCATTTTGAACGAGACTTTACGCCAAACTTGCACTTGCGAATCGGTCGCAGTTTCCCATAAATCTAGCACATTTTGCCAGGAGTATGGAGACAGGCTTCATTCACACAGTCCCATTAAAGCCTAGACTGCAGGGAAGGGGGTTGTGTTGTACAGCAGGAAGAGCAGGGGCACAGGCGGACCCCTGAGGCAGACACACCTGGGTCAGTCTCAGCTGTGTCACCTCATACTACATGATATTGGGTACTTGCACGAACTCTCTGTGTCTCTTTTTCTATGTTTTTGAAGTGGGGATAGTAATATCTACTTCAGAGGGTAGTTGTGGAGAAAATTTAACAAAGTACTTGCTACATACTAAGCATTAATTAAATAACTGTTGTTTTCACTGTTATCATCATCATCACCATCATCATCAGAATAGGCAACTGTGATGCCTAGGGTATACTCATGTATTTTACAGATAAAAGCATAATTTGATATCAAATTTGGAAATTTTTTTAAACTGGGAGGATAACTTCTTGTCATAGTGACTCCTCCATGGAAGGCTGTGTTAATTCCAACTTCCCTAAAACTATACTTCAGGTACCAATTCTATGATCCTGATCTCCTAAAAGTCACATTTATCTAATTTCAAGTATATCGTTTCTTCTTAATTTAGTAGGCAGTAGAAGACATGCTTATTCAAAAGCACATAGCTATGAAAGAGGAATAGGCATGAACTTTTAGTACAACAGGAAATTGAAGGAATTTTTAAAATTGACATTATTAAATTCAATTTTAGTAATGTGTAACACCTCAAAGTTCCATCAGAAAGCCAGTAAAGATCAACGTCATTCACAATTTTAAAAAGAGCTATTAAAAAGGTACATATGTTTTGCTGCTAATTTTAGAAGACTTTCCTTTCTTTTAAAATTCTAACCTTCAAGTCAATTGAAACTATAAAGAACTCTGTTGCCACCTAGATTCTTTACTCTCCTCTGCACCCAGGATTTTGCTTGTAGAAGAGTTTGGACCTCTTATCTCTAGTGAAGCCTAAGAACTAGGAGAGAAGACTAAAGTAGTTCTGTCACTTTAAATTTCAAAGATGGGCTGATAGTAGCTGAAGAGCAGAGAGATCAAAACCTTCCAAATTGTTGCTTTGGAAACACATAATTTACACTTTACATGACAATCCCTTGGACTGATGAGGAAAAATGTGAGTATCTCACTGTGTCTACCCAGCCTAGACAGACAGCTGTATATTCTCAAGTCATAGACTTCTAGAACTTACTCAAGTTCTCTACTTGTACAGTGCACTTGCCATTATTAGTGTGGAAGGTGAATATTTTGTTTGCCAGGTGGTGAAGTCTTCACATTTCTATTCTGCTGACTACATATCCCCTCTACACATTTCAATTGCTATGTCTTAGACTGCAAGGTCTAAGTGACCCAGTACCATGAATCATATAGGCAAGTGCTTCGTGAACATTTCTTGGATGCAGATGACTCTTACCTTCCTTGGCAACAGTCTGGTGTGGTACTATTACATTTTGTGTGCCTATCTTAACATCCAATGCACCCAATATCCGCTTATAGCCTGATTTCCTCTATCACTTTCCACTCAAAGAAACAACATAGACCTCATTTTATTTTCATCCACAGCTTGAAAGTAGACCAGGGTAGGCCATCTACCTTGATTCAAGGGCTACCTATCCATAAATTAACTACAAACCCATGAGAAGATCCATGAAAAGGGATATAGGAGGGACTTTATTTAGCTTTGCCAATCAGGCTGGTTCTCTCCACAAATGTTCTGGAAAATCTGAAGAGGACTAATCAGTAAAGTGAATGTTACCAATCTGCAGAATTAGCAGAGGTGTCATAAATGGGAAACCATTCAACAAATGACGATGATGATGATGATGATGAAGGTGACAACGATAGTGGTACTGGTGGTGATGATCATCATGATGATAGTCACTTAAGTTTGACCAGTTAACTATGCATCACGTTGTACAAATATTAACTCATAAGCTTCACAATAACCCTATGATGTGAATAGATCCATCTAAAAAATAAGCAAACTGAGACATAGAGGATTTAAATAACTTGCTGAATAGCAACAGTTATAAGTGGCAGAATCAGGATTTAAACTTGGGAGTTTGACTCCAGAAGTTGTGTTCTCTCTCTCTAAATTGTATTAGAATCAGAAAGGAGGAGACATGTCTGGGGATGACATTTTTAAAAAGCTTTGTTTCTCACAAGTACATGAGCTTTATAGAGCTGATGACGCCACAGCAGGGGAAATGTTTGTGTTCTATGCCCATTCATATTTACATGTGATTTTAACCAAGCCATATATATATATACACATACACAAATATACATATACACGCCTCATTATAAGAAATACAGCCAGTACACCTCATTATAAGAAAAACATGTTTAAATTTATTAAAAATAATAAAGGTAGGTTAATAATCACTCACTGATTAAAAATATGCATATAAACACACAAGATTTACCAAAAATGAGCAGAAGATCTAAACAGACATTTCTCCAAAGAAGACATACAGATGGCCAAGAGGCACATGAAAAGATGCTCAACATCACTAATTATTAGAGAAATGCAAATCAAAACTACAGTGAGGCATTACCACATACTGGTTAGAATGGGCATCATCAGAAAATCTACAAACAACAAATGCTGGAGAGGGTGTGGAGAAAAGGGAACCCTCTTGCACTGTTGGTGGCAATGTAAATTGAAGGTACAGCCACTATGGAGAACAGTATGGAGGTTCCTTAAAAAATTAAAAATAGAATTACCATATGACCCAGCAATCCCACTCCTGGGCATATACCCAGAGAAAACCATAATTCAAAAAGACACATGCACCCCAATGTTCATTGCAGTACTATTTACAATAGCCAGTACATGGAAGCAACCTAAGTGTCCATCGACAGATGAATGGATAAAGAAGATGTGGTACATATATACAATGGAATATTACTCAGCCATAAAAAGGAACGAAACTGGGTCATTTGTAGAGACGTGGATGGACCTAGAGACTGTCATACAGAGTGAAGTAGGTCAGAAAGAGAAAAACAAGTATCGTATATTAGCACATATATGTGGAATGGTGCAGATGAACTGGTTTGCAAGGCAGAAATAGAGACACAGATGTAGAGGACAAACGTATGGACACCAAGGGAGGACAGCAGGGTTGGGGGGGAGGGTGGTGATGGTGGGATGAATTGGGAGACTGAGATTGACATATATACACTAATATGTATAAAATAGATAACTAATAAGAACCTGCTGTATAAAAAAATTAAATTAAATTAAAAAAAAAAACAAACCCAAGCTGTAGATTGAGGTACTTTAGCATGCAAAGGTAATTTTTAGAATATCAGTTTTGCTCTTGAGCTCTTTTTTTTTTTTACTACCTTAACCATTACTTGATACACATTGTTTTTAATAGGAAAAGAAGTAAGCACATATATCATATTTTACCAGAGACTAATCATTCAGAATTATTTAATTTAGATACGTTAAATTTTCAGCATTAAGAGAAATAGGACTTTTTCAATGACAACAATTAAAAGAATGGGATAAAGGGCAGTACTTTGTAGCCACATGTTCATCACAAACACCTATAAACTCGAGAAGGCAAAGAATCACCTGAACACTTTAGCCTCAGAAAATTTTTCCAAATGACTATTGTTTGGGTAATTATCCATTAAAACACTAGTTTTGAAAAACAAGAATTATGTTATTTATCTTGCAGACAAACTTTTATTGGCTGAATATAAATGCTGTATCCGAAACAGTTCCCCTCCTCCCCAGTTTTTTGCACGTTTCTTTTCCCAAAACACACTTATGATCAACATCATTCATCCACTTATTCACTCAGTAAATATTTATATAGCATATTTATTATGTGCCCAGCACTTGAGTTTGGGGAATATATCATGGGAAAAAGGATTAAAATTGTTGCCTTCATTGAATTTAATGTATAGTAGACATAATAAACCAACAAAGATGTAGTATGTCAGATAGTGAAAGGAAATGTTAGGGAGAAAAACAGAGAGGGGAAGAGGTTTATATGGGGGTGGGGGTGGGGATGGGACTGCAGTTTTAACCAGGGTGGTCAGTGGAGATCTTCCATAAAAGGTAATAGTTAAAAAAGCAACTGTATCAGAAAAGAGAAGATTTGGGGAAAATGAGGTCTGAAAGTAGAGAGAAACTAGACTTAAACTAAAATATCAGCTTCTTTGAGGAAAAAAAAGTGGTCACCAGGTAATATATAGAACTTCTCTATAAGTTGAGAAAGTTGTAAAATTGTAATGCAAAGCTATGCATGTGAAATGAATTCCAGTCTGGTTTGTAAATTTCAAATCTGCCTACTTGACATCTTCAGTTGGTTGCCTAATAGACTTTTTAGACTTAGACATATTCAAAATTAATTTCTGATCTTCCACCATCTCCAATGTGCTCAATTGTCTCCTCCATAACGATATAAATGGTAAGTCCACATTCCCAGTTCTCAAGACAAAAACCTTGAGTTGTCCTTGACTCCATTCTCTCTCTCTTATACTCAATATCTAATCTTCAGAGAATTCACTGATTCACCCATCTCTATATATGTTCAATCAACAACTTTCAACCTCTCTATTTTTAAAACCACAGTCTCAGCCTCCGTCATTTCTTACTTGGATAATAATGATAGTTTGCTAACTTCCAGCTTTCTCCTGTACCACTACTCAGACTGTTTTCAACACAACATAAAGAATGACCCCTTTAAAATAAAAGTCGTATGTCACTCTCTGGCTCAAAGCTGTCCAATAGCTTCCTACCGTTCTCAAAATAAAAGCTAAATGTCCTACAATGGTTTTTGTGACCTACAAGATCAGGCCTCCTTTTTAGTCTCAGACCTCCCCTCACCTCATTAACACTTGCTTCCCAGAGCATTCCTTCCTTGAGGCTCTCCTACTTGCTATTTCCTCTGCTATGAAGGCATCAATGAGTAGAAAACACTCTATTTAAAGCTTGATGGAAGGTTAGGTTCACTAACTAATAATAATGAAGATTAATTATTTCTAAAGATAAATAAGACAATTAGAAACAAGAGATAAACATACCAGGCATTTAAGATTAGTTACTAAGCATTAATTTTAACTGAGAACTTCCCAATAACCAAGGTAGGGTGAAATGTATATAGTTTAATGTAGTTCCACTGTCTGACAAGTGAGAGTATGTTAAGGTATTTGGTAACAATCTTTCCTGGATTGACATTTCAAGAACTACTTATTAAAATATTATAAAAAGTTTATAATAACAATGCTTTGAACTTTAATTTTCTCTGCCTAGATTTTTACACAGTGACTTATAAAGTCAGAGGAATGACACTAAATTTCAATTCGGGTAAAGAATTTGTATAAAACAAAGTTGAAACTTCCAGGTACAATACTTCACCGTGGATACAGAAAGATAGAGCCTAGCGACCTTAGCACATAAAAATCCAAAATGAATAAGTACACTGTCCTTTAGGCTGCTTCTCAGCAGAAGTTTTTGTATCATTAAATCAATAGTGGCTAAGTATAAAGAAAACCTCTTGGAAATTAAGGGAGTCGAGCTCACCTTAAAGTACTTTTGTATTTGACGGAGTAAAAAAGGACAAAAGGTAGACAATTCAGACATGGGAAAAATCACAGCCTCAGGGATAGTTCTAACTACCAGGAACACAAGAATCAGTTTAGCAAATAAAGAGAGTTTTGGGATTTGTATGCCTAGAGGGCCAGGAATAAGGAGGCACTGTGAAGGACTTTGGCAAGAAGAAGAACAATTAATATTTATACCAGCAGGTACTGGGTAGTAGGGAGCCACTGAATATTTCAGACTAGTGACCTAGCAATTTATAGTAAGATTTATCTGGTTCAAGTAAGTACAACTGTTGGAAGGGAGAAAGATCAGGAAAGAAATTAATGTACTCCCCTAGACTTAATATATTGAGGACCTAGTGTACTTCTGAGGCAAGGTGGCTTACAAAAGGAAGGTGATCTTTATCTTCTTTCATCTAAATCTAGATTTGTACCAGGCAGTGTATGAGGCTCTGTAAATATAACACTAAATGAGACAAAAACATGTTCTCTGCACTAATGAGGTTTACTTAGGTTTACTGAATGGAGAAAAAAAAAAAGCCATCATATAAGAAATTACACCGGCACAATGAATGTCATGATATGGGAATCTCCATGTATTACAGATGGATGTTGGGAGGAAACTACACTTGGACTTGCATTTCAGTGAAGTCTAAGCTGATCTGGAATCCTAATGATGAGCAGGCTTTTAAAGATGAAGGGGAGGACAGGGAATTGAGGGAATTGTTTTCCTAAGAGAGGGACGTGAGGGCAGAGCCTGTGTCTTCTAGGAAGAATGATTTACATACAAGGGGTCAGGTTTGGAGAGAAAGTGGTGAAATGTGAGGCAGAAGAGAGGAGTGGGGAACAGATCCTGAAGTTCTCTTATGTAGGGCATTGAGGGATTGGATGGGGAGACACTGAGACCTATAAGAGGCTTAATGCATGGTGATAGATGACAGATTTGCACTGTAGAAACATGACACGAGTTCAAGTGAGGGAATGAACCTTCACAAAGCTAGAGGCAAGAGGCAATTTAGGAGTCTGCTATAGACAATCTAGTGCGAGACACCAGTGCCTGAACTAAGGTATTCACCAAGACAACCTTACACTCCTCTCAGCTTGACTAAGCTTTAGACAGACTTTTTCCTGACTCTAAGCTCCTGACTTCCTTTTTCTTAGAGAATGTACTTCATAAAATTTATAGCTGTAAATTCTTTCTCTGTCTCTGTGAGATGTAAATACCTTAATGCTTCTTGCCAGTTTTACAACCCAGGACTACCTTTCTCAAGGACCTGGGAGCCATCCCTTTGAAATGTAACCATCAAGGAAGATAGAGCTCTAACTTCCAGTCTCTGTGGGAGGGGAGGAGCTTAACTTTAGAGGGCACCTTGCTCCCAATTATAAAAGTACCTCCAGTCATGTCAATAGATAAAGTTCACTTTTCCTTTGGGTAAAGTCCAAAGAGAACATAGATGGCCTCCAATCCCCCTCACCCCACCTCTGAAAATTTTTCACCCCCTTGTTTCAGCAGAGTTGAACTCAGACTGAGTTCTGGTCTCTCTCCTCTATTGCAGTGGTCTTGAGTAAAGTCTTCCTTTTCTTTTTAACTTTGTCCAGTGCACATTTTCTTTGAAAGAAGTGATAGTGGAGGTGGTGAAAAAAATGGACAAGTTCAGATAGAAGATAGTAAAACCAGAACTTATTGTATGATTAGCTGTAGGAAGGAGTAAAAAAAAAAAGATTCCCAGTTCAGACTTGTGCAAAAGAATTTACAGAAGCACCATAAGAAATATGGGAGTTAGGGTAGATTTGTGGGGTAAGATGATGCATTCAGGCTTAGAAACAGTGAGTTCCACAGGTGAGCTACATGAGGCAAGGAAACTTACAGGCCTGCAAATATATGCAGCCAGAGCTCAGGAGACAGGACTTGGCTAAAGTCATGTACCTCTATATATGACATCTGAAATCTTGGGACTATATGAGCATATCCAGGAAAAGTGGAAAAAACTTGAGGACTATAGGGCTTACATCAAAACTCTAATGAACCCTAATGCATAAGAATAGACAGAGGAAGAGGAAACCATGAAGCACTGAGAATGATCACCCAGAAAGGTAAGAAAGCAGCGTTACCACCAAATACACAATAGAAATTACAGAAACAAGTGATGAGAACGTGCCCTACCTAGTGCAGTGCTGCTGAGTAATGTCATTTCATCAAGGCTTACCAGACCTGTGCTTTTCATAGCAACCTAAACCAAATTGTATCACAAAGAAGGTAATGCGGTCATGTCTCCATATTCTGTATGGTAATTCAGTATAAATTTAAGTTATTGGGAGTGTATTATGATAATAAATAGGACCTATTAAAATGTTTCCAATTTTTAAAATACACCACTCATTCATGGCAATTTTTCTATTCTCATGGTTGAGGATATGCAGCGTACTACACGTTCAAAAGCAGCAATGAGGGTGTTCTCCCTACCATCAACATCACATTTAAGTGCACGTGGCTTTTTTTTTTTTTTAATACCAAGAATCACCTCCAGTATTTTAAGATTTGATATGCTCCAATTCATTTGCTGCTGTTGACATTTTGGGGTTGTGTTGAGTAACCTAGCGACTGTTCTTATTTCTGTCCTAATTTACTTCTATTTATAGAGCATATAGAGACTCAATGGCCTCAATGATATTCTTTAAGGCAGGGCCGGTTTACAAATTGTGTGCTCTTAAGTGAGCATAATGTTAAAGATAGGACAAATATTAGTCATCGAACTGACTACAAGTCACAATTTCTTTAATTCTGGGTCATCAGTAAATATGATGAATCTTTAAAAAGGTGTCATAACTTTATCATGCTGAAATATGATATGACTACAGCTGAAATTACAAAATTTTAAGTGTTTGTTTTTAATGTTACATTCATTAAATTTAATTTCAGCAATTAGAGACCACAGCCTCAAATACCTTCAAATAAAAATCTGGCCCTATTCAGCACTGTTAAATGAGTTCCCTTTTTCACTCCTTATCTATAGGACACTATGATCAAAGTTTAAATTATGTGAGGCAGAACAGACTTTTTGATTTCGTTTTTAGACCTTACTGGCTTTCAAGCTGTTTAGGCAGAGGGAAGAATCACTAGAACATCTGTCCGTCATGGACAGGGGTAGAGAAAGGTGATTTTAAATGACTACTCGCAAAACTGTCTCCAACATGCATCCTATAAAATATCAGGATGACTTTTTTCTGTTTTTATGAGTATGTACCATAAAATTAGAAAATTAAGCCCTATATACCTTGCTGAAGGTAACTGAGGACTCTAAGATAGAAACTAATAGATCACCAAGCTACCATAATTCCGCAAAGAAGGAAAACTCCCAGTGCAGGGCCAAGCATTCCAAAATCATTGAAGAAAATAGGAACTTGACAACTTTTGGGTAAAAATTTCTGTTTCTACTATCAAAAGTTCCTTTTTGTTATCATTATTTCAGTCCTACATTATGAATATAAATGTACATAAAAGTGCTAGCATCATTAAGAATCATATTAATACCATCTTCCTTTTAAGCTTTTAAGGAAGTTCCACATATGTCCCCCTCCTGAGGAAAAAAAAAATTTCAAAAGATTTTTGGTAATAGAGTGCTAAATATTTAGCCCCACAAAACCAGGAGACCAAAGCAGTCTTATACTGAAAGACTGAGAGATTTGTATTTACAAAGCTCCTTGAACTACTCAAAAGGAAGTAAAGTATAACATGAGCACACACAAATCTATACACATCTTGAAATTCATTTTTGTAAAAATCAAAACTTATTGAGCATTTCCTTTGTGTGAGAAGAAACATGACTCCCCTTTACCCATTTCATATATCTAATCTTCAAAAACAACTATAAAATATACACTATTTTCTTCACCCTTACTTTGAGCATTTTTGACTCCCCTTTACCCATTTCTCCCACTCCATCTATTAGTAATAATAGATATTACTATTATCACAATTTTACAGATGAGAAAACCATAAGTTAGAAGTATCAACTAACTTTCCCAGGGTCATATGGATAGTAATTGGTAGAACCCTGATGTGAACCAAAGTTTATGTGACTCCAAAGTGCATGCTTTTACCTTCTACATTCTATTTATATAGCAGGGCCAAAAAAGGCAAGTCACTTTCTCACCCATTCTATTCACAAAAGTCTTTCAATCCATTCTATTGAGTCTTTCTAACTCCACAGTTGCCTCCTAGGTAGGCTTGAGGAATACACTTTCAGCTGCCTCCCTCCTGCACGCGCAGTTTCCTGAGTGTCTATGGCTACTGCTGCCCAAATTGCCCACAATAAACCAGGGAAGACTTCTAAAAATTACAATGCTCCCTTTATTCAAATATCACAGAAGCCAACGTGATAAGAGGCTGAGTGAGGAGTAACCGCCTCTGTCTCTGGATCCTTTGCTTGGAGACCCCAGATTGCTGCCCAAGAAGTTCCTCCACGGTGTGATTCTACTTGAGTAGAATCCATCTCATCAGTGCAAAGTGATCCACCAGGGAGACTATCAGGGTCTGGGCATCGCTACGTAGTTTCCAAATAGTAACCAACAAACTGACTTTGTTATTGATGGAAGACTGTAGTATTGGGACACTTAGAAATTTGTGAGACTTAAACAGGTCTGATACTAAGGCTTATGGCCTTCAGTTTCACGAGTCATCTTTCTGTTAGAGGAATTACAATATCGACACCATAATATGGCTGTAGCGATAGTACAGCAATGAAATCTTAAGGGATTATGAGATTCTACCCAAGTTTACAAGCATGCTACACTGGAAAGAGTATGGCTGGTACCAGAAGACCTGGGATTTGGCCCCATTTCTATATGACTTGCATAAACTACTGAAACTCTTTGAGTCTAATTCCTTAATTAGTAAAATCAAGAAAAACGTAAAAACCAAAATCCAGGGCTTTTGTTAAATAAGACAGCAATTTGGAAATATTCTATATAGAGTGTTAATGGTAAATGACACACCTCTGTTTAAATAGAAAATATGGCTCAACTTATATTTAATAAAATTTTTAAGAAGCTTTTAGGATTTACAAAAAAATCTTATTATCAGTGAGTTTAAGAATTTTATTTTCTTAGTCTATTTTAATTTCTTTCTGAGTTTTTAAGATAAGAGATGTCTATTTCATCCTTGCTAAGGGCATGAACAGAATAAACAATGAGCTCTGAAGAATGCTCTATAAACCTATAGCAAACCCACTCTCCTGTATCACTGTGGAACGCCTGATCACTGGATATAACCACAGGATCGGTCCAGTGAGTATTCATGTTTAATAATTAAGATAATCATTAATTTCCACCCCTGTTCCTCTGCCACCTCATAAGGCATGCACTATTGGTCTTTTAGTATTTTGCTCTTGTTGACTGGGGACTCTAAATCATTATTTGTTGGTTACAGACCTTTACAATGCCCAGTGGCATTTGCCACCGATGACAGCAGTAACAGATGATGTTGAGTCAAAGCTACTGGGAGTGAAATGCAGAAAGTAAAATGATAATAAATAACTGCCACTCCATTACTAAACAGTGCCTAAGATTGGTTCTAGTACATGTTCGATATAGCAGAGTCTGCATAATCCAAGAACCAAAAAGGCATTTACTCCTCAGTAACAGCTGCAAATAAAAAGGAACCCAAACACTTGTCTTGTGCAGTGACCAGGAATTCTTCCTTGAGCATGGTGTGAGTATTCAAAAAATTCTCGACAGATTCCACTTCGAAATTTTATGGTATCTTCTCAAATTAATGGTATTTGGCAAATATGTCAAAAGGTATACTCTGGCCAGTGGACACAAACTTCAGGAAATGCTGGATAGAATACAAAGTCTCAAATGGCCATAAGACTGAACATATGGACTTCCCTGGTGGCGCAGTGGTTAAGAATCTGCCTGCCAATGCAGGGGTCCAAGCCCTGGTCCAGGAAGATCCCACATGTCGTGGAGCAACTAAGCCCATGTGCCACAACTACTGAGCCCACGCACCACAACTACTGAAGCCCGCGCAGCTAGAGCCCGTGCCCCGCAACAAGAGAAGCCACCGCAATGAGAAACCTGCACCAACCGCAATGAGAAGCCCGCACACCGCAATGAAGCGTGGCCTCCCGCTCGCCGCAACTAGAGAAAGCCCGCCCCCAGCAACGAAGACCCAACGCAACCAAAAATAAACATATATTTTATAAGTAAATTTATAAAAAATAAAATAAAATAGAAAAAGACTGAACATATGAATATACTCTAAGTAAAGCGATGCAATTATAAGAAATACGGGAATATTAGGGATATAAGATGCCTGGGAGAGAACATAAAATCTATCTAAACATGATCTTAGTTCTGGTCAGGTGATTTAGGTAGAGGACAGATTTGAGCTATCCTCCTTGGCTAGTCATATAAACTTCAGGTATGAGAGCAGAATCTGTTGTAATAAACTCACAAGATAGCTATTCAATAAGAGGGTGTTATTGGAGCTAAGTTATCCATACTGTACAATAATCATTCTTTAAATTTTAAAAAATTTGTATTCTTCCTTTCTTTCAGATTGCTGTAGTATCCTTAATTCTGTTCTCTTTCATTCCACCGATGATCTATCAGGTTTGTTGTGGTGGGGTTCTCTGTCTGCTTTTTAGTAAAGGATTCTGCTAACTCTATGTCCTAAGTAAACCGACATGTGGTAATCACTAAAGTTCTTAGTGTGGAAACATAATCCACTCATTAGACAAGTTATATATCTGAGCCTCAGTGATCTTATTAGTAAAACTAGGATAATAATAGCAGTATAGCATAGCTAACACGATAATTAAATAAATAGTACATGCAATGTGACTACCTTTTCTCATTTTACCCCAAAAGCAGAGACTAAGAATGGAAGGTAGTTTATCTGGGGGAATAGATCTTAAGGAACAGAACTAGGGGCCTAAGAATGAATCAGGAAAGAAAGGAGAGCCAATCCAAAGATATGTTATCAAGCTGGTCACTGCTGTTGGAATTGGCTTGATCCCCTGGGGAACTTTTGAGGACTTGTGGAAAATGCACTTCTATATGGTTCATCCAAGGAATGGAAGAGTATTGGTTAAGAGTTGTTCTGGGAGGTGTTAGTGCCTCACATAAGGTTGTGTATGTATTAGACTATCTGATTTGCTTCCTGAGGGATTCCACACAGCAATTACAGGAAAGCCTCAAGGCAGGAAGTAAATAAAATCCAAGCTATTTGGAATGTATAGGGGAGATTTACAAAAGCAGAGAGCGGCTGGGTTGAATATAATGTTGCTTCCAGTAGATTTGATGGTGATGGATCTCTTTTACTAGATAGTGGTAAGGGTATAGCCCATAGGCATTCCAAATGAACTGGACTGTCAGGAAACTGCACAATGGAACACAAAGCCAGGATTCAGAGCACTTTCAGGGTGATTGCCACAAGGTTAGAAGCAGTGGCTTCTATGAAAGATTCTTAAGATCTGGAACCATGGAGATCATCAGCTTTATAACCACCATGGGCAAGTGGTCATTTAGCTGCTGTTTTTCCAAGAACAAAAATATAAATAATAATAAGAAGAAGAACCTTATCTTCTCAGCACATAAAGTTTATAAAACACTCTCGTATGCATTGCCTTCTTTGGAGTTATGAACAATGCTGTGAGAAGGTGTAGTATTATTCTCATTTTTCAGATGAAGACATTTGAACTTTCTAAATTTTAAGTTTCTTAACCAAGGTTTCATTGTCTACATGTGATAAGGCAGAATGAGAACTAGGGCATGTTTATATTAATCCTAGCATCCTAAAAGGTGCCTTTATTTTAAGAAAATTCCCTCCGATCAGTTACTTTGTAAGCCCTGACACACATGCTCCACCTCCAGTAGCTCAGCCGCAGCCCAAGGGCATCAATCATTCACTTCACTGAAAGCATAAGCAAAGTTTACCATTGCCAAAATTCATTTACAATTCCATTGCCATTTGTAAGATTTGATCTCTTACCGAGAATGCCTACCAGATTTGAAGGAAACTAACTCCAGGTGCTGTGTGTCCCCTGGCTACTACAGGACTTATAGATCAAATAATCAGCAAGAAATAAAACCTAAAGGAAACCAATATTTCTAATAAAACACAGGTATTGTGACTGACATATACCTGTTCTAGGCAATTTGAATATTTGAAAACACGGGACTTTCTTAAATGTATCTGTTTCATACATCTCCAAATTTTACGACACTGAATTTAACTAATTAAATAATAATAATAATGATGATGATGATAATGATACTATTGCTACTTAGTTTGTTCTCAATAATCATTACTGAGAACTTACTAAGAGTTAAGCACTGTGTTAAGTGCTCTATTCATTAATTTAGTTGATTTCCCACAGTAATCCTCATATAGAGAATACTATTAGTATACTTACTTTACAAATCAGAAAACAGAGGTAGAGAAAGGCTAAGTGAGTTTCCCAGTAACCCAGCAAGGAAGTGGCTGATTTAGATGTATTCCCAGGCAGTCTTAGCCACTATGCTATACTACCTGGCTTTCAGACTCAAGTTCTATAGTCTGTTCTCCAGTTGCAAGCTATCAGCAGCTAGGAAATCAAACTTTCACAAACTCCCAAGCATTGGGTATAAATAAAGTGAAATAGAACATCTCAGAGTAATTCAAAAATTGATGGACATCATTGGAGAGAGTGTGTGTGTGTGTGTGTGTGTGCGTGTGTGTGTGTGTGCGCACGCGCGCGCGCGCATGTTGAGGGGGACAGAAGAAAGCATTGTAGAAAGGAAGAAAAGTAGAGGAATATTGCCTCAGAAGTTGATTTTTCTCCCCTAGAATTTCCAAGTATATTTACAACTTCGTGGTTTCTCTTTTCTACTCTAAAGAAACAGGTACAAATTTCACTTTGATATTCCCATGACTGCTCTAAAGACCAAAAGTAGTACGGAGTGATTCACTACCTAACCAGAAATGGCCTCACTGTGAGCTCTCAAGGTAGAGGAAATCATTCCCATCATGATGCTGCCCCGGCCTTCTAAGGCTCTTCTCCCTGTGCTTTACAAGACCAGCCCCAAATCCAGGAATCCCTACTGTGAGAGGCTGCCTGGATTGACAAGGAGAGGGCACGGCACACAGCTCTTCCCCGCAGGGAGGGGACTCACCCGGTCAGTTTTCCCTTCAGTCTGAACACTGGTGTGACTGCGGACCTCGTGATCTTCTTCCAGGTCAGAAACATCCTCTAGTTCCTCTGGAGTCTATAAAAAGAAAGCAAAACACTGCTGGTGGAAATGCAAAATGGTAACCAGGCTGGCAGTACATCAAAAAGGAATCACAGAGTTATCAATATGACCCAGGAACTCCACTCCTAGGTATATATGTAAGCAGCTCTTTGTAGGAAACTGCCCTCAGTAGGAAGCCCCTTTCACTGTCGCTTTAGCAAAGCTATATTGTAACTAACTTTTAAACCAGGCACCGCCATGCTCTACTCATCTCTGGCTCAAGCACACCTTTCAAATCTTTTAATCACACGAAACGTTGCCTAACTTGTCTGATCTTTCCATAGATCAAAGAAGTAGAAATGAAGAATAAGTAATTAACAGATGACCAGATCTCTTCCCTAGCTTCCCCTTCAGTAATCTCATGAACAAACTGTGTGAACGAGAAAGCATCTAGAGGAAGATCACAAGAAGTCACTGAGCCTGCATACAGTGGGAGGGGGTGACAACTCTGAGCCCTATCCCAATGATTAACTGGGATTACTTCCTTTCTTCCCTTTAAAAGCTTTCAGGCCAAAGCAGAATCTTCGGAGGTGGTTTCTGGGGGATGTTGAATCCACCGTCTCCCCAGATTGCCAGCGTTTTGATTAAAGTCACCCTTCTTTCTTTATCTCTTGAGTATTCACCTTTTAAGTGGTGAGCAGCAGGGCCCAATCCATTCGATAACACACCCAAGAGAAATGAAAACATATGTCCACACAAAAACTTGTAAATGAGTGTTCACAGTAGCACCAATCATAAAAGCCAAAAAACATATCTAGTGATGAATGAACAAACAAAATGTGGTAAATCCATACAATGGAGTATTACGTGGCGTAAAAAGGAGTAAGTACTGATACATGCTGCGACATGGGTAAACCTTAAAACTATTACGCTAAGCGAAGAAAGTCAATCACAAAATAGCACATTACTGTATGATTCTATGTATTGGAAACTCTAGGACAGTCAAATTTATAGAGACAGATATCTGATCCGCTGTTCCTAAAGGAAGGAGTGGAGGAGAGGGTTGGGAGCAGTGACGCTAATGGGTATGTGGTTTCTCTTTGGGATGACAACAAAGTGCTGCTATTAGATAGTGGTAACGGTCACACGATCTCAGGAATATATTAAAAACACTAACTTTTGTACTTTAAAATGGTGAATTTTATGGTATATGAATTATATCCCAACAAATTTTGAAAGAAAAGGAAAGCAAAAATGATCAGAAGGACATTTTTCTCTGAGTAGCAATTTGGGTAACCTCTATGTGCTTACCACAAACCAAGGTGTTTACAGGTGATAAATAAATGGAATAATTATCATTAAAACCATATGACATCAAAACACCAAAAATTGAGAAATTAAATTTTCTTAGAACTTAATAAGTTAACATCAACTTTAGTGTCTATTCTAAAGAGTTAACCTACTTTCATTTCTTTTTTTTCTTGTTTTTCATTTCAGCTTAAACATCTCTTGTTCAGGGAGGTGTCTTGATTAAGAATCCCCTAGACTGGCTTGAGCTCCTCCGCCAAGCATTTCCTGAAGCCCTTTACTTTCACTATCACACTGCTCATCTTACTTTATGGTAGCATTGTTTGTTGAATTAGTAAGCCAACGGTTGAACTGTCTGTTCTTTGAGGTAAGGACTAGGTCTGCTCTGCTTACTATCATCTCACCACAACCTAGTATTAATACATACATGCTTTTGAATGAAAGAAGCAAAATTATCAGTGATAGCCAAAAATACAGCTGGATATGAGCAAAACAAAACATATCAACAGCAATAACAATTTGTCCTCACTGAACCTCTACTGTGCTTCCATCTTCTGTATTTCAAACTAAATTTTTTTATTTGCTTTTTGTTGTTTTTCTCTGCTCAAGGTTTCCAATCCCTCAGTCCCACCGGGGCAATAATTTAAAGATATCAGTCATTATTGCAAATACAAGTATTGCAAAGTAAAGTCGTTACTGCAAATATAAAGTACTTAACAAGAATTCATTTAATATTTTAGTTTACACAGTCTCAATTTTAAACTCAGATTCCTTTGTTACAAAGCTCTGGTGAGAAATCCAAAACACAAACATTTAGGTTTCGTGAAAAATATCCAAAAGTGAAAGTGGAAGGTGTCTTGCATATACACCTGGCTGTTAAAGGGTGGAAAGGGGCAGGACCTGCCTCCTCAGAACAGCTCCGGTTTCCCTTAAACCTTGATCTGCACACAGGCCCTTTGTTTATTTTCAGGGCTGTGAAGAGCTTTCCTTCCCTGGGGCCATTCGAGACATGGGAACTTGCAATGATTAGCTCACACTGTGGGGCAAAATTACCAATTTCCTAACTACTAATGGTCTCAGAGTCTTTCTCAGCTCATGGATCTTTAACCATCAATTTCTTTGTTCTCTGACACTTGCACTGAGCAGCTCCCATCACTTTGTGTTGATTTCAACTGACTCTCATTGGATATTAATATCCACCCTCCCACCAAAGCCTCCAGTGTGCTAAGTAGTTGTTATCTATATGTTGATCTCTATATGCAGTCCTTCTTTGCTGCAACTACGTGCAGCTATGATCACAGGGCAATTTACTCTCTCTTCTTAGGTATTAATAGCATGAGTTTGCCATGAGGGAATTTCTGTACAATCACATATTTCATTATTAGCTATTTTTGCGTATTCTTCCCAAATAGTCTTCAGAAAGGATCTTTACAATTTCCCTCTTGATACATTATCAACCCCTGTAACATCTGAACGAGTTCAACTGATCAAATTCCTTTTCTTGAGTCCTGTTGTTTTGCAGCTGAAGGCCGTCTGGTACCCCTACTGTGATCTGTTTCTTATAAATGTCTGTTGTTTATTACTTGGATTATACTCTGTCACGTGGTGACATATAACTTCATCATCAATCCCAGTATTCTGTGCAATTCGAAAATAAAGTGACTTAACCGAAATTAAGAGCAATTGCTGCTCTCAGAAGTCACAAGTACCATTTTTGTTGGTGATACTGCAGAGAGAGATAAGCCTACCATTTACACCCACGTACTTATGTACTTTTCCTTATCTTTAACAGGGGACTAATAGTTTTCTTGCAAAACCACCACAACTGACCTCTTCTTTTCATGAACAAAATCAGTGGGGGAGTGTTCAAAACACTTGCTGGCAGCATTTTGCATTCTGTAAGGTAAGCAGTTGGAATGGTATTGTAAAAATAAAAAGTTAAATACACAATGTTACAGTTTAAGTGGAAACTAAGAAAGAAATAGGAGTACTCTTATCATTTTGGGGGTGTACATTACGCCTTCAAGCTGAAGAAAAATTATAACAGAAAGAGCAAACATTTAAAAAAGGGAGGAGGGAGGATGGGCTGCCCTATATTTACACTCTTAGAAACAGCTTGCTTTTACTCATCTAGTCACTTTGGAAGGTTAAACTTCTGGAAGGTGTGTGAATGCGTGTGTGTGTGTGTGTAACCTGTGTATGTTTCTAATCAATTTTCATCCTGTGGGAGGGGACACCAACTATCTTAGATCAGTGTAATATAGGAGAAAGACCATAAACTGTTGAATAATACAGACCTGAACTTGAATTCTGCCCCTCCAGCTAGCAATTACAGAACGTTGGGCAATATGTGTCTCCTTTTAAACTTTGGTTTCTTCAGAAAAAAATTTTGGATAATGATACCTAACCCTGAAGATTGTTGTGAGACTCAATTGTACTGAGAACACTTTAAGTGCTTAGTCCACAGACACAGCTGGGGTGCAACAAAAGTCGTTTCTTTCTGTCTAGTGTTTGTTCTTCTCTTCCCTCACTACCTTATCCCTCATCCCATCACAACCTTTTAGATTTGTACGATAAAACTTTTGTGGTAATTGGGGTGCCTCCATTTTACTCCATATCCATTACTCTGGATTAACACGATATTTACTAGCTGTCTCTAGTTACGTTCACCTGATTTTTAGTATACAATGTCATTGTGCTAACAGGGTATAAAATAATTCCACATACAGTGCTTTCTTCTAAATTTCAAGTAAAGATCTCTTTTGATCCGATTTTAATCATGTATAAGAGTAAGATTATCTCTTAAATTGGTCCCAGCAGAGATACACTCTAACATAGATTCTCAGGGATGACAGAAATAACTTTCCTTCTCTAAGCTGAGCTGTCTCTAAACCAGACCAATAGGAAGATATCCTATTTTTTTCTGGAAAAAGTGATGTTAAACTCAGTTATTACTCATTTATTTCTCCTATCAGAATTCAGGAAAACTATTTCATATTTTCCTATTTTAACTCTTGCTTATTGTGAAGCCTTCCTTAGGCAACCCAAAGTGATTTGAAATTAGCTGAGTTTCCTCCACCTTTAAACAGCAAAAATATTACCTAATCCTTAGGGCTACTGTGAAGATAAAAGAAGATGATGGATGGGAACATTATTCAGTGACTAGAAAAATACTGAATGTTCAATATTGTTTATGATTATTATAAATTACTATTACAGTACTTTAAGATCTCACTTTATTTATGTAAGAGTCCAGGAACAAGTATAGAACGTGAAAATAGTCAGGCTGAGGTTTTTATATAGAAACTGAGCATGGAACAAACAGCAGTAGTACATGAAACTTCAGGGTCACAATAAATTGGTGGTGAATATGTATAATTTAAAATATATATTTATTGAGGTATAAATGACTGCTTTATATTGCTTTCTCACCCTCCACACAAAGGAGCTCAATGGTTTCTATAGACTTATCTCATTAATTCTTTCAGCATCCTTAGTGAGACAGGTAGGCAGTATTATTATACCTTAAAATTCACTTGCACAAGACTTCATAAATGTTTAATATTTAAATATAAGGAAATAAATCTGTGGTCACCAAAACAGCAAAAATAAGGAAAGAAAGAAAGAGGGAAAGAAGGAGAAAGAGAGAGGGAGGGAGGGAGGGAGGGAGGGAGGAAGGGAGGAAGGAAGGAAGGAAGGAAGGAAGGAAGGAAGGAAGGAAGGAAGGAAGGAAGGAAGGAAGGAAGAAAAAAATAAAGGAAAGGAAAAAAAAGATAATCTAGGAAATAGGAGTCACGCTTGGCATTTTCTTCTCAGAATTAAGGTTGAATTCTAAATCATACACATGATTTGATCATAAATCATACTTCTCTGACTATCCCTCAATGGCTTATTACAATCAAATAACTGCCACAACAATGTCAGTAGTGGTCTGACACAGAGAAGGAATTATGCTGCGGATAGTATTCTGAAACAGGAAGCTGCAATAACATGTTCAGTGAGATTATCTTAGCTGAGGTGATAACACAGGCTGATTTTGGAATGTTAGGAGAGACCAGAATTAAAATACATTAAAAAAAAAAAAGGAATAGATACAACAATAGCACAATTCAAATTATAGAAAACTAAAAAACACCCCTTGCTGAATGCACACACACACATACACACACACACATACTTTTTTATTTTTCTTCAAGAAATCAATATTCTGTTCTTGGCATTTATTGACAAGGTTGTTGATCCTTTTCCTGAGCCACTGTTTTTCTAGTTTCCAAGTCCTATAAATTATTTAAAGGGTCACATCTCAGAAAAATGTAACCATCACATTTAACTGTCAAGCATTTCAAAATATTACCAGAAAATATAGTATACAACTGGTTGTGTGCTACACATGGGCTTTTTAAAACTACAGACCCCTGGAATCAGCCTTTGAGGGAGAGGCCCAGTAACCTATATTTTTATAAAGTTGTACAAATGATTCTGATGTGTAGTTCTTCATGAGAACCATTGGCCTGACATTGAATTTATTTTAATTTTTTGATTGGTTTGGGCTTAGTTAAGTGTCCCTGTAACAATATGAGTTGCAAGACTGTAGTGGCAATAGTTAATCCCAGATCTTCCCTGTCACCTGAAATGCAGCCATTTTGCATTTTAAGTATGCCTTCCATTGCTTGTCAGTTGAAGGGTTAATTTATCACATTCTTGGACAGATAATGAGTAAGTGGCCAGAAGCCATTTTGACTATTAAACTAAATTATACACTCAGTTGGAGCTGCCAGAGTTGTCAGAGACAAAGGACTCGATTCTCACGGCAAGCACTATGGATCCCTAACACATGGACTTTTCTACTCCTCAAATAGGCCCCAATCATCAGTTCATTCCGCATCAAGATCTTGGCCTCCTAGTATCTAGTGCTCTCCTGCCTGGCATGCTCATCCTGCAGCTTTCACACAGCTGACCTTTCTACCATGCGAGTTCAGATGGCCTATACTCAACCCTATCCGTCTTCCCTGGTCAACCCATCTGAAGTTAACCTTTTTCCTACTTCATTTAGTAATTGTAGCACACCCTGTGCATTTTTCTTTAGCCCTCTGCTATGATCATAACCTGAAATTATATTTTTCTTCTTTTTCCTTTTTTTTTTGGGAGGGGGGAAGGAGATACGTTTTGGTCTTACCACATTAGAATACAACATCTATGAGAATAGGGATGTTGTCTGTCTTGTTTACCATTCTGAGCACCCCAAACAGCATATACTAGGTACTCAGTAAAGATATCCTAAGTGAATAAGGGAACAAATGATTTAATGACCAGTAAGCTTTGGTACGAATGTCAGAAGAAAGTCTTAGGAACATTTTTGAGCTATGGAGTAAGCCTTTCCTTTCTGCCTTCAGTAGGTGTTGATTTAATAATTCCTTGCCTAAGGGAAAGTCTGAGGCAAAATTACCAGATTTGTTTTTTAAAAATAAAGCCTATGGAAATTAGAGATAATAGATTTTGTACATAGAGAAATTTTCCACAAGTTCAAAATTCTCAGACTTGGAAGACCAGGACGATGTGTAGGCATCCCATGAGCAGTGCAGTATGAATAAAACAGACTTGAGAGAAATGCCATCTTCTAAACTCAGACCAGAGTTTCAAGTCTCACCAGGGCCCTGTGGCACAAACTTGTCATGGAACAGTAAGTAGTAAACCGGAATGAGCCACAAGGGCTAGAACAACGGACATTTCATTGGTAACGAGTGGGGGGAAATGACAGAGACTGTTAGGTCCCTCTGATACCCTGATAAAGCTAAGTCTCTAGAAAGAGTTTTTCTCCACCTTGGCACGATTCATATCTTGGTCTGACTAATTCTGGTTATAAGAGGCTGTCCTTGCATATTGTGGGATGTTTAGCACCCACCCTTAGCTTCTACTCACCACATGCCGAGGGCCCTCTCAAATTGTGACAATCAAAAATATCTCCAGACAGCTCCAAATATCCCCTGTTAGGGAGGGCAGGAAATCACCCTTGTTTGAGAACTACTGCTCTAGAACTTTGGTTCACCTGGCCCAACACAGGTGGTAGGGGTAAGTGGTCCTACATAACTGGTAAGGGGGAGGCCCAATTACTATGTTTAAATTTCCCATGAGCAAAGTTAAAATTTAGTTGACTTAAGGAAGATAAAAATAAAAAGTAATTTTTTTTATTGTACATCTCAATTTGTGGACTGAAATTCATACCCCTAGAATACCATTATGGGTTACAAGATGGAAGAGGGCACTCTATTCATTTTAGTCTATACCAAACAACTGGAAGAAAATATCAGATGAGTTTATTAAAATTAACCAACTTGGTTATAGTCTTAATACCAGCACTTAATAAGCTGCTTTCATTCTGTGGTACTTCTTTTCAACTTTTAATCATAATGAAGACATTATTACCTAAAGAAATGCAGTGATAATCCAAGTTTGCTTGATCAGTCATAAAGTGGTTAGGAAAAAAGTCATCTCAACTAACATATTGGAGTGTCTATTTTTATGTATTGATATATAAACACAGGCTATTATGATAGAGTCTGAGGATCCTGAAACAAATAAAACAATCTTTGTCCTTAGGAGAGGTAAAGGACAAAGATATTAAATGGAAATTTTTAAAAATCCCCTAGAGTTGTATGGTTTGAGACAGATTGGTGAGACATGGAGAAATTTCCTTAGAATTGTCAGGCAAAGAGGGGAATGAGCACAAAGTGTCCCAGGGTAACCTGGGAAGATATTTCTTGTATTGTCAGAAAGCTGCTAGGCTTGTGTTACGGTGGTAGGTTGATGAACTCGAAGTTATGTTACCTGGGTTTTCATTCTAACTTTGCCATCCATTAGTTGTATGTTGTTGGTCAAATCTCAGTATTTTCCTCTGCTTCAATTTATTCATCTTTAAAATAGGAATGGGAAGTAAGAAAAACTTGATAATTTCTGCAAGTCCTATGAGTTTTAAGATTTTGGGAGTTTATGCTTAAACTGAAAGCATAACATTAATATTAATCTAGATGAAATGTTTCCTCAGCACTAGGAGATCTCAACAGTAGGGAAGACCTGGTAAATCTTTTGAGTTCAGCTGACTGAAACATAATTCACTCCAATTCATCGTATCACTTAGAAACATGGTTAATCTGATGAGCATATGTATCTCCTCATTGTCACAAGGAGAGAGAAGGCATCTAGTATTGTTCTCAATTTTATAAACTGAGCATCTCACACAGTGCCTGGCAACAAGTTGGTGCATGGAAAATATGGTTTTTAATGAATGAACACATCAAAGAAAATAGATAAGAAAATAAAGAAGGATGCAAATAAAGATGTATTTCTCTATTTTTCCCAATAGAGCAATGGCAGATTTTCTCCTTACAATCTTTCAAAAAATAATTCAAAACTGCCTTTAGTTACCATTATTATTCCTCTATGTTTCACAAGCCTTTTTTTTTTTTTCTCTCTTTTCCAGCATGTTAAGAATGTAGCACCATGTGAATCATTCCATATGAAGAACTAAGGAGCCTGAGTATTATACCCCTTAAAGGTTACAACAATTGAAATGCAGTTTGAGAAAGCAAAGTCACAGAATATAAAAAATATAGCCTAAAGTAAGATAAAAAAAGAGTACATCTATAATGTACAAGAAGATATGATTAAACATATAGTCAAATAGGACAACTTTGGCAGATAAATCTTGAGCATGTAGAATATTGCTGTCAAAGGAGACACAGCCCTGAGCCTAAGCTGTTCATCTATTTCAAATGAATTGTCTGTATTTGTTCACTACTTAGAAACTTACCCAGGCCAGCAGCCATCAAACAGCCAATCATTTGCTACCTTACACTTGAGTCTGGATTATGGTGATTTTCAAAGGAGGTGATCATTATAATCACTTAAGTTTATATAAAGCCTTTCTAAGGACTCAAGCAATTATAAAATCACATAGGGTAAATCATATTTTAACCTCAGCCCCTCCTTCTATCAGGAAGACTGTGGGCAGTCAACTCTCTGATTCTGAGACACTAATGAAGCTAATAACTGTAGAAAAGCACCCAGCAAATCAGCAAGATGGTCATAAATGAAAGGGGCATCATCAATATCATTGTACTTTTCCAACCACCAAATGAGTTGGTGATCTAGCTCTGATTCCAGGACTGCATGTCTAATTCATGAAAACTGTCCTAAGAAATCATAAGAAGTATTCCAGATTGAAGGAAGACGAATGAAGCCATGAAGAATGGGGTTTGGATGAAAGCATATTTTTGGAAAGTTAAAATATTGAAATATCTAGACTCAAATCAGGACCCTTGAATTCTTCTCTTTGAGAACAGAAAGGTAAGATAATCATTTTAACTGAGGTCTTAATATAATTCATTAACAACACTCTGCTGGGGTTTTCCACATTTCTTTTCTCATTCAATCTTAACAATAAACCTGAAGAGGTAAATGTTACCATTTTAATACCACAATTGAGGAAACTGCGCCTTCGAGTTAATGGAACCTAATCTAATATCACAGAGCTAACAAAGGGCTGCTTCAAAGAGGATCCAGTGCTCATTTTACAAGCCATGTGGCTTGGAAGTCACAGTGCATGATAAATGTGGGGGTTGAGTAGTTAAAACTTACAAGTCTAGAAAATGAGCTTCAAACAGCATGAATATACTGCTCACAGAGCAAGGTGGGTCAGATATTTAGGGGCTTTGATCCGTGCGCTATGACCGGTCCTTATCTCTTCATACCCCCGCCAGATATAATGTCTGGACCTCAGTAAATTTGATGTCTGGAACCACGGATGATTCAGCTCTTCCTTACCGCTTCACTGCCACCTATCTTGAACCATATATTGCCTTTGAAAAGCCAACTCAAAGAAATCCTGCTTGTTTCTCAGGCTGGCACACTGGCTTTAAGTTATACAAGCTTGAAACCAATTCAGTTTTGGCCCATAATATGATAGCATGAGCAAAAGCTTGCCAATGGATCTGCCAAAAAAAAAAAAAGGCTCCTGAGTTATTTCTTTTTCTTCTCTTTTCTTTTAAAGTTCTATATAAATTAGGCTATACTAATCAGCAAAACTACTAAATGTGTTTTGGACAGAGCTGAGTTTACATCCTATTTATAACCTATTTCCAAATTATAAACAGAAAACCTAAGGTAAGTAACTTGCCAAAGTTCTTATGGCCAGGCAGAGACTGTGACGCAGCAGAATATAAAGATTGCATATCTGGATTCTAGGTCAAATGCTGCCTTTAGTAGCTTGTGACCTCAAACAAGTATTTAACTAGTTGAGAACTCACCTTCTTCAGCAGTAAATGAAAGGACTGAACTAAATGATTTATAAAATCTCATTCAATTCTACTGTTCACTCTATAAGTCTATTGCAGGTTTGGTGACACTGTATCAGGAAAGATACTTTTTTTTTTTCAAGAAAATTCTGAATTAGCAGTATACCGTTCTTTGGAAATGCTAAACACAATTTTAGATCCCAAGTCCCTTTTGGTTTGTTAACCTCTCAGGAGGGTAGAAACAACTTTTTATACTTACTTTGTCCAGGACTACATAGGACAAAGTTAGGGCTCTTCACAGGCAGTAACTGATGATGCCACGGAGAGCTGCGGCAGTACAGTTACGGTCACTGCGCTATAGGTGAGAAATGTGCTGTTGTTGGAAACGACGCAATAATGAAAGTAAGCGTAGTAGCGGAGATGGTGGTAATGGTGCTGGTGGCAACAGAGGCAGCAGATGACTAATCACACAACCCGACCTTTAACTCTTAGGCGTACACACTGCTACCGTGAATATCAGACACATCCTGCTGTATTTGACGAAGGAAAAGCTCAACTTTTCCATCAAACCCTATGCCAAACAGACTCTATCTATGTGAATGTGTGTTCTTATCTTTAGAATAAACAGCTGAAGAGAGGTTATCTAACTTAAAAATTATTAATTTTTTTTCAAAAAACCTATTTTACAGATGTTAAAACGAGTTTCAGAGAATATCTAAGGGCAAAGAAAAAGCACTTAATACTCTTAATACTCTTAACAATGTATACGTACATATATTCTAATTACATAAAACAATGTATATATATATGAGAGTGTTAGAGTGTTATATGTGGCTTTCTTCTTTATAATTGAATTGTTTCTAAATTTTTACAATATATATTTATTATGTTTATCATCAGGGGAAAAAACAAGCAATGAATGTTACAAGAAAATCTGCTTAAGGCTGAATACGCCACTTCAAGGACATGTCAGCAATAAAAAAAGAGCAAGATTGCAAAACTCACTGCACGGGAGCAGAGCTGGCCTTGTCACTTTGCAATAGGTCTATCAGTGTGGCACTGTATTTGAAGCCGGTGTGGACACAGACAAAAGCTCTCAAGAGGGGAGAGGAAAATTGCAGCGTAGGTCTTCATTATCAGAGCACACACTAAAGAAGACTGATAGCAGATACAGAGATCTATGCCTCATCAGGGCCTTATACTGTTCCCCCATATTGCATGGTCTCCTTCTTAGTTCTGTGGATCCATGAAAGCAGTTGCTGTCTTATTTCATGGATCACATTTTTAGTGTCCTGGAAATTGCTTTTATAAAAGTATTCTGTAATAAATATTTTGTGGGAAAGAAGAGTTGGGTGTGACATCCCAGCAGGGATATATATTTTTTAACCTATAGGAAATCTTTTACTTCCAGAAATTATTAGGCAGCCAGGCATAATATCAATGGTCCTAACCAAATTCATCTATCTAGATTTGCAAAGTAATCCCAAGCACAGTAATAAAGCAAAAACCTGCCTGCTGTGTTCCAGCCACGGATACTATGTAAGGCTAAGCAGGATGTCCGCACCTGACACTCCTATTTCACACTGAACTAAAAAACGGAAAACTATGAAAGAAGTTCCACATTACAGAGGAGATATTGCTCGATAAGACAGTAATTCAGATCTATGTTAGACTTTTTGTACGTATTATTCAGGGTTATTGGATTGAAGTTTGCTTTATGGGACATAAGAATTCCCTACACTAGTAGAATAAAGTTGCCTAAGTTGGCAGCTTATATATGAAACAGAACACTAGAATGCAGCAAAACAAATATTTGGACAACCCCTAAGGAAGAATTATGCTCTGTCTAAAAGGGATTTTTAAGTCCCCAAACTAAAAGGCCTATTTGTAGAAGCGAGTGAATACATCATCGTTGAAGATGTAGTCAGATGTAAGTGGTTATGAAACTAGCTCATGGCAATGCACTGTGCTGTTTCCACACAGGTCCTCCTGATCTATGGAATTAGGACAAAAAGTAGAAGCAAACCCAGTGGGGAAATTAGATTTGAAAATTGCATGTGTTCCTTAACATGTTAAACATATACATACCATAGAATCTGGTCACTCCACTCCTAAGTGTTTACCCAAGAGAAATAAAAACATATATTCACAAAAAGGCTCGTACACAACTACTCATAGCAGCTTGTTTTGTAATAGCCAAGTAGCAGGAATAACCCAGATGTTCATCAACAGAGAATGATAAACTATATGACCATTCAATAGAATATTATTCAATTAAAAAAGGGAATGGATTATTGATACAAATAACAACCTGGCTGGATCTCAAAATAATGCTGAATGAAGGAAGCCAAATAAGAGTACATACATATGATTCTATTTAGACAGCATTCCAGAAATTGCAAATCAATCTACAGTAACAAATCAGTTTGCGGTCTGCAGCAAGGAGTGATTAGATTACAAAGTGTCATGAGAAAGTTTTAGGTTTTGATGTATATATTCCTTATCTTGATTGTGGTGATAGCTTCAGGGTTAAATACGTATGTCTATAAAACATATCAAATCGTATGCTTTCATAAGCATAGTTAATTAAATGTCAGTTATACATCAATAATGCTGTCAGAATTTGCATCTAGTTATTCAAATGCCTACCTTGACATATACTACATAAAGTAACAATTGTTTGCTTAGCCCAAGAGTATAATTACAACTGGGACCACGCAATGTGAATTTCTGTTGAATAAGTACATGAAAGGAGTAATACTGCAAATTCAATTTTAATCATTTAATCTCGCTCTTGTTTTCCCTATTTAATAAAATGGACCTCAATTTGTAGTAAGGGACTACATATTTAATTAAAGATTGTTAATTTTTGTTATCAATGTTAAATGTTCAGTTCACAGACACCTTATCCATGGCTCATATCACTAGGGGGCTTAGAAATAAAAAATCACAGCTTTAGTAAAATAATACCAAATGCAGGCTTTTATATATGGACTCAATGTGAAAAGACCACTGATAAGAATGGTAAGATATTATAGCAGCAATGTGATTTTTCTATCATTAACGTGTTTATAAAATATCAAACCAAGCTTTAAACTTTTTTTCACTTCATTCAAGGCAATGGTTTTCAAAAAAATGTAGTATTAAAATCCCTTTCTTAAATGAAATTAGAGAATGCTAATATTCACAACAATGCAAAATATGTAATGATTCTGACTAAAGCATAAAGCAGTGAAGCAGGTGTGTGTGCATGTGTGTGTAGGTGGGCATGTGTGTGTGTACCTGGTGCAAAGGCTGGAGAGTCAGGCCTCCCTCTTGCCCATCTTTTATTGCAGTCTGGGAAATAGTTCTACTCACGCCAACCACCCAGAGACCACTATGCTTTCACCCTGGAGAGTCTAACCTCCCACATTTAACCAGAAGTTGGCCCATGCTATTTCAGTAAAGTATCATGAGGCTCCCGGTTAAATGTGCAGAATTAATGATAATTACATACCTACACTTCTTCTTGTATATGATTAATGTGACTATAATGTTTAGTTCATTTAAAAATATAACAATAAAATAATAAAATAGCTATTACAAATGTTCATTGTAATAAATACAGGGGTCATCTACTGCACTTCATCTACTCTACTCATGTGCATCTCCCTCTGGGTTTATCCAGAAGTAGTCTTAGATGTCACCAGGCTCATGTCGATGTCGTAGAGCATGTGTAGACAAAAATATTGTTTTCAAAAACCCACTCAGGCTGTCTTTGGATGAACAATATTAGAGTGTCATTTATATAAAACACTGAAGCTGTATGCTAAATAAAACTAAAGATAGCATATGCTATATATAAAGCCAATAATTCTTTTTACAGCCTGATGAAAATTAATCCTAAGTACTCTTCAGCTGAACTATCTTTTCTTACTTTTCAACTCTCACCTTTTATTCTTATCTTTTCACCGATTCAAAGTAATTTAGTATGCCAATCATTTTTTTCCTAATATTGTTCTATCTTAAAAACTCCTTTTCCCTGCAGATCTTATCCACTATCCAGAAACCAGAAATAATATTTAGTCTCTGGAAAGGAGAAATCGTTTTCAAAATCATTTTAGAGAGGGACAATCTACCTTGGAATAGGATCCCTGTTATCAATGTGGCGATATGAAAAAGTATGCCATGTTCTATGTAAGAGAATTTGCTAGACTTAATTTAATTAAACTCAGTGACTGTTGGGGCTGTGTGTGGGTGTGGGTGCGTGTGTTTGGTGTGTGTGTGACACTTTTTTTTTTTAATTTAAAGGTATCAAACATTACCTTTTTTAAATTTAAAAAGAGAAAAAATTTAAATAGATACAGATTCTATTCCCAAGATATTTATAGATAACTGTATGAAGTGCAGCAGAGTTAGGTGTTATGGGACTGTCATAAATTGTGCGGTCACCACCTTTATGAAACTAAGTTCTGTGTACTGAGTTTTAGTGAAAATTTCATGAGTATTGAAATATATTATTCACATTCTCCTATCAACATACACCTTTATTTGCACAATGAAAATCTTTGATTCATGCAAAATATCCTGTTTGACTTGTTTTGTTAGACTCTACAAGCTGTTCCTTATTACACTCACACTAATATTTACAAATTGTTTTAGCTTCACGCTAAAGTGAATAATGCAGTGCTCCTCAAGATTTTCCATGATCTTATGGACAGGGTAGTTTTTAATTCCTCATGTTGTTTAACCATCTTTTGATCCTACTAAGGAAGTAGACCATCTAAACACAGCTTTCACTTAAGATCTCAGCTCTGGAATCTTTGCATAATTAAAATAATAACAACTTCAGTATTATATTTTAAACTAAGTAAGGAATAAGTTCAGCATTTTGGGGCAAGAAGTCAGAAAAACTAGCTTCTCATTTTTGCTTTTCATTCACTCATTCATTCACTTTTTCATTTAGTAAATATTCATTAAAATGCCAGACAAAAAAGAATGGATATTGTACCAAAAGTGTTTCCTCATCTAATTGGATAGTGACATTTATTTATTCTGTGACCCTAGAAGGTTATTTGGTACTTGGTTTTATGTACTATAAAAGAAAGATAGTTGTCCCTGCCTTCTTCATGTTCTACATTTTACTGCCTCCTCATCGAGATGTTATTACAGGCAACTCAGGTGATAAATATAGATTTAACTCTGTATACATAATGTAAGACAGTCTTTTCATTTTTATCTGAAACTAGTTTTATAAAGCCACTTTCTCAGTTCAGGGAACATAGTAGTTTCTCACTAAAATTTTCTCTTTGTTCTTTCTGTCCTAAGATGCAGTATAGGAGATAAATTAAGACTATGCACATTGGAATGAAAAAAAAAATTAAATTCCAATCCTGATACACCACAGGTTAATTGTGGGTATGGGGGAAGTATATCAAACTCCTTCAATTTTGATGTACCTATCTTATAGGGCTGTAATAAGAAATATATGAGAAAGTAATATGTATTACTCAATCTAGTACCAGGAACAATAAGCACTCAAATAAATATTAGCTATCATGTCATTCTAACTTATGTCAAGAAATATTAGCTATTATGTCTGATTAATATTGTATTGAAATGCTAAATAAAGAATATTAGACCAGGAGTTAGAAGACTGGTCCTGGCTCAATCACTTACTGACTAGATAATATCAATCATGTTATTTTTAACTTTTAGAGTCTAAATCCTTTATTCTATAAAATGGGATTCATTATACCTGAAAGGGCTTGAAAGTCTAAATAAGCAAAGTATATAAAAATTATTAAAGTATGTTATAAATGTCAATTAGACGACAGCTGTGAATATTATTAATTATTAAGTTGCATCACCTTTTACTTTCACTCAGTTTATTAGATAATTGAAAACACTCTGAAAAAC
The DNA here is from genome assembly GCF_009873245.2 of Balaenoptera musculus. Classification (NCBI taxonomy): domain Eukaryota; kingdom Metazoa; phylum Chordata; class Mammalia; order Artiodactyla; family Balaenopteridae; genus Balaenoptera; species Balaenoptera musculus. The sequence goes on along the minus strand of NC_045800.1, from coordinate 67,647,182 downwards.
CAACTCAAGCTAAGTTGGGCTCAAACAGAGAAAAATCTGAGATAATTTTTTTAAAAAAATGAATGCTTCATCTCTTTAAAAGGTATATTGAAGGTAAAAATAAGAGGCCCAGGAGAGGGCAACAAAGCAGCAGAGACCCGAAATTATGTGAGAAGTGGTTCAGAATAGAAGGAATTGCAAACTACTTGTAGTCACCTAATGCAAATGGCAGTAAACAACAGAAGCTATGAAAATAGCCCAGGTGAAAAGGCCAGTGGCTTTCATACATTTTGTGCTTCTCTCTGTAAAGTACATTTTTCTATATAAAATCTCAGCTATCATATACACGCACATGCACACACACACACACACATACTTACATGATATAAAGACATGATTCAACTGAAGGTAGGAAACCAGAAACCCTGCCCACTAAAGCCCTCTCTTGCACCAGCACAGAGGCCCCTGATTTATTTCTTTGGAAGGATCAGTAAAACATAGTAGTTCAAGAAGTAGAGGTCAACAGTTAAAATTATGTCAGGTTTCTTAATTGAAAAAAGCCTTTATTAGCCCTTGGCCTAATTTTGGCAATTCATAGTTAAACAGTGGAAATTAAAAATCACTAAATACTATTGCTTATAAATCTCCACACCTAACTTAAAACACTGCTAGTTGCACCTAGATAGAGGGACCTATTTCTTACAGCTCTCTATTACTTAAAAAAACCTGCAAAGTTCTTTGATTACACATCTTCCTCAGTATTTCCTCAGTTTAATTTTTATGCAATACACATATATATACACATACACATATACTACATTATCTATACTAGCTTAATATGGCCATCGCTTTGTATTGCAGAAGAGATCAACACTCTTGGAGTGATCACGTGAAAAAAAAAGTTGTTGAGATTTAGTAACTCTGAAATATTTGCCCTAAGACAACCAGTGAAACTGTGGTACAAAAGATTTTCACGGTCATTTTTCATCTTATTACAAATTAGGATCTATTATATGTTGTAGTTTTTTTTACCACATAAACAACATTATTGACTTTAATATTTTTGTTGCAACAAGCGCCCATAAATGAGACAGTGAATTGATTTTAAATATGGTACTATCTCTCTTTCTGTGCCAACAACCTAAATCCAACTTTTATTCCAGTCAGAGCATCTGCTCCATATGGCATCTCTCCAAGGAGTTCTGATTCCTCTAAATGACTCCTGGTATTTAAAAATCAAGACCAGGAAAGAGGTGTGCTCATTGTAGCTAAGGCATCATTGCTCTAAGCCCTTTTAGTGAAAGGAACTAGGAAGTTATTTTGAAGATTATGACTCCATACTCACAAATAACAACAATACATAAAAAAAAATATAACATGGCAAAGTGAGATATACTCCAGAAATTCAAGAATGCTCCACTATTAGGAATTCCAATAATATAATTCACCATATTACTAGATATGAAAGTAAAAAAAAAAATGATTCCTCCAGATACACTGAAAAGCCTTTGACAAAATTCCGTATCTTTCCCTAATTAAAACATTCAATAAAATAGAAAGTTATGCTACTCCCTTAATATGCTACACCTATTTCAGCTCTAAAGTCGGCATGCTAGTTAAAAACACCACAGGTATTCCCACTAAGGTTAGAAACAAAGTGAAATGCCAAATGTCTCTATTATTTAACACTGAGAAAAAAAATCATAATTGTTTGGGAAGATTTGAAATAAACAATCTCTATTTGCAAGTAATATGATGTTATACATGAAAACCAAAGAGACTCAAACAAAAAATCTAAACAACAAAATAAAATAACTCATGAGACTTCTGGTTTCAGCTCTGACATGCAAAGAGCTTAGAAGTGGTCCTCACTGTAAGAAAAAAGCAGAGCAAACTGAAAATGACTGACTCTTCTTAGCTTCATCAGAAAATTGAGGTCATAGGACAAACTTCTACTCCAAAATCTAGAGAGAAAGGTAAATAACATGAAGAGAAACTCAACTAAGAAAAGCTTACCTTTGGGATTGGGATTGACATATATACACTAATATGTATAAAATGGATAACTAACAAGAACCTGCTGTATAAAAAAATAAACTAAATAAAATTCAAAAATTAAAAAAAAAAAAGAAAGAAAAGCTTACCTATAGCAGAAGCTGCAGGAGTCATAACTGGTAGAAACACTTACATGGCAATTTTTATCAATTGTTGAAGACTGAGGGTGAGCTAGCATGAAAGTGAGAAATTCCTGGGGGGTCACAGCCTTTGGGGGCCCCCATACACTTTCAAGGGTTTTACTTCCAGAAACTCCACCTGGTTCTTATGGTGAAGATTTAAGGAAAAAACCTCAGGTCTCTAAGATGAGATGGGGAAGAAAAAATATTGTGAAGTATTCCTTGAGCTTCTCTGTTTTATACGCTTCCTCTCTCCAGTTCTTTATCCAACTCCCACCCCCTCTAGCGTTCCTGTATCACCTAATGTGGGGCTAGGAATAAGAAACACTTGTGAAGCTCACATGCCAGGTGCAGGCCCACTAAAAGACTCAGATATAATCACAGGTTCCCCTCCCCCACACCGTACCATTACATTAAAACAAGACCCCAGTATAATAACAATGGATTACAGATATAAAGTGCTGCAAAGAGCAGACGCTATTAAGAAAGAGTTCTCAGGGAAACCTAATGATAACAGAGGAGAACACAAACAGGTACAACAGAGGAAACAAGGCTCTGGCACCAAAAGTGCATCAAACAATAAACACAGCCCAACTCCTAGGCAGTTTAACATAAAACCTCACACTAAAGACCTATTTACTTCAATTCCTATTACCCATGTCCAGCTTTCAATAGGAAATTATAAGGCACAGTATAAGGCAAACCAAAAACATAGCCTGAAAAGACAAAGCAAGTATCACAACCAGATTCAGATATGACACAGATTTTAAAATTATAGACAGAGAATTAAAAAAAAAAAATCTATTCTAACCTAAAAACAAAAAATACAAGAACTGATGGGTAACGTAAGCAGAGAGATAAAAACTAAGAATGAATCAAAAGGAAATGCAAAAATTCAAAAACAATGAAAATGAAGAATTCCTTTGATGGGATCATCAATAGATTAGACACAGCTGAAGAAAGAATCAAAGCATATCAAATTACATCAATAGAAGCTTCCCAAATTAAAATGCAAAGAGAAAAAAGAATGAGGGGAAAAAAACACAAACGTCCAAGAACTGTGGGACAATTAGAAAGGTATAATAAACAGATAATTAGAGAAAGAGAAGAAAGAGAAAACAGAGCAGGAGAAACATCTTAAGTGATAATGGCTGATAATTTTCAATAATTAATGAGATAGCAAACCAAAAATCTCAGAGAATACCAAGTAGGATAAACACCAATAACTAAATCTAGGCATATCATATTCAAACTACAGAAAACCAAAGATAAAGAACAAAATCTCAAAGAATTTAGAAGAATAAAACCCTTTATTTATGGAGGAAAAAGAATAAGAATTTCAGGTTACTTCTTACCAGAAACCATGCAAGGAAGAGAAAAGTAGAGTGAAATATTTAAAGTGTTTATAGAAAAAAAAAAAAAGAAAAACACCAACCTAGAATGCTATAAACAGAAAAATTATCCTTTGAAAATGAAGAAATAAAAAGTTTCTTCATTTTAACAAAAGTACTATATTAATAAAAGATGTTAATAATAGGGGAAACTGGGCATGAGCTATACGGGAATTCTTACGGCAGAGAAAATAACAGTAGGCTTATTTAGTATAATTTTTTATGTATTTTGTTCATTTAGGTATCAAAAGCCTCATTTCCAGGACTAATGTACAAGGATCAAACATCTGGATCTTTATACTCTCTCTCAATGACAGTAATTTAAAATTAATCTTCATTTGTTTACAATTTCAAATTTCTATACTGAACGGCCAGAAAAGCCAAAGCTCCCCCAGGTTTTCTGGTCATATTGTTTTCCTCTGCCCTATGTGATTTTCTCCCTACTGACTGAAAGAAAGGAAACCTAAAATCTGACAGATTAACAATGAAATCTTTTACAACATTTCCTGAGGTTCATCTCAGATTTATGGCTGCACACTTAGAGATATCATGATACAGAAATGATGGGCAAGAAATAAAACTGTATTTTCCCCTTTCTTACTTCAGTGGAGTACAATTTCCATTTATTCACACCATATTTCCTCACACAATATGTTCTTCAGACCAAAGGCTATAAATGTGAATATATTCATAGGCAAGAGTACCCCGATGCCATTTATACCTTGCTGGCATTTTGTTCCAGCTCCTGAGAGCCACTCATACCTCATATGAATGGCTTACAACATGTACTGACTTAGATTTTCCTCTGTAAAATGAAAGGTCCTCCTTTGACTACAATACTCTTATTTTGATTAGTTATTTATAACACAAACTTGCTAATGAGTTAAAAGAAAATCTGTTTATGAGTGTTCAGAGTTTATCCAACTTTGGTTTTTGCAGGTGTTACAAATTAGATTCAAATTTGGAGGGTGAGCAGTCCCCTCCTTTTTCCTATCTCTATTTCTATAAAGAATATTTAAAACATTTAAATTTTAATATTTCTCATACTAGAATAGAGAAGCACAATGATCCCTTTCAAGGTGGTCATGTATTTGTCAAGTGAAGGGCATGGAGAGACACCGCAAGCATTGCACTGCTCTAGGAGGAACTCAGAGGCAGCAAGCCCCAGTCTTGAGTCATCCCTGACGTGATGTTTGGATCAGACAAGGATGTAATATTACGGGTTGAGCTCTAGGAAAAGGGTTCTGTCTTCTTGCTCTTTTTCCTAGTTATTTAGTGGGGACCCAGGAGGGTTGAAGGGGCATGTTGCAATAGGGGATTCTGTGGTTCTGAAAGGAGCCTTATTAGTGAGTAAAAGGATTTGCAATTGCATGATGGATGTCCAGGGTGTTTGCTAACCATGTTTAAAGCACAGTAGACCTTTGGGAGAAGTTGATGTTTTGAGTAGTCGCTCCTTTGTCTGCAGGATACAGACCAATATTCCAGCTAACTCATTGCCAGACAACACAAAGAGACCCTGGAAGTTCTAAAGAAAGACATATTATCTGTTACTCATCTTTCAAATTTTCACATCAAAATCAGAGCTAGAGGAAGTGTTATTTTTATTTAGTTAAATCCCCTCCTCCTTCCAATTATTTCCAGAGAAGTAGGTTAAGAACCAATAAACTATGAGAAGGAAATTTAATTTTTAGATACATTTTAAGGGTGTGACTAATCCAAGAGCAAAACAGAAAATTAAGATAAAAATTCAGTTTCCTGACATTTCATAATACTCACAATGAACCCTAGGAACAGAGATATATACCACACTTTCTTTTTTAAAATTTTTTAAAACTTTTTTTACATTATTTAAAGATTACTTTTCATTTACAGTTATTACAAAATATTGACTATATTCCCCAAGTTGTACAGTTCATCCTTGAGCCTATCTTACACCCAAGAGTTTATGCCTCCCACTCTCCCACTCCTATATTGCCCCTCTCCCCTCCCCACTGGTAACCACTAGTTGTTCTTTATATCTGTGAGTCTGCTTACTTTTTGTTATATTTGCTAATTTGTTGTACTGTTTAGATTCTGCATATAAGTGATATCATACAGTATTTGTCTTTCTCTGTCTGACTTATTTCACTTAGCATGTCCTCCAAGTGATATATATCATACCTTCTATAAATTACTCCTTTTTAATGATTTAAGCCTGATCCATAAAGGCATCAGGCATTGAAGGTTACATTTGTCTTCATGTATTTGCCCTCTTTGACAATAAAATAACCATTGTTTATTGGCCACTGTTGAACAACAAACCTGAATAGGCATCTAGGAATGTTCTGTCCTACCCTGCAAACCCACACTGCATGGTTAAAAGAGAAATATGACCAGCTCATTTTTTGAACTTCTGTGTAAGAAAGTGTCAACTGATATTTTTAAACAGTTGGTTATAACAGAAGTGAATTTTGACTTTTCAGTCTCTTGGATGACTCTTTTCCTCTCTTAGGTCATGCTTCTGTGTGTGTGTGTGTGTATGTGTGTGCTTTTTTAATTTTAAAGGAATTTGTTATTCTTGTTGCTGTTGGTGGTGATGGTAGTTGAGGAGAAGCTGGGGTTAGGGGAGATGATAATCTAAGAGCATTAGATAGAACATTTTAAGACAAAGATTTTACTTGCAGTGTAGTTTGTTTAATGGTAATTAGTTCATTATTGAAAATCTGGGGAATTCATGAGATTATAAATTTACACTAAAGAATGCTGTTAGTTTGATACAAAGAACAACAAAGAGATGATTTCTCAGAATTTGAGATTTAAAAAAAAAAGGTGCCCTCAGACAGTTTAACATATAAACTGTAGAATGAACACATAATTGCTCAGATTATGGACATAAGAAATTGTCAGTTGCAAAGAAAATTTCAAACCTAAAACAAACTTAGCCCAGCTTGACTCAGAGATACATAAAGTAAGATTTTAAGGGATGAGGTATAGTTGAATATAGATGAAAATTTTATTAATTTTTCTAGCATTCCAATAGATTGATTATGTAACCCTTGGGACCATTTCCTTATCTGATAGTGATAAATTACCCAAATAAAATAATGTTAAACATAAGAAGAGATGATTTAAATTGAACTTAGGGAGTCATTGGAAAAAAAAAAAAAAGTTGCCTTCCAATGTAAGTACTGCCAAGAAGTTGAAAATAATGTGTATTTTAAGGCAGATGTTTCCTTATAGAGAAGATGGACATCCAGGTTATTAAAGTTGATATAATTAATAAAATCCACATATAATCAACTGCTTTTAATTTGTTTCTATTTTCATCAATCTTCTAATAATTTGGCTTCCTGTGTAGTTTTCCTTTAGTTAGAAAACATATAATAGGTGAAACTTGTGGGAACTTGTAAGTCTTCTTGAGAGTTACATATTTCTTATTATAAATTAAAATATAAAATCATGGCTTATAGCCTTTATTTTCTAATGAGTTTAATTATCAATATTCAGTGTTCCATCAACTAAAGCAATGTCTGTGATGAACTAACAAGATTTTTTTTTCCCTGAATGTACAAAATCCTGCCTCTTGAAGGGGTTTCAACCACATGACCTCCCTTTTGATAATGTTATGAAATTGTCCTCTGACTTCTTTCAGATATGTATAAACTACACCACAGGAAGTGAGTTATTTTTTTAACAGTATAGTACACTAAGTATCTTGTTCATGCCACTTATATACTTGGCTCTCTCTACCAAAGCCTAGCAGTACCTATTTAGTACTGTGCCCAGTTTAACAAACATCATGTATACAATCTAACAACCTCTAGACAGCTATCAGTTTATTAAACTATTGAGAAGAGTGGGAAACAATTTTGTTCCTTACCTATCATGTACCAGTCATTGGTAGCATTTTCTCCACATTACAGACTCACAGGAAGCTGAAGATCAGAAAATTTATCCTGTCATTCTGCTAAGAACTGGTAAAGTTAGTTTTGGGCCAGGATTTATGCAAGATCTGTGTGACTCCAACATGGAACTCTTTCTGTGACACTGTGATAGTAACTCAACTGCCATAAATAACAGGTAGAGAATGATACATTATAAGGATTAAGGATCTGACAACAATGTGTAACACTTGTTTTTTTTGTACTATTTTCCCCCATTTAATTTGAATACTATAGATACTACTGGCAGAAATGATTTAGAAAAAAGAGAAGCATATAAAAATAAATGAAACAACCATATGGAAAGAAAAAGTGAATTGCAGAGGAGGGAAAGTTAGAAGAATTGTTGTTTTTTTTTTAAGATGGTGATAACACTTCGTAAATTGTTCCAAGTCCTTCTGATTACTGGCTTTACTGCCAGAATTGCAAGCCAAGTTAAGCAGTTAAACCACCTGAATTCCTGATAATGTAATATATTATTATATTTTGAGTATTCTGGGGGAAAATATTTTAATACATAAGTGCTCATTTTCTCCCTAATAGAATACACCACCCAACAGTATTATGGAACTCAGTTATAAAAATATGAATCATTTAACAGAAATTTGCTATCCTGAAAATTGGAATATATATGAATTATTGATTGAAATATGCTTACAGTATCAAAAATGTATGGAGTTTTTTCAGTGTTTTAAAAGCTTGATATAAAGACATAAAGTAATAGCTACTGAAATACAAGGGGGTTTTGAAGCATTACAACCATGCTTTCTATTTTGATCAGAGAGCTAATTGATCCATAATTTTTTTAAGTTTCTTTCTGAAAAGTTGAAGTGAGTCCCAGGAAAGGAACTTAGGGCACTGATAAAGTAAAACTGCCACTTTTCGACTTGGTAGTTAAACATATCTTCCCTCTGTCTATTAAGCACAGTGGTTCTGTCACAAATCTTGTTTCTTACTTATAATTAATTAACTAAAATGTTTAAAGCTACTACAAATCAAATTTAATTTAAATGGCTATAATAACTTAAACAAAGATAAATGGAATGGCTTTCTTATGCTTCATTACTTTCTCTAATTCCTTTTAAAACATTTCTATAAGAGAAGTCTAAGGATGGAGAGGGAGGAAGGGTTGACCACTAGAATCCTAATTAAACTACCAAATGAATACTTTAACCCCCAGTGGTTCCAGCACTGGTTCTTTCCACTTATTCCATTCCCTCTGTCATCTCAACTTTATAATATGAATTTTAAATATATATATGATATAATTGTTATAGTCTAATTTATCTTGAACTTTAGACCATATTTCAGTTCTAATGTGGAAATGTAATGTTGATTTAGGGGTCTAATTTAAAAGATGGCTAAATTGTAAATTAATTACTTAATTACAAGTTTAAAATATGTCATGTAGTATGTTCCAAGACTGTACTCTTTTACCACTAAGGGGCATTTGAATGAATGAAAAGAATATTCCATACCCTTATAAAATCCTTTTTTATTTTTTTGTTAAGGCAATCTATTTTTGTTATGTCATGAATTCATTGCATTATTGTGATTTCTTTTTTTAATATAACATCCCTAAAAGCTCTATTTATAGTTTATGCATAGAACCAAGAGCAGAGTAGAATTTATTAAAGTAGGCCAAGCAATTTTTTAAAAAATTGAGATCAGATCACATAATGTTTATGTTTTGTTTCCATGGCTATGCAAGAAAATTAACTTTTAGTCAATTATATAACTTTATGCAGGACTTATTTTTGCTTATTTAATTTCATAATTTTATACTTTTATCCAACTGAATGGTACATTGCTGAATTCTGAAAATGTTGGGAATTTAATTAATCATTTATTTATTTCTTGAGCTTAGAATATCATACGAAAAAGAAAATGTGTTGTTGGCTGGTTAGCTCTTAATTTTTTAGTAGGTCAAGCACTCAAATAATTTAGCAGTTGAAGCTACACTGAACAGTGTACACAGGGAAATCTCACTATCACACTTGATACACACATCCAGCCCCCCACCACACATACACTTTTAGAGAACTCTATCTCTTAGTTTATTTTTCCAGTATTTCTTTTAGCAAAATGCAAGAAAATGTATATATGTGCCACTTACTTCCCCACTGCTTGTATAAAAGGTAGCGATATACACTGTTCTCTTCCTTACTTTTTTCACTTAATATATCCTTGTAAATACCCCACGTCAGTACATAGTTATCTTCCTAATTAATAAAGGGGAACCTGTTTCCTACTTGTTACCGGGAATAAAAAATAGCCTTTTAGCCTTCTCCCTGCTGTCTATCCACATGCTGTTGAAAATCTAACATCTGTAAGTTCTGCTCTATAACTATAGCACTTGGCCTCTCCTGTGAAGGCCATTTTCCACATAAGGACAAAAGGGAGTGCAGATTATCACCACATTGTACAGATATAGAAGCATCAGAGAGGGACATGGTCCCCAAGGCACCATTATGCCACAGAGAGATCTGCTTGGATAGACGGGACTAGCTGAATTATACACACCATTGAGAGGTCCCCCCAGAAGAGACCCTGGTCCACATATGTCTCTATATATTATTTATAGGGAAAATGGGGCAGGAGTTCTCAAATGACTATGTGAAAACAGGCACTTCTTGGTGGAGGAAATCGTCTGTAGAAAGGGGTAACCTCTGGATCTCAAAGGCCCTTACCAGCAAGGTTTTTCTTTGTGCTAACTCAGATCTCCTGAGTCAGCTTATTGCTAAACTACTGAAAGGGGGAAGGCAATGAGCCTCCAGGGCCACCTGAGTTTGTCTCTCTTCGTGAAGTGTTTTTATTTTTTCATGAGCACTGAGGCTTATTCATAGATATGGAGAGAAGTAGATTCAAAATGAAATGTGCATTCTGGGTTATCGGCTAAGTTCACTTGCTAAGTGGCTCTTTCTTATATCTCAGCCTTACATTATGAGATCCAAATCTGAATCTCAGTAAAATTAAAAATACTGGCCTTTCTAGGCCATTTGCAATGTTAAACCAGGATAGCAACGTTCTCTACTGAATAAAACAAAATGACATAAATCCAAAATAATAAAAGGAAATAGACCTACTTCAGAAGAACATCAACTGATTTACATTGAACTGTAGGCAGGAAGGACTCCAATGTCTCATATAGGTATTTATTAAACCTCTCCCACTCTCTAGATACCACTTAGCACGTAAAGGAATATTATTTGGGGTCCAGCCATGGAGAAGATTTTAGACACTAGGATAAGACAAAGAACACACACATTATAAATAAATCACATTAGGATTTTTTTTTTTAACCTGTACATTAAAACATTAGTGCTTAGGAAATCTAATGGAGCCAGAAGCAGTAAAGGGTAGTTTTATGGAAATAACATCACAGATTTTCTGTAGAATACACAGATTTTGACTGGTTAGAAAGTCAAGGAGGAATGCTTTTGTTCTGAACATATAAACCCTCTTCTAAATTGAGCTGTTATTGGAAGTTAGAAATTTTTTGTTGCTGTTGTATTGCTTTGTGTTTTCATTATTATTCTACTTGCATCTCCCTTGTTAAACCTTTGATTTGGGGAAGAGTGCCATTACTGGAAATGAGTTTACAGAATTAATCTCAAAAACAGAAGGAAATGGTTCTCACCTAAATATTAAGAAATAATCTCTATACTGGTGTACTAGCAGAATTATGATTCAGGGATAATAATTCTATGAAATGTAATTAAACACACAATATATTTTTTTCTTTTAAATTTCCATTGTTACTTTTTTAAAGTACAATTATAATTCAAGTTCTTTGTAACAAGTGAAATTTAAAAAGATTAAAGGAAAAGATAATATTTTACCACTTGCCCTCCTTTCCCACTCCCTGAAACGACCAGCATAATGTGTGGGTTTCTCATTTTATCCAGGTGTTCTATGTAACTGTAACATCATGTTTCTCACTGTAGAAAAACAGATTTAGCTCTCACTCTTTTTATAGGCTACATAACAGTCCATAGAACAGATGTACCATGTATTTCAGACTTAGCTTTTTGAGGGACACTCAGGTTGCTTTCTATTTGGTTGTTCTGCTAATTTGTTTAACACTAGAAAAATATTTTTTAAAATATATATCTATTTGAAGTGTTGTTTTTATTTCTGTAAGATATGTTCAAAAGTGGAATTATGGGTTAAATTTTAATTTGAATAGAAACTGCCAGTTTATCTCCTATCACAACCTACATTTCCATATACTCAATAACATGATGCTATAACTTGTTTCTTCCTCATTTTTGTTCATCTAAAGGGTGATACAAGGCAGCCTACTGTTGTTTTATTTCATATATCCCTGATCATAAATGAGGTTTAAAGTCATATCTTTATTTCTCAAATGTTTTTCTTTCTTTTAATTAGGCTATTTTACTGTTGAATTGTTTACTTTTTAAATTATTTTTAAGACCCCTTCATGTATACTAAGGATATTAATGCTTTCTAATTTATAATCAAAATATTTTTCTTAGTCAAGATTTTTCTTTTTACTCTGTTTATGGTATATTATGGTCTATATTTTTAATTTATATTTTTATATAGTCAAACATATCTACTTTTCCCTGTCTCTTATTTCCCTGTCTTCGTTAAGACCATCTCACCATGACAATGTTACACAAATATTATCTCCTAGTTTTTCAAAATACATACATATGCATGTATGTGTGTGTATAAACATTTAGATCATACATATACAAATATATACGGTATATCCAAATATAAAGCATATTCATTATATATAAGATAAAAATTAACATATAAAAGTACATTTAGATTTTTAACCCATTTAAAAATTATTTTTAGCATGATGAAAAGTAGCTGGCAGTTTTGTTTTTGTTTTTCTTGTAAATGTCCAATAATGCCAACCACATTTATTAGCTAATCATTTCTCCACTAAATAGGCACTGAATTGAATTAAATTATTTTTTAGAATCTATTATGTAATCATGTTTCCCTCCTATAATTTGTTTTCATAACTTATACTATTTCTTTTTCTAATATATAAGCATCTCTACACTTTTGGAATAAAGTATACTTAATCACAAATAATATTCTTATTGCACTGTTAAATTTGATGTACTTTTACTTTTTTTACAATCTTGGTATCTTCAGTCATAAGGGAAACTTGTTTATAGTTTTCATTTTTATACATTTTTTTCACCAAGTTATTAGTATTAACATTATTTACAAAATGAATTGAGTTGACTGTCCTCTAGTCTCATAGTCTGCACTTTAATAGCAATGGAATAACCTATTTCACCTAATGTTAAAAAAAAAAAAGCCATAAAAATATCAAACCCTTCTATTTGTTCGTAATGGTAAATCTTTAATTTTCTTTCTTGTACTTTTGGTATATTATATAGGAAACCTGTGCCTAACACAACATTCTGAAAATTTTCTCCTTCATTTTCTTCCAAGTTTTATAATTTTACCTCCTTACGTTTGTGTATAATCTATTTTGAACTCATTTTTGTAGAATGTAAGAGTCTAAATTTGTTTATTTGCTTATGCACATACAATTATCCTAGTACCATTTGTTGGAAAAAAAACCAAAACCAAAAACAAAAAACAAACCTTTCCCCATTTCATTGTCTTGCCACCTTTGTCAAAAATCAATCGACTGTAAACATGTGAGTTTATCTCTGGATCCTCAGTTCTGTTCCATTATCTATGTGCCTACCCTTATATGAATATCCACTATCTTCAATACTGTAACTTTATAGTAAGTTTTGATTTCTGGTTGTATATGACCTCTACCTTTGTTTTCCTTTCAGAAAATTTTTTGACTTGAAGCTTATTTTTAAATTTTTAAATTGTATTTATAAAAATTATTCCTAGATTATTTCTAACAATAATCCTCCAGTTAATCCTTGGAGTACAGTTTTTGCTGTGTCCTCAAGGTTTTGCTATTAGGGATTTTAATGTTTATCATAGTTTATATACTTTATAGTTTTAGATTTTATTTTCTCTTTGATCCTGGAAGAATCGTTGTAAATAATTCTCAATTTCTAAATAGTTAATTTTATTATCTTCATATTTATTTGATTTTATTCAGAAAATGTTCTATAAAGTTTCTTTTTAGGAAATTTTAAAAATATTTTCTGGGCATTAAACTGTGTGTGTCTGATTCTCTATTCTCAATTTATATTTAAGAAATACAAAGTTCCATGCTTGTAGTTCATCAAATCCAATGTTTTTACATATTGTTTCCAAAGTAGTTAGCCAAAAAATACTGTAATTTGTAGAAAAATTTGATCTAAGATTTTATGATTAATAACTTTAAGTGTCGGGATTAAAACTTGTGAGCTAGGGACTCCCCTGGTGGCGCAGTGGTTAAGATTCCACCTGCCTCGGGCTTCCCTGGTGGCGCAGTGGTTGAGAATCTGCCTGCCAATGCACGGGACACGGGTTCGAGCCCTGGTCTGGGAAGATCCCACATGCCGCGGAGCAACTAGGCCCGTGAGCCACAACTACTGAGCCTGCGCGTCTGGAGCCCGTGCTCCGCAACAAGAGAGGCCATGACAGTGAGAGGCCCGCGCACCGCGATGAAGAGTGGCCCCCGCTTGCCGCAACTAGAGAAAGCCCTAGCACAAAAACGAAGACCCAACACAGCCAAAAATAAATAAAATAAATAAATAAATTAAAAAAAAAAAAAAGATTCCACCTGCCAATGCAGGAGACACGGGTTTGAGCTCTGGTCCGGGAAGATCCCACATGCCGCCCGTGAGCCACAACTACTGAGCCTGCACTCTAGAGCCCGTGTGCCACAACTACTGAGCCCACATGCCACAACTACTGAGCCCACGTGCCACAAGTACTGAGGCCCGTGCACCTAGAGCCCATGCTCCACAACAAGAGAAGCCACCGCAATAAGCACGCACACCACAACGAAGAGTAGCCCCGCTCGCCACAACTAGAGAAAGCCCACCTGCAGCAACGAAGACCTGTGCCCCCTCCAGTGGAAGTGTGGAGTCTTAACCACTGGACCGCCAGGAAAGTCCCTGAGGATGTTTACTGCTGATGCTCGTCAGTTTGTTTCTTATATTTGGTAATATGAAATTCAAAAAGACAAAACTTAAAAGTTCCATAAAATGTAAGTCAAATGTGACACTTTTGCAAGAAAGAATTCTTGATTTACCAATTCTTGGCTTTCTATAATATATTAAAGATAGAAGTATCTCCTGTAAATATCTAATAAAAAGAAGTATACCTGTCTCTGCTCTTCAGCTGCTAAAGGGAAGCAAGTACAGACTCACCCCTACACATGATATCAATCACCTCCCTAATAACTTTCAATGTCTCCATATATTAAAGTTTGAATTGAGCTATACCAGAATTAAAAGCATTAATCAGGTCCTCAGTTACTTTCCATATATATTTTGATTTCTTTTTAAAAATTAGATAAAGTCATATCTTAATTATGTATTTAACAAGGAATGACAACCATCTGGTACATACTAGTATAGGAACATATAAACTGAATGCTACATGAGTACAATTTATGTGACTTCATTGCCATCAGAGGATTTAAGAAGTCCTATAAATCACTACTTCTGATAGTCTTAATAACCCAGAACATGGAAGTCATACTGTAGCTATGACTATGCTTGTTTATATAATCATGACAAATTATTTGTACATAATCGGCACAGAATCATTTCATTCCTGCTGCAATAGGAGGAAAAATAAGTACCATTCGAAGACATTCTACTAAACTTGATAGAAATATTAAGACAGCACAAAATTTCTTCAAGGTACTAAATTATGAATAACCAGAATGCTAGCCATGAAAGTCAGTATACATTTAATTTAAAAAGTAATCAGAAAGATACTAGGAAATAGAAATATGCTCACTGGTAATAGTTATTAATTGTAAATGACAGACTGTGAAAAAGAAGTAAATAACTAGTATAGCTTATTAGTTAAGTTGAATTTCCAAAAACAGGAAACACAGTTATACATGGGGAGATCAAACATAAAATAATACAAGAATGTTTTAATAACAAGATATAATTTTCATGTATATTTTAACAACGTGAAGAAAAGTAACAACGAGCAGATATATTCTGGATCCATTGTACCATAAAGTGTTACAGACATTAACCAAAGTCTAATGATTCCTAGAAATGATTTTGAGATCAAAAATAGAGCATGAAATTTTATGAAGTAAGATTTTTGGTGATTTTCAACATGCTGTACAAACTACAGCTTATGACTCCCAAGAACTTTTTTGGAACTAAAAACGACAACAACAACTAAAAAACCATATAATGCCTTTTCTCGAATATCATGCTCCTCCCTGGCAATGTTGTACCTTACCATGAGCTGCAATTTAAAATATTCCCGGTTTCCAAAGTGTCCTGTTGCAACAAAGGAAACTTTGTTATCCTTTCTCTTTAGTGTAAGTAATCAGATTCACAGAGTTCCTTGAATCTGTAAATGGTTTTCAGTAAATTATCTGCAGATTTCAATTTTCAGACACTATTTCTTCAAAAAAATTTTTCGGACTCATTCTCATCTCATCTTGGACTCCAAATACATGTATGTTAAACGTTTTGATATTGTCTTATAGATCACTGAACCTCTGTTGATAGTTTTAAAATCTTTTTTGTGTCTTCACGTTGATCTACCTTCAACTTCAGTGATTATTTCCTTTGTCATTTCCATTATTCTATTAAGCCTATCCAATAATATTTTTTCAGATATGTATGTTTCAGTTCTATAGTTTATATATTCTATTTCTCTCCTGGGATTTCCTACCTGTTTATTTATTAGGTTTATTTATTACATATCTGTGTTAGCTGATTTAAAGTCCTTGAATGAAATTACAAGATCTGGGTCATCTCAGGATTGGCCTCTGTTGATAGTATTTTTTTTTTCCTCTGAATATGAAACAGGTATGAATTGAATTTTTGTCATTGCAAATGTCATGTTGTAGAGGTTCTGCATTCTGTAGTATTCCAAAGAATATTACTGGTTTTGTTTAGCAAGTAATTAATGGTTAGGCCAAAATTGCATATTCTGTCTAGACTATGGTGGGAAACAGCCATAATCTCAATTTAGTTCTTTCAGACTTAGCTGTAAGCTGCTTTGAGTCTGCCACTGGCATGCTTGAATCTCTTGTCAGCTTGAGATTTGGGCAAGGTTTGTAGTCTGATTTTGGAGCTTTCATTCTCTGGATTTCTCTTTTCTGGGATGCCTCTCCACCTTCATTTCCAGCCCCGGTGACTACCCTAGGATTTCTCTGGGTGCTAAGAAGAAAGATTTTCTGTCAGAGATTTAGTCATTTTGTAGCTGACTGTGACTGCAACCTACCCTTACATGTACTGCCCTTAAAAATTGAAAGCTTGGGAATGCCCTGGTGGTCCAGTGGTTAGGACTTGGTGCTTTCACTGCCATATGGCCGGGGTTCAATCCCCAGTCAGGGAACTAATGAAACCTCAATGCATACCAGTCCTGTCTTCCAAGTTTTGATTCCTCTCCCAAATCTGCTTCTACAGAGGTTCTGGATATATATATATATATATACACATACACACACACACACATATCCACATATATATCCACATATATATTGTGGATGTGTGTGTGTATATATATATATATATGTACAGTTATATAGTTCAGAGTTTATAAATGTGATCTGTGGGTGGGTTGGACTGTTAGAAGCTTATTCCACCATACCAGAAATGGAACTTTTGGTGATTAATCTAAAGGATCCACAACCTCTATCTTCACTCATAAGGTCAAAGTCAACCCGATACCTTAAAACACAACTCAAAACACTTAGCAGACAGCAAAGAAAGTGTCAGGTATCTACTGATGTTAATGATCATTGTCTAAGACGTATCTTTCTTGTCCTCAAACATATCCGGCCTCAATTAGTTCCTATCTGATACTCAATCCTTCATTCTACTTTTTCATTTAAACTCCAGAAAATATCCTTGGGAAAATTTTTTTTTTTTTTTTAAATCTTACTCCTGACTCTCAAGTCCCCCTGCCAAGGGCTTTAGTCTACTCTAAATTTAATCAATCACCTATCTTTACTTTGAATTATTAGAGTAACATATACTTAATATCAACCCTCTCCCATATTCCAACAGGTCTTTGGAATCTTACTTCTAGAACATTCACAAAAAGTAAGCCTAGAAATTTGTCTTCTACTCCAAGGGGTATTTGTCTTAGTGGTTCCTAGAAAAGTCTCTTGATATTTATTTTCAAGAGCTGATTTTTTCCATTAGCTGTGGTTCTTATTGGCAAGTACTTATCAATGGCAACATTTTCCCATCTACCAGAAGCTACTCCCAAGGACAGTGACTCCCACGGGCAATTTCATCCCTGGCAGGTGATAGCGGATCCCATTGTTAGAAACTCCTTGCAGTAGCTCTAGGCAATAATCTGCTTAGCTCAACAGCTTTCGAAAGACTTCTAGTATATCTTTTCCCCTGAACAGTTTATATAGATTTCAATGCTAGGAAAGCTCCATATTAATTTCTCAGTAGTGCATCTAGGAACCAATATAGCAATATGGCCTATTTAAGTTCCTAGCACAGCTATAGGATAAATAGTTCTTTTAGAAGATCATGTGCAGATTTTCTAGAGCAGGGGTTGACAAACATTTTGTATAAAGAGGCAGACAGTAAATATTTTAGGCTTTACGGGTCATAAAATGTCTTTTACAACTATTGAACTTTGCCACTATAGCACAAAAGTAACCAATAAAACTTTATTTACAAAAACAGATGACCAGCAAGATTTGGGCCATGGGCAATAGGTTGTCAACCTCTGCTCTGGAGTTAAAATAGAAAACCATTTCAAGTTGCCTCTGAATTTCTCCACTATTGCATTACTATCCCCTAAAGCAGGACCCAAGTCCATAAACCGTTATACTTCAGGAAGAATCCTATCAGTGACTTCCTAGCTATTTATATAGGAACTCATTCTGTCTCAGTGATTCCATAAAAGAAATGACTAGGACGCTTGGCAAAAGATACACATTATCTATTCTACTGCCTTATTGGGCAATAAATTATCTGTGTTAAACTTGTCCCACCAAATTAAATAAAACAAATTTCACATCATATTTTGATTTTAAAAGTGGTATCACCCTACAGAACTTGAATATTAATTAGGAAATAAAAGAGACACCTGTGGCTAAGACAAATTAATCAACAGAATAAAGTCCAGAAATAGACCCACACGTGTTCTTGATCTACGGCCAAATAAAGAAAAAAATAAGATACTGTAATGCTGCAGGAAAGAGATGGTCATTTTAATAAACTGAACTGGGTAAACTGGATATACTTCAGAAAAAAAAATGATATGGGTGCTTACTCCTTACACAGGTTTCTAGGGAAAGAGCAAACCAGGAAGAAAGTACAACTAGTCCAAAGGGCCCACTCTGGGAGCAGTCCTGGCATGTTCAATGAACAGTAAGTTACTATGCCATTGTGTCTGGAGCGTGGTTAGTGAGACAAAGAGCGGTAGGATTTTGAGTTAGTGTGATGTCAGATCATATAAGGTCCTTAGGTCATAATAATAACTTTCAATTTTAGTTTAAGTGTGTTTTGGGGGGAGAACAATAATACACAATTTTAAATAGAGTACTGATATGTTCTGACTTACATATGGTTACTTGGGCTTTTATGTTGAGAATAGACTGATGGGGAGGACAAGTGGGAAGTACGAAGACTGGTTAGGAGGCCATTTATTGATTTTTTCAGTTTTGTATTTTATTTGTAACTGGGTTTTGGTTTTATAATTATGTATAAGCTATATGCATACGGAGTTATATTTAATACCAGTGTTGCAGAGTGCTTAGGCATGTAGATTCTAGAGAGAGCCAGACTGCCTATCACCAGCTGCATGCCCTTGTTCAAGTTACTTAGCCTCTCTCTTTGTCAATGTTTTCATCTGTACTACAGAGCAGTAACAGCACTCAACTCAGAAAGCTCCTCTCAGGATTAAATATGTTATTATATGGAAAGATCTTAAAGTCTGAGACATGGTAAATCCTATAGGTGTTTTCTATGTCATTTTGTGTCCGTATATAGTTGAGTGACGCTGTAACAAAAACAAAGTCATCATGAGAGAGGGCATAAAAATTATTTTCCTTAATATGGTCCATACATTAGTGACTTTGAAAGACAGTGTACGAAAGCATGCCAATGTTGAGTTAGCTCAGATGTATACTATTTACACATTTATAGTTACTGTAGATACAAGGCATTATAAAACATGTCTGTCACCCAAAATTAAATAACTTATAATTTTCAGGCCAATCATACGTTATTGTCATTTCATTTTAAAATTAAAAATTCAAATACAGTATTTATGGAAACTATTAGCCACCAAGTTACCTTATTAGTGAGAACTATCATTCTCCAATTTTTTAAAATGATAACTTTTCTGGTGGACATATTCTGCTTTTTATCGTACATTTGTACCTTTGGGGAACTTCTCCTTTCACCCTATTATGCTGACGGGAGTAAAATCATAGGTTGCCAAAGTATCCTATTCTCTTGGCCAAAATGATTGATTCATGAATAGGACAATATCCAAGAAGAGTCGATCAGAGTATCTTCTTGAAATTAGATGCATAGACACTGGTTTTCCAAGGGTCTCTCTCTTTCTCTTAGGTCCATAGCTATAAGGACCAAATGAACAACAACGTGGACAGAATACGTCTGAGAATTAAGTTAAATAGATAAAAGCTGAGCTAGGAATGAGAGATTCCTTATACATACTCTTTAACTATGGAACAACTGGTAAAATGAATAAAAATTTTGGTTGTGTTCTATTTAAAATTCACATCTTTTTCTTGGCATAATACTATCAGTTAATCAAGTTTTTCATACTGAAACATAACTGCATTCAGCTTTCAAACCTTGGTCCTTCTTCTATGAAATTGCATTATTTTGGAGAGGGACAAATGTGATTTGCTGCCGTTGCATAAATATTCTGTGGATCACATTCAATTCAGGAGTAGTTTCTAATTTATTATTCAAAGAAGGAAAGAAAGATAAAAGGGAGAAATATCTGTTCCTATATGGTGTCTGCCATATTAGTCAAGATCAAATACAGAATTTAACATTACAAGTGAAAAAGATGCACTAAATATTTATATGGTACTAGGTCATGATCACTTTTAAGAACCCAAAGAACCACAATTCTAGTCTTTTAAAAAGCTCATGTATAGGATAGAAGGAAAACAGTGAAATATATGTCACTTATTTATAAATGGAAGGTACTGTAGAGAATGTGTTTATATGAATTATCTCATTTGAACCACAAACAAAACCTAAAAGGAAGTAACTCCATTATTTTATAAGAAAATAGAAGATCAGAGAGATTAAGTAAGTCATCCAAGGTCAAACAACTGGTAAGTAATTGAGGAAGAATCCAGTCCCAGTTCAGGTGCTTTCTAATTTCTGATATGCTGATACTTAAACTTTCACAACCATAATGTGGGAGACATGACCAAAACATGAAGACATGAAATAATTCATGACCCAGGTAAGTCATTGCATAATATGATATTATTAAATTAATAAAATACACTATTATACTCATTATATTAATAATTACATTACTAGAATAACATTATAATAATAATATATAACATAGTTTATAACCAGGAACGCAAATGAAATTAACAGATGATTGAAGTGAAAGGGTAAATGAAGGTAAGCATGATCAGAGTTATTTCTGTGGAAGAAAAAGAATATGAACTCTGTCCTAAAGGATACATGAAATGTGAGCACATGTGGATAAAGTTAATAAAATGCTAAGGGGAATTCCAGGCTTGGGTTTGGTGCCTGTGTTGTGGGGAGCAGAGGAGAGGAATTTGAGAGGAGCTTCAGACACACAATAGAGGTTAGGAGGGTATGAAAAAAAAAAGGTAACTTCACTTAAAAAAAAAAAAAAAGAACTTTGAAAGTTAGGCAGAGGAGTTTAGATCTGATGAAATGCCATTTGCTTATAAAAACTTAATTATCATAGAATGTAATATGTCCTGTCACAAGGTGGTCTCATGTATCTCAGAAAAAAAAAGATATATGCATCAAGGGAAAGGGACACAGGACTCTGTCATATGCAAAAGAAAATGAAGATTAAGTTGGAAAAAGTTTTGCTTTCTACTTTTAAAGTGAAAAATACCACCTTCCTGCCAAAAATCATTATTGTACAAGAAGAGGTTAGTAAGAATAAAACCTATTCTACATGTCAGATTACTAAATAATTCAACAATTATAGTTATAATTACAGTATTTGAATTATAAGAATTCTTGTAATTGAAATTCTGTAAGAATTGAAACTAGTTAGAGAAATAGCATAGTTTACAAGTGTGACAGCAAAATTTTAAGCTCCCTGTGAGATTGTGAAGTGGCTTTGCACCTTCCTTAGAGATCACTGGGGTTTAATGGACCATCAAATACAAAAGAATAGTTTTTAAAAATTTGTTAGATAAGAACTTTAATTGACTAAGTGAAATGTGTTAAATTAAAATCACTGAAAATAAGAATGTTTATGATACTATTTTAGTTTAAGTCTTGGCAAGACAGGAGAACTGAGGTGTCAAAAGCAAATTGATCTGCTTTACCACTTTGTTAGTCTGGGTCCTCTGAGAAGCAGACACTTAAATGGGATTAAATATGCAAAGATTTATAAAAGAACTGTCTGTGAGACAAAAATAGGAGGAAGTTGGAAAAGGCCGAGAGACTCGTTAGACCAATAAAAGTATGACTGAGTGAAGGAGTCAAGGAAGGAAGGACATGAAAACTTTCTAGACAGATGCGCAGTTTAAGGAAAATGAGGCAAAGTCACTGGAGAGTCCTCAACCCAGAGTTAGTCATTAGCGGCATCCAGGGTCTCCAGCAATGCGCCTGCCTTAGAACCTCAGATGCACTTAGGCATTGGCAAGGCACAGCCCATGGGGCACCCAAACATACTCTTAGCATGGGAGCAGCAATGGATTTCAGAGCATAGCAGCTGGAAGACTTGGTCAATTCCCCTCCTTGCAGTTGGAGGTCTGAGAGGGGCATACCCATGGATTCTGTGATCACTTTGCTTAAGGCTGATCATGGGTCTCATATGACAGTAAAAGGAGTTTCTGGGCATTTTATTTTTGATGGACAACATATAATTGTAAGCTGTGAACTCTATCAAAATCTAGTAATTTGGTCATTTTGTGAAGACTCCTCATGCCATACTGTCAAATTATATTTTGAAAAACAGTGAGAGCCACAGCTACAGGCAAGGAACCATTACTTCTGGTAGGCTACTGCGTCATCCATCCATTCATTCATTTAATCTATCAACTTATTAAATTAAAAAAAAAACCACACATAGTCTGACCCCTGCCTGATTTCTCAACTTCATCTTCTACACTATGCTCATTGCATACTGTACTGTTCAGTGAACTTTTTCTAGTCATTGAACAAAACTAAATACTTCCCAACCTCAGAATATTAGCACCTGTGGTCCCTCTTGCCTGGAATGTTCTTCCTTTCAATTTTCACATAAATTAAATGTGCACCTTCCAAGGCTTTCAGCTCTGTATGGTATCCTGTTAGAAATGCTTCTAGAAAAATTGTCCTTTGGTTAGGCTCACTAGGGTCGGGTTGGCCTATTATAGAAGAGAACTAGTTTAATACCGTCTTGAATGATTGAATTAGCTGAATCGTGGAGTCATGATTTTGCAGGTGGTGTGATGGAGAATGGCAGGCCCTGGATATAATGAAAATTTAATTACATACTTAATACAATTAAATCATGAAGTCATGAGGGAACATAAAAATTAAAAATATATAATCTATGCTGCTTGGTAGCTGGAAACATTTTCACATTAGAGACCTAATTTCTATTATCAGTGTCAATATCTATATCATGCTCTAATATTTCATATGGATTCCACTAATGAAATTAGGAACACAATCAGGTGCAAAGAGTAGAAAGCTCCCTTATTAATAAAATACATTGGCAGTGTTTGCTCTTTTCTCCACAGTAGAGGAAAATTTGCTTATCCTTCATTGGTCTGAATTATATGTATCTCTTCTGAGATGGAAATCTAATTTGTATTATTAATGTTACATGCTTCCTGAAAGTTTAAAGATATGACCAAACAGCAGATAGCATCAAAGCACACAATGTTCCTTTACCATAATTGTGAAAGAAATGATTAAAAATTGAGTTGGATTCCCTATATTTGGTACAGAGTACACATTTATGCAATAATCACTCCATTAGTTTAGCAAAGTCTTTGTCTTTTTGCCATAAATATATAATTCCAAAACCTAATTTAGTATTTGGTTCAATTAACTCTTTTTTTTTTTTTTAATTTATTTATTTATTTATTTATTTTTGGCTGCGTTGGGTCCCTGTTTCTGTGTGAGGGCTTTCTCTAGTTGCGGCAAGTGGGGGCCACTCTTCATCGCGATGCGCGGGCCTCTCACTATCGCGGCCTCTCTTGTTGCGGAGCACAGGCTCAGTAGCTGTGGCTCACGGGCCTAGTTGCTCCACGGCATGTGGGATCCTCCCAGACCAGGGCTCGAACCCGTGTCCCCCGCATTAGCAGGCAGATTCTCAACCACTGCGACACCAGGGAAGCCCTCAATTAACTCTTTTACTATCAGTTCTGATACTTTTGGAGTTTGAGTAGTTGGACGTGTTTTACATTATCTCATATAATTGTTTTTCCTAATTTTTATATTAACGCTCTTATTTGTATTTTATCTACATTCACATACACACATACACATATGAATATAAAATATGCTTTTTCTCTTATTTTCCATTCAGCCATTTTGTTATATTTTTATGACACTTTAATACTGATGAACAGTATTTAAGAGAAAAATCCAAAGTAATTTTTAAGTCATCATATATATGCTGAATCAATGATATTTCTTTGGGAAAGAAAGTCTTGTTTAATCTAACCATCAACTTCAGGGAAATTCACACAGAGTCAAGGGGAAGGGAAGGACCACCTATATCAAAAGTTGAATCCACTTTGGAGCCTTGTGCTGCAGTCTGATTGTCCTCACATACATACCTAAACCATGAGTTAATAAGGAATTCATTATTTAATCAGATGACTTGTTCAAAACAAACACATAAGCAAACAACAACAACCAAAATTTGGTACCCAATTTAGATAAGATATTATAATAGTCATCTTGGGGGATATAAAGATAAATAAGAAAAAAAATCTCAGCCCTAAGATAATGCACATTTTAAAGAAGAGCAAAAGCATACACATAACCAATGTAGTCTATGATAAGGGTCTTAAGGGAGAATACGCAAAAAACTGGAAATTCAGAGGTGGTGGTAGGGCAGTCACTTCTGGTTGAAGAGAAATTTTATGAAAAAGTATAACATCTTTTCACATGCATCTTAATAAATTAGAAGGGCTTTACTAAATGAATAAGGATATTATTCATTTCAATGTTTAACATGATAACTGAATTGTAGAACCTTGGGGGAACATCTGTTTATGTATTCAGGAAAAATAGCGGGCAGAAACAGAAACAGTGGGATATGAGATATTTTGGGGAAAACCGAGAAACAACACAGATATAGAAACCAATTGACAAGAGGTCAATGGAGAAGGAAATGGCTAGCAATGTCACACGTTCAAAGTGATCAACAAGGATTCAAATGGAAGATGTATCATTTAATGTGGTAACAAAGAATACTCAGTGACCTTCGAGAGTTTTTCAGAGACGCTGAAGGAGCAAAAGATGTAATGGAATGGTTTAGAAATTTGGAGATATTGGGTACACATATTAAATTTAATATTTAAATAATAACATAATCACAGCCATCATTAATTCATGCATTCAATACTTATTGAGCACCTACTATGTTCCAAGCACTCTTATAAGAACTGAAGATACAAAGAAATGAAACTGAGACACAGAGATAACTTTAAGTAACTTGCTCAGCTGGTAAGTAAAGATGCCAGGATTGAAAGCTAGGTAGTCTGACTCCAGAATCTATGTTCCTATCCACAACAAAATATGGCCCCCTTTCCTCTGTACCAGGCACTCTACTAAGTACTTTATGTACTTTATTCAATTCTCACTGCAGCCTGGGACATATTGTTTAGATACCCGATGTTTAGATAAATAAACTGGCATTTTGCCAAGTTACATAGCTTTCCAAAGTCACACAGCTAGAAAAAGGTAGAAGCAGAATTTTAGCCTAAAGACTTATAATACCAGAGCCCAAGTTCTAATTTATTATACTAGATTACACAGAGATATTTTGGAGAGATGTTGGAAAACAGTAAAATAGGTAGAATAAAATACTTCTACCCAGAGAAAGCTACTATTAGTAGTTCAGCATATTTCTTTGCAATATTATTGTAGAATTTTACATTATTGAAAATTTGAAATATATACAATTTTAGAACACATTTTTTCCATTGAGTCTTTGATATGTTTGTACCTCTTTAAACACTCCTAGTAAACATAATTATTGTACAAAAGCTTATCTCATGGTTATATCAAAATTTATTTACTCTCCCTCAACATATTAGGCATATAATTTGTGACTTTTGATTATTAAAAACAATGTGGTAAATTATAACTTGTTGCACATTTTTAAAGCCCTTGATATTTATTGGTAAATTGTTCTACAGAAGATTTGTAGCAATTATAATTGAAAAGCAACTTGTAAGATTGCTCATTTCACTATATCTTTATCAGCACTGTATATTATTATTATTATTAAAAGTCAATCTTAATTTTATAGGTAAGAATTGGTATCTCACCTAGAGCAGAAATTTTATGATGAGATTTTTTTTTTCCCAGTAATTGTGCCTGACACATTTATTGAGGGTGTTCAATAAATATTTGTTGATTCCATTCATTCTTTTTTTAAATATGAATACAGACTTTGAAGATTTTGGTAACTAAAAAGATATAATCACGAGGGCTACACATGTGTTTGCCTACCATGCTAAAAAAGAAAAATCAACAAAGAACACACACAGAGACCTGATGCAGCAACACTCACCCAGGAAGAACTCACAGAAACAAAAGAACTTGCAGGTCTGTAGGTCCCCTGTTACCCACTGCCTTCTAGGGCTTCACTGAGATCTAGAATTGCTGGAAAGGTCTCTGAGTCCTGGACTATGATGATTTTAAGTAGCATGATTAGGGGAGCACCAGGATAGAACACAATAGCAATAAGACAGAGTAGAACCCACCTCTCTGCTGGAGGATCAGCATTTGTGGTTGGTATTGGGTGACAATTCTCTATGGAACACCCACATTTCTGCACATCTTGGTAGTGAGGCACTGACTGCCCTTTGTTCAAGACTATCTTTTCAATGATGTCTGCATATCAAACTGCCTCAGGTGACACAGATAGTGTGTCCCTTTAGAGCAAAGAGCATTTTGCTCACAGCCTTGGAAAACAGTGTCTTTCTGAAACAAAAAGCAGGCATGTTTACTGTTCACTATAAAGAGATGATATCTCCCTCCAGAGCAAAGCATATAGATGCTTATCTCTCATTATAAAAGATTCAGTTTTTCTAAGCTCAGTGTTTCTCTCCCGTATCACAACTTACTGCATGTGCAGATACCATCCAGCCCTCTTTATGTTCCAGTGTAGGAGGTGAGGCTTGAGTACCTGGTGCAAAAGTGTTGATACACTGGCTGCTGCTATTGCTATAAGTAACAAAATAGCCCTCACATCTG
Source organism: Balaenoptera musculus (assembly GCF_009873245.2). Taxonomy (NCBI): domain Eukaryota; kingdom Metazoa; phylum Chordata; class Mammalia; order Artiodactyla; family Balaenopteridae; genus Balaenoptera; species Balaenoptera musculus. The sequence goes on along the minus strand of NC_045800.1, from coordinate 67,619,988 downwards.
ACCTAGCAGTCTCATGTCATTTCCTAACATCCAAGAAACTGTGGTAACTACATTGCTAGCCTACACATATGGTAAAATCTCAGAACCTTCAGAATTTCTGACAGTTGGGAGGTTCACCAACCTCTCCCTTGGGTGGGGACAAAGCCTGGTTGCAGCTCTATAGCATGGCTAACTAGTAGCAATTTCACCACATCAATATTCATGGTTAGAAAGCATAAGTCTTTCTTCTGCTATGATAGAAGGGAGGCTGAGGATAAGATGTGTGGTTACCAGGAGCAATCACCTTCATAATGGACTGGAGCCACTGGAGTTTTACAGGAAGCCAGGCTGCAGGAGATCTGCTTTAGACGAGTTAAACCATCAATGCCAGAAGTAACGAAATATTTTATTTTCAGGATCACAAATAAGTAAGGTTTTAGTAAATAAATGAGCAGGAGTCAATAACTAGTGACTAGAGATGTTAGAAAGAATGAAGACACTGGATTAAGCAGTCCTACGGTAGGAAGGAGTGATGTGCTGAAAGCATATGAAGTTTAAAGTTAGTTGCAAATAAAACAAGGTATGCTTTTTTTTTTTTTTTCCAGAAATGGGAGAGTAGAGAGAAGAAGGGAAAACTGAGACAGGGAAAGGGAAAGAGGGACTTGGTAACGAGATAGAGAAATTGTGATGTGAAAAAGGAAGGCTGTTAGGGTTCATATTGGGATTACTTTGGGTGGGTATAAAAGTAGAAGTAAGGTAGCGGGAGTAGGTGGAATTGGACACTTGGTGTAAGTGAAGTAACTTTGAATCCTCTTACTGAGAGACGGTATGGCAGAGAATCAATAGGCAGTGAATAAAAGGACTGTGTGGAATGAAAGAGCACATGGCTGATATGCATATAATGTGGATCATGTACTTTTTTTTTTTTACAGATCTTTATTATAGGATACCACTGAAATTAGAAAGCAGTCCCTTGTCTTTCAGATTGAACTTTGAGCTCTTTGACAGCAAGAGCACTGTTTGAAATATTTTTGGTTTCTTAGTGTTATTGTAGTTTCTGGACCATAGATGCTCACTACAATGACTGAACTAATTTGGACCTTCTCCAGCAAAGTTGAGCCAATTGGAGGAAGTAGTCAATTAAGAATTGGTTAGTTTTGCCTCTGGGTGGGTGACTCACAAACTGGAGAACAATTATATCATGGAAGTCCACCCACTGGGGTGAAGGTTCTGAGCCCCACGTCAGGCTTCCCAACCTCCCTGGGGGTCTGGCAACGGGAGGAGGAATTCCCAGAGAATCAGACTTTGAAGCCAAATGGGATTCGCCTGCAGGAATCTGACAGGCCTAGCAGAAACAGAGACTCCACTCTTGGAGGACACACAAAAACTAGTGTGAGCATAAAGACGCAGGGGGAAGGAGCAATGACCCCATAGGAGACTGAACCAGATCTATGGGCCAGTCTTGGAGGGTCTCCTGCAGAGGTGGGGGCAGTTGTAGCTCACCTCTGGGACAAGGACACTGGCAGCAGAAGTTCTGGGAAGTACTCCTTGGTGTGAGCCCTCCCGGAGTCCAACATTAGCCCCACCACAGGGCCTCAGGGCAAACAACCAACAAGGAAGTAACTCAGCCCCACCCAACAGCAGACAAACAGATTAAAGTTTTACTGAGCTCTGCTCACCAAAGCAACACCCAGCTCTACCCACCACCAGTCCCTCCCATGAGGAAACCTGCACAAGCCTCTTAGATAGTTTCATCCACCAGAGGGCAGACAGCAAAAGCAAGAAGAACTACAATCCTGCAGCCTGTGGAAGGATAATCACATTCACAGAAAGATAGACAAAATGAAAAGGCAGAGGACTATGTACCAGATAAAGAAGCAAGATAAAACCCCAGAAAAACAACTAAATGAAGGGGAGATAGGCAACCTTCCAGAAAAAGAATTCAGAATAATGACAGTGAAGATGATACAGGACCTTGGAAAAACAATGGAGGCAAAACTTGAGAAGATGCAAAAAATGTTCAACAAAGACCCAGAAGAATTAAAGAACACCTAGAAGAATTAAAGAACAAACAAACAGAGATGAACAATACAATAACTGAAATGTCAAATACACTAAAAGGAATCAATAGCAGAATAATTGAGGCAGAAGAACGGAAAAGTGACCTGGAAGACAGAATGGTGGAATTCACTGCTGCGGAACAGAATAAAGAAAAGAGAATGGAAAGAAATGAAGACAGCCTAAGAGGCCTCTGAGACAACATTAAATGCAACAACATTCGCATTATAGGGGTCCCAGAAGGAGAAGAGAGAGAGAAAGGACCTGAGAAAATATTTGAAGACGTTATAGTTGAAAATACCCTAACATGGGAAAGGAAATAGCCACCCAAGTTCAGGAAGCGCAGAGACTCCCAGACAGGATAAACCCACAGAGAAACATGCCGAGACACATAGTAATCAAATTGACAAAAATAAAGACAAATTATTAAAAGCAACAAGGGAAAAATGACAAACAACATACAACGGAATGCCCATAAGGTGAAGAGCTGATTTCTCAGCAGAAGCTCTACAAGCCAGAAGGGAGTGGCACGATATATTTAAAGTGATGAAAAGGAAGAACCTACAACCAATATTACTCTACCCAGCAAAGATCTCATTCAGATTTGATGGAGAAATCTAAAGCTTTATAAACAAGCAAAAGCTAAGAGAATCCACCACCACTAAACCAGCTCTACAACAAATGCGAAAGGAACTTCTCTAAGTGGGAAACACAAGAGAAGAAAAGGACCTACAAAAACAAACCGAAAACAATTAAGAAAATGGTAATAGGAACATAAATATAAATAATTACCTTAAATGTGAATAGATTAAATGCTCCAACCAAAGACACAGCCTTGCTGAATGGATACAAAAACAAGACCCATATATATGCTGTCTACAAGAGACCCACTTCAGAACTAGGGACACATACAGACTGAAACTGAGGGGATGGAAAAAGATATTCCATGCCAATGGAAATCAAAAGAAAGCTGGAGTAGCAATCCTCATATCAGATAAAATAGACTTTAAAATAAAGAACGTTACAAGTGACAAGGAAGGACACTACATAATGATCAAGGGATCAATCCAAGAAGAAGATATAACAATTATAAATATATATGCACCCAACATAGGAGCACCTCAATACATAAGGCAACTGCTAACAGCTATAAAAGAGGAAATCAACAGTAACACAATACTAGTGGGGGACTTTAACACCTCACTTACACCAATGGACAGATCATCCAGACAGAAAATTAATAAGAAAACACAAGATTTAAATGACACAATAGACCAGATAGTTTTAATTGATAGTTATAGGACATTCCATCCAAAAACAGCAGATTACACTTTCTTCTCAAGTGCACATGGAACATTCTCCAGGATAGACCACATCTTAGGTCACAAACCAAGCCTTGGTAAATTTAAGAAAATTGAAATCATATCAAGCATCTTTTCCAACCACAACACCATTAGATTAGAAATAAATTACAGGGGAAAAAAATGTAAAAAACACAAAAGCATGGAGGCTAAACAATACGGTACTAAATAACCAAGAGATCACTGAAGAAATCAAAGGGGAAATCAAAAAATACCTAGAGACAAATGACAACAAAAACGCAATGATTCAAAATCTATGGGATTCAGCAAAAGCAGTTCTAAGAGGGAATTTTATAGCAATACAATCCTATCTCAAGAAACAAGAAAAATCTCAAATAAACAATTTAACTTTACACCTAAAGGAATTAGAGAAAGAAGAACAAACAAAACCCAAAGTTAGTAGAAAGAAAGAAATCATAAAGATCAGAGCAGAAATAAATGAATTAGAAACAAAACAATAGCAAAGATCAATAAAACTATAAGCTGGTTATTTGAGAAGATAAACAAAATTGATAAAACTTTAGCCAGACATTTCACGAAAAGAGGGAGGGACTCAAATCAATAAAATTAGAAATGAAAAAGAAGTTACAATGGACACCACAGAAATACAAAGCATCCTAAGAGAATACTACAAGCAACTCTATGGCAATAAAATGGACAACCTGGAAGAAATGGACAAATTCTTAGAGAGGTATAACCTTCCAAGACTGAACCAGGAAGAAATAGAAAATATGAACTGACCAATCACAAGGAATGAAATTGAAACTGTGATTAAAATCTTCCAACAAACAAAAGTCCAGGACCAGATGGCTTCATAAGTGAATTCTATCAAACATTTAGAGAAGAGCTAACATCCATCTTTCTCAAACTCTTCCACAATACTGCAGAGGAAGGAACACTCTCAAACTCATTCTATGAGGCCACCATCACCCTGATACCACAACCAGACAAAGATAATACAAAAAGAGAAAATTACAGACCAATATCACTCATTAATATAGATGCAAATATCCTCAACAAAACACTAGCCAACAGAATCCAACAACACATTAAAAGTATCATACACCATGATCAAGTGGGATTTATCCCAGGGATGCAAGGATTCTTCAACATAAGCAAATCAATCAATGTGATACACCATATTAACAAATTGAAAAGTAAAAAGTATATGATCATCTCAATAGATGCAGAAAAAGTTTTTTACAAAATTCATCATGGTTTATGATAAAAACTCTCCAGAAAGTGGGCATAGAGGGAAACTACCTCAACATAATAAAGGCCATATACGACAAACCTACAGCAACATCATTCTCAATGGTGAAAAACTGAAGCATTTCCTCTAAGATCAGGAACAAGACAAGGATGTCCACTCTCGCCAGTCTTATTCAACATAGTTTTGGAAGCCTAGCCATGGGAATCAGAGAAGAAAAAGAAATGAAAGGATACAAATTGGAAAAGAAGAAGTAAAACAGTCACTGTTTGCAGATAACATGATACTCTACATAGATCATCTTAAAGATGTCACCAGAAAACTACTAGAGCTAATCAATGAATTTGGTAAAGTTGTAGGATACAAAATTAATGCTCAGAAATCTCTTGCAATCCTATACACTAACAATGAAAGATTAGAAAGAGAAATTAAGGAAACAATCCCATTCACCACTGCAACAAAAAGAATTAAATACGTAGGAATAAGGTGTTTTACCTAAGGAGTTAAAAGACCTGTACTTAGAAAACTATAAGACACTGATGAAAGACATCAAAGATGACACAAACTGTTGGAGAGATATACCATGTTCTTGGATTGGAAGAATCAATATTGTGAAAATGACTATACTATCCAGAGCAATCTACAGATTCAATCCAGTCCCTATCAAATTACCAATGGCATTTTTTACAGAACTAGAAAAAACATCTTAAAAGTTGTATGGAGACACAAAAGACCCCGAATAGCCAAAACAATATTGAGGGAAAAAAAACTGAATATGATCCAGCAATCCATTTCTGTTTATATGTGCAAAAGAATTGAGATCTGGATCTCAAAGAGACATCTGTAATCCCATGTTCATTGCAGCATTATGTATAATAGCCAAGATATAGAAACAACCCAAATGACCATCAATAGATGAATGGATAAATAAAATGTGGGGAATATATAATGGAATATTATTCAGCCTTAAAAAAGAAGGAAATCCTACCATTTGCAACAACATGGATAAACCTAGAGGGCATTATGCTAAGTGAAATAAGCCATTCGCGTAAGAACAAATACTGCATGATTCCAATTATATGACGCATCTAAAATAGTGAAACTTACAGAAGTAGAAAATAGAATGGTAGTTGCCAAGGGCTAGGGGGAGGGGAGAAATGGGGAATTGTTTGTGTGGGAAATGTGTATTTACATACAAGTACATTGGAAAGCAATTTCCATTCATTTTTTTAAAAAAAATCTGTTACAAATAAAAAGTTATTAATATATTCATCTTTGGCATACAAAGTATATGGTTTTTGTTTTTAGTCTCAGTATGAATTACCTCTTAATAATAAAAACTTAAGCTACAATGGACAGTCAGATGATTTGGCAATTTGACAATCTTTTTTCAAGAGGGAGTGTCTGAATTTTAAAAGACAGTAGATATAGGAAACACATTGTATATTAAAAGTACTCCTTCAAAATAGAAAATATGAACAGACCAATCACAAGCACTGAAATTGAAACTGTGATTAAAAATCTTCCAACAAACAAAAGCCCAGGACCAGATGGCTTCACAGGCGAATTCTATCAAACATTTAGAGAGAGCTAAACACCTATCCTTCTCAAACTCTTCCAAATATAGCAGAGAGAGGAACACTCCCAAACTCATTCTACGAGGCCACCATCACCCTGATACCAAAACCAGATTAAGATGTCAAAAAGAAAGAAAACTACAGGCCAATATCACTGATGAACATAGATGTAAAAATCCTCAACAAAATACTAGCCAACAGAATCCAACAGCACATTAAAAGGATCATACACCATGATCAAGTGGGGTTTATCCGAGGAATGCAAGGATTCTTCAATATATGCAAATCAATCAATGTGATACACCATATTAACAAATTGAAGAATAAAAAACATATGATCATCTCAATAGATGCAGAGAAAGCTTTCGACAAAATTCAACACCCATTTATGATAAAAACCCTCCAGAAAGTAGGCATAGAGGGAACTTTCTTCAACATAATAAAGGCTGTATATGACAAACCCACAGCCAACATCGTCCTCAATGGTGAAAAACTGAAACCATCTCCACTAAGATCAGGAATAAGACCAGGTTGTCCACTCTCACCACTATTATTCAACATAGTTTTGGAAGTTTTAGCCACAGCAATCAGAGAAGAAAAAGAAATAAAAGGAATCCAAGTCAGAAAAGAAGAAGTAAAGCTGTCACTGTTTGCAGATGACATGATACTATACATAGAGAATCCTAAAGATGCTACCAGAAAACTCCTAGAGCTAATCAATGAATTTGGTAAAGTAGCAGGATACAACATTAATGCACAGAGATCTCTAGCATTCCTATACACTAATGATGAAAAATCTGAAAGAGAAATTAAGAAAACACTCCCATTTACCACTGCAACAAAAAGAATAAAATATCTAAGAATAAACCTACCTAAGGAGACAAAAGACCTGTATGCAGAAAATTATAAGACACTGATGAAAGAAATTAAAGATGATACCAATAGATGGAGAGATATACCATGTTCTTGGATTGGAAGAATCAACATTGTGAAAATGACTCTACTACCCAAAGCAATCTACATATTCAATGCAATCCCTATCAAACTACCAAGGGCATTTTTCACAGAACTAGAACAAAATATTTCACAATTTGTATGGAAACACAAAAGACCCTGAAAAGCCAAAGCAATCTTGAGAAAGAAAAACGCAGCTGGAGGAATCAGGCTCCCTGACTTCAGACTATACTACAAAGCTACAGTCATCAAGACAGTACGGTACTGGCACAAAAACAGAAATATAGATCAATGGAACAGGATAGAAAGCCCAGAGATAAACCCACGCACATATGGTCACCTTATCTTTGATAAAGGAGGCAAGAATATACAGGGGAGAAAAGACAGCCTCTCCAATAAGTGGTGTTGGGAAAACTGGACAGGTACATGTAAAAGTATGAAATTAGAACACTCCCTAACACCATACATAAAAATAAACTCAAAATGGATTAAAGACCTAATGTAAGGCCAGACACTATCAAACTCTTAGAGGAAAACATAGGCAGAACACTCTATGACATAAATCACAGCAAGATCCTTTTTGACCCACCTCCTAGAGAAATGGAAATAAAAACAAAAATAAACAAATGGGACCTAATGAAACTTAAAAGCTTTTGCACAGCAAAGGAAAATATAAACAAGACAAAAAGACAATCCTCAGAATGGGAGAAAATACTTGCAAATGAAGCAACTGACAAAGGATTAATCTCCAAAATTTACAAGCAGCTCATGCAGCTCAATATCAAAAAAACAAAGAACCCAATCCAAAAATGGGCAGAAGACCTAAATAGACATTTCTCCAAAGAAGATATACAGATTGCCAACAAACACATGAAAGAATGCTCAACATCATTAATCATTAAAGAAATGCAAATCAAAAGTACAATGAGATATCATCTCACACCGGTCAGAATGGCCATCAACAAAAAATCTAGAAACAATAAATGCTGGAGAGGGTGTGGAAAAAAGGGAACCCTCTTGCACTGTTGGTGGGAATGTAAATTGATACAGCCACTATGGAGAACAGTATGGAGGTTCTTTAAAAAACTAAAAATAGAACTACCATACAACCCAGCAATTCCACTACTGGGCATATACTCTGAGAAAACCATAATTCAAAAAGAGTCATGTACCACAATGTTCATTGCAGCTCTATTTACAATAGCCAGGACATGGAAGTAACCACAGTATCCATCAACAGATGAATGGATAAAGATGTGGCACATATATACAATGGAATATTACTGAGCCATAAAAAGAAACGAAATTGAGTTATTTGTAGCGAGGTGGATGGATGTAGAGTCTGTCATACAGAGTGAAGTAAGTCAGAAAGAGAAAAACAGATACCGTATGCTAACACATATATATGGAATCTAAGGAAAAAAAAAAAACGGTCATGAAGAACCTAGGGGCAAGACGGGAATAAAGACGGAGACCTACTAGAGAATGGACTTGAGGATATGTGGAGGGGGAAGGGTAAGCTGTGATAAAGTGAGAGAGTGGCATGGACATATATACGCTACCAAACGTAAAATAGATAGCTAGTGGGAAGCAGCCGCATAACACAGGAAGATCAGCTCGGTGCTTTGTGACCACCTAGAGGGGTGGGATAGGGAGGGTGGGAGTGAGGGAGACGCAAGAGGGAAGAGATATGGGAACATATGTATATGTATAACTGATTCACTTTGTTATAAAGCAGAAACTAACACACCATTGTAAAGCAATTATACTCCAATAAAGATGTTAAAAAGAAAAGAAAAATGCATCAAAAGACAGAGAAAATAAAAGCCTAATTCATTCTGGTAAAAAAAAAAAAAAAAAGTACTCCTTCATTGAATCCTAGAAGATTGAATGAGTATTCCTCTCCAGCATGAAATGTAGCTGTCCTTTAAAACAATACAGAGGACTTTAGAAATTCTCTGTGTGATGACAACTCAATTTCTACAAGGCTGAAGCAGTCTTCCTGAAACTGATTCTCATATGTAAATGATAGGCTCATAGAAATATCTACAGTTAATACAATATTTTGTACTTTCAAATGTTAAAAGGATAGTTCTCATGTTAAATGTTCTTACCACAAACACACACGTACACACACACACAAGAACAATAGAACACAAGGAAATTTTTGAAGGTGATGGATAAGTTTAGTAACTTGATTATGATAATGGTATCACAGGTATATGCATATGTTCAAACTCATCAAAATGTATATACTAAATCTGTATAATTTTTATATATATTGTTTACCTCAATAAAGCTTAAAAAAAGAAGTTTAAGAAGTCAAAATCTTGACGGACGGAATTCAAATCAAACTGAATTTTTTTTTAAGTGTAATCAAATAAGAATCCTACTGAACCGGCAGCAGAGATGAGGTTTACTAGAATCCTCTAACTCCTGATAATAACCAAGGTAAAAGTGATCAGTAAGAGTATGACTCTAACAAAAGTAGCCAGGTGAAGAGAATGTGAGCCATATTTGAAGTCACTAAGGAAGCTGGAAAATACCCAGGGATTGGAAGATGTGGGGAGGGGGTGCTGGAAGTATATAGGTAATAAATGCAGAGACACACGTCTGTAGAAAAAGCAAAGGGTTTGAAGATCGGCAGGCAAGTCTCAGGAGGACCAAATGTTAACTGTGTCATAACTGACATTTTGTTTAAACAAATTGAAAATCAGTTTCAATTTCCTCATCTCCAAAATAAAGATAATAGCATGATGTGTGGTAGCTAGTCTCCTAAAATGACCCTCCATTCAGGCCGTTCCTGACATTCACACCCTGGGGGAGTCCCCTCCCCTTGAATATGGCCTGGCAATGTGCTCGCTTTTGACCCTTAGAATGCAATGATAGGGGTGCTACGTGACTCCAAGCCTAGATTACAAGAAACCTTGTGGCTTTCTCATGGGTCTAGGTGACCCTAGGGGATGCCAGCCAGTAGGTAAAACTTGTGACTACTCTTATACTGCTCTACTGTGAGGAAGCCCAATATGGTCCCATGGAGAGAGGTGTCAGACATGGGATTGGAGAAGCCACCTTAAATATCCAGCCCAATTGAGCCTTCAGATGGAGGTGTGGGTTGAATTGTGTTCCTCAGAAGGATATGTTCAGGCCCTAAACACTGGTATCTGTGAATGTGACCTTATTTGGAAATGGGGTCTTTGTAGATATAATCAAATTAAGATGAGGTCATATTGGATTAGGGTGAGTTCTAAATTCAATGTGACTTGTGTCCTTATAAGAAGAGGGAAATTTGGACACACAGACATAGAGGCAGAAAGGCATGTGATGACAGATACAAGATTGGAGTGATGCAAGAGACCAGGAACACCAAGGATTGCTGGCAACTATCAGAGCTGAAAGAGGCAAGAAAGGATTCTTCCCTACAGCCTTTGGAGGAAGCATGGCACTGCTGACACCTTGATTTGGGACTTCTACCATCTAGAATTGTGAGACAATACATTTCTTTTGTTTTAAGCCACTCAGTTTGTAGTACTTTGTTACAACGGTACTGGGAAACTAATACAGATGGCTTCAGATACAGGCACCATCTGACTGCAGCCACAAGAGGAAACCCAAAGAAGCATCTTCCAGCTGAGCCCAGTCAATTCCCAGAACTGTGTGAGATAATAATAAATTGTTATTTTAAGCCACTAAGTTACATGATGGTTTGTTACATAATAACTGACAAATGAACAAGTTATTATCAATATTTAAGTTCACATACACAAAACACCAGCTCTGCATCTAGCACACAGTAGGCATTCAACAAGTGAGTGCAACTGTATTATATATTTATAATTTTAATTATATTTACATGTTTAAATAGTGGTTTAAATGTTTAAAAAGCACATTCATGTATACTATGTTATTTGCTGTTCGATGCAGTCCTAATAGAAAACATGAACTTCGTCAAATTCTCATTTAACAAATGAGAAATTCAAACTGTGAATTTAAGTAATTTACCTAAAGTTATACAAACAAGCAGTGGTACTGCTTGGTCTAGAATGCTAAGTCAAATAAAATACATGTAAGTGTTAATCAGAGTACATTGTCTCAAAGATTGAGAAATGAAGTCAGGTATTTAATTTTTACTGAGAGCTTACTGTGTGCCATTTTCCACTCCCTGTGCTAGATGCTGGATGCTATCTTATTTCACTCCCACAATGACCCTTGTTACAGGTGTTACCCTAGCCCCACAGAATCAACACACACACACACACACACACACACACTGCACAGCTGAGGCTCTGAGAGGTTAAGTGACTTGCTCATACCCATGCTTCTTCCATAACATCGTGCAAGGAGTGTGCATTCTTTTCCTCTACAACTAAGGGAGTAGAATAAGCAGAATAACATGAGAAAGATGTAGAATATGAGGACTAAAATGAGTAACTCCCATGAAGAGAAAAGACCGGGTCAAGAAAAATAAGGTCAAGTTAAAGCAGTCGAATGCAGTGTAGGGATATTCATTTAGAAGAGAGGGTTATCACCAGACACTGAATAGGTAGGGGTGATGGACGGTATTGAGAGACACACGCTGCCAACAAAAGGAAGGTGTTGCAAATGTGCAGGACTTTGTTATGTCCAAATTCTTCTGAACTGACCGGTCACATTGGTGGCAATATATTAGTTGGCTAATCTCTCTGCCACTCTCTAACTTATCTCGCAGCTGCTGGCCTTCAGCTGATGGCAAACACTCAGGATTCATCAGCAATATTTGCTTAAAGAACTAAAATATGCCATTTTTTGGAAACTGCTTATAAATGTACCTCATAACAAAAGAATTAGCATGGGTTAAACCTATGATGACACCGACCCCAAGGAAGAGTAGGTTTTCAAAATTATCTCTGCTGACAGCTCCACAATCGTCCTACAAAGGGATGAGCTCAAGGATTCTTTGGAGTTCCATGCAGCTTCTCTAATTAGGTGATTTCTCTATCACAATCAGCTGGAGACTAATCAACAGTTTCATTTACTGAACTTCAGGAAACTTAATTGGTGATAATCATAAAATTGTAAAAAAATCCGCAGAGATGTTTCACTGTTGCTGTAACATCGGCTTTAATACAAATTCGGTAGCTCTGTGTGTGTGTGTGTGTCTGTGTCTGTGTCTGTGTGTGGGTGTGTTTGTAAAGAGCGGATATTCAACTGGATGAAGAAGAAAAGAGATTCTTAAGGGAATGTTACAGATAATGGTCTGAAGGTAAAGACAAAGAGAAGGCTTCTGAAGATAATCATTTAGATACAAAAATGGAGGCCTATGTAAACCCTGTTCTGACCTTATGCATATGAAGTATTTTTAAACCACTGAAGTCTTCAGAAACTGCACATAGTTTCTTTAGGGAAAAAAAAAAGTGTTCTCAGTTAAAAGGAACTCCTGAACTTAGAGAACTGAGCAAAGGAGAGATGAGACAGTAACTTATAATTCTCAAAAAGTATTAAATCCATATAAAACTCACAATGCAGAATGAGTATTCACCCACGCGCAGCCTAAATCTAACCACTTACTGCTTAAAAATCTGAATGTCTTTGGGAAGTGTACCAGAAAAGTCTAAGGATTTTTAACTTTTCCTAACCTCTTTATTGTCACCAAAATGCAGGTATACTAAAAACAATATGTTTACATAAACTAGAGTAATATAAATCAATATAGAACTTTCCAAATCTCCTGGATTGTTTTAAGATTAGAAGCAAAAAAGGAGTGAGAAAAGATAATTTGTTTAAATTAATAAATAATTTGATTAGGTTCAACAAATAAGTAGAAGCATATTATCGAAAAGCCACCATAAAACCAGAACATTAAAAAAAAATTGGTTCTTAATTTTAATAATAAGACTGCATTTTTGAAGGGATCTACTTTCCAGGGAAGGAAATATGAAATTCTGGTTGGAAAGAGAAATCATTACAATTTATCTTTTTGAATTCTAGCCAAATTATAAAAGGAATGATTCCATCAGTGATTTTTTAAAAATGAGCCTTGTAATATATTGCTAGTGTTAGACAGCAGCATGTTATCATTTTAATTACAAACTGTAGCAATTATTTTATGCTAAAAACCTTAACATACAAAAAAGTGAACATTTTATATGAATATAAATTATGTCTACTGACTATATACATATTTTAAATTTCCATGATTTACCAAATATCTACTCAGAAGTAGGTCATTTTGATAAAAGGTCTTTAAAACATAGATGAATAATTCAAAATCTATGCATAATCTAAACATCTCAACTATTTATAAGTACAGACACATTTTTCATTATTAATTTCCTTTAAAATGTATTAAATTTGATTGTTAATAAAATTTTTATTTAAGGCAGGCATATTTCTATGAGGAAATGTTTATGCCTAGCTAACACACATGTTTAAGTATATGATACTAGAAATATTGATGCAAAGACCCTATAGTTTTACTTTATAAAGCTCTTTGCATTTGTACTTAACTTCGAATCCTTTTTTTCAGCTTATCTTTTCTAGTTAAGCACATTAAGACAATACTAAAAAAGTTAAATATAAATTAGCAACTCCTTTGTAAAATAAAAGTTAATTTTCAAGATTTCCACTTCTGGGAAGATGGAGTAGGCACACTTTTCTATATTCCTCCTACTAAGTATGATGTACAGCTAAAAACCTTGGAATAAAGGTATATACATATTACAAATTCTGAAAGTTAGAGAGCAAAAGAAAAATGTTTGCCATATTTGCATACCACATAACTAACAAAGGACTAGTATCCAGAATATTTAAAGAATTCTCAAAATCCAACATTGAAAACAAACAATCCAATTAGAAAATAGGGAAAAAACATGAGCTGACATTTCACTAGAGAATATACAGATGACAAATAAGCACATAAAAATATGTTCACCATCTTCAGCCATTAGGGAATTGCAAAATAAAACCACAACGAAATATTACTACATACCTATGAGAATAACTAAAATAAATAATAGTAACAACATCAAATACTGGTGATGACAGTGAAACTGGACCACGACCACATACTTTGCTAATAAGAATATATCAATAAAATGATACAACCACTCTGGAAAACAGTTGGACACTTTTTAAAAAAAAAACTAAACATGTAACTACTATAAGACCCAGCAACTGAACTCCTTAAAATTTGCCCCAGAGAAATGAAAAGTTACATCCACACAAAAAGCTATATATGAATGTTTATAGCAGCTTAACTCATGATGGCCCCAAACTGGAAACATCCAGTACTTTAATGAGTGACTGCTTAAACAAACTGTTACATCCATAGCATGGAATCTCACTTGGCAAAAATAGGACTGAACTACTGATGGATGCAAGAAACTGGATGAATCTCCAGAGAATGATGCTGAGTGAAAAAACCCAATCCCAAAATGTTACATACTGTGTGATTCCATTTATATAACATTCCTCAAAGGGCAAAATTTAGAAACAGAGAAGAGATTAGTGAGTGACACCAGTTAACGAGGGGTTGGGAATGGGAATGAAGTATGTATGGCTATAAAAGGGCAACAGGAGGAATTTTTGTGATAAAGGTACAAAACTTTAACATTATCACAAAAATTCCTCCTGTTGCCCTTTTATAGCCATACATACTTCACTCCCACTCCCAACCCCTCCTTAACTGGTACCTTAACCATATCAATACAAATGCTGGTTGTGATATTGTGCTATAGTTTTATAAGATGTTACCATTGGATGAAACCAGTAAAGGGCACATGAGACCTCACCATATTATTTCTTACAAAGGCATAAGAATCTACACATTTCAAGTAGATTGTTCAATCTAAAATTAAATAAATAATAAAACTGCAAGCTCTGAAAAGATATTCACAAAGGTGGTCACAAACGAGATCTCTAGGTTTGGGATTTTTTTTTTTTTTTCTATTTTTCATTTGTATTCTTTTCCTACAGTGAACTTATATTGCTTTGATAATAAGAAAGAGAAAATACAGGACTCTTATAATCTAAATTTTACATATAAGCACGTCCTTCTGTTCATATCATTATAAGGTTCTAAGACTACAAGTCAACTTTTAAATTCACCCTCTAATATTAAAAACATAACCCGTGGTCAGGATATTTTATGGTGCGAATACGAACTTGTAATTTGAGTAAAGTGAACGAGTTGATAGTAGGAGAGCTGGCCTTACATTGTTTTCTACCCTAGGTTCTCTTAGAGCCATTAACATTGACCAAAATTAAAGTTTCTTTCAGAGCTTAAAAGTGTTCTGAATCTTAGAGATTCTGACCTAATGGCTGTATTATGGCTTTATCCTGCCAATTAGATAAAGTAGAATTGGGAACCACCTCATATCATTTTATCATTTTTGCTTGGCTGGAAAAAGTGTGTGCACACACATACACAAGCTTCCAATTTCTGCAAAGGATTCCTCTTAGTTCTTCAGAAAACTGCTGGCCTATTTTCAAAAGCTGAAAATAAGCTGGAGCCCAGGGCTCAATTTCAGAAATCAAGAGGCTATTTAAGTCATGGTGATGGAGGGTTTCAGTGAACACAAAAGATGAAAAAGAAGGAAGCTGGATAAAGATAATTCAGTTCCAGAACCCAAAGGGTGAGAGAAAATCAAGAAGTTAGAGGTCAGTATCATTGAAGAGGGAATGGTTTTGTAGCTGTAATTGATTCTGTATCCTCCTAGAGGGATTGAACTTTTGGGAACATAAAGGTGTAGGGCATAAGCGTAAAATATATATCAGATACAGAACCAATAATTATCCCAGAATCATCTCAAACTTTAGTATAATTAAATTCTGGAGGCTTCAAGCAAAATTCTTCAAAGTTATCTCCTTGTCGTCCTCTAAAGTAATAACCTTGACCATAGGCCCTGAGAAACCCATGTTTTCATTAATAATATGGCAGTGCTTATCAGTCTTAATTTAAAACATTATTGTGAACAGGAATATAAATTTGTAAACTGTTAAAATCTTACATGAATGTAAAAGTGTTAGGTCACCTCCATTATCCTGTCGCCTTAAAACTATAGAGTGTGATTAGTCTGAAAGGCTAAGCTAGGCTTGAAATAAACCTTGTTGTGTGATGCAAATTGCTTGGGGAATTTGCTTTGTGCCTAACTTCTGTTTAGTGTTAGGTCTGCCATCTAGTGGCCACATAAATAAGTACAAGCTGTCATCATAAATTAAAGATCATATGAAAATTTTAGGTCATCCAAATGGGCTATTTCAACACTGTTTCCAAGCATAAGCAGACAAAAAGATTAAAAAATTAACTGGTGGTAGGAAAAATTTTATTCAAGGATTTCATTAAATATAACTGCTTACTTAAAACACTTAAAATTTGCTTTTGTGAGTACAAAAGCAAATTAATAATTTTTTTATATTTATGCTGACTTCAAAATAAAAAATTATATTCACAGACTTTCACTGAGTTTAAAAGAAATAAAATTTCTTTAAATAAAATAAAATAAATTATCTTTTATTTTAATCACATGTTTATCTTTCCTACTTCTTAATTTAAACAATGAAATAAAATGTTCTTCAGTACTTGCACTTGTGCTATCTGCCAATTTGCCAAAGAATCAACAGTTATAAAATAAAACATAAACACAGTTTCAAAATCTGAACTCTTAAATATACAAATATAATATTCAAAAGATACAAAGACCCTTTGGAATTAAAAAAAATAGTATTGTTTTGATTTATTTGTTAATGGAAGTGACCGATAATGTTAGGCGCTCCACACTCATTCTCCTGGCATAATTTTAATAGCTGTTTGTCCAAAGCTATATGCTCCACTCCCACCCCCATTTCCTTCCAGAGTTCTAATCTGATGGCTTGTTTTCTAAAAGCCCCAATATTTTAAAATGGCTTATTCATATGACTGCAAATGACACCTGCAGCATGTCCAAGTATACTGAATACACCCTTAGAAGTATTTACAAGCTAAATTCATTAGACAGATGCCCAATATTCACATTTCAATGTTACAATTATTATCTTAATTTGTTTGTTTTCTCAACTGGTATATCTATGCAAATTACAGTCCTTTGACATTGTAATCAGTTATGGTAAAAGCATTCAAATGAAAAAATATAAAAAATCCAATAGCAATTAGCCATGTTTCTCATTCTTGCCGCATGCAGTTAAATCTCCTCTTCAGCTTATTATTGCTTGAGATAACAAGTTAGCATCACATTGTTCAAACTGGAAGTACAGGTAATTTTGCAATTGCTAATACTGTGTTAAAATGTCCTACGATAATCCACAAACCTATATTCCATGTTGTTGACACCCAAACAAGTATCTGCAAAATGCAGCCAAAATAATGAACGATATCCACAAACTGCTTAATCCTTGACTTTGCATTGCCCACATTTATTTTTAATTCATAAATATAACCTTTTGCAGCCAACTATGGGAGCCTCCAAGTATAATAAACTCCAATTTAAGGCATGAATGTTAGTGGATACACTTATTTCTAAGACAGTATCTCATGTGACTTCTGAGAGTAATTCTGTTAAGACTCACTCTGAGAATAAGCACCCCAATGTGTGGACTGTTCTTTTTCTACTCAATCTGTATACTTTCTAACAATGTGGCCAAACTCCCAAGATCTTGTGAAAGAAAGAAAGAAGAAAAGAAAAAAGGAAAGAAAGAAAGAAAGAAGGAGAGAGAGAAAGAAAGAAAGAGAAAGAAAAAAGAAAGAAGGAAAGAAAGAAAGAAAGGAAGAGAGAGAGAAAGAGAGAAGAAAGTGAGAGAAGAGAGAGGGAGGGAGGGAGGGAGGTAGGGAGGGAGGATGGATTTGATTTCACAAAAAAAAATAATTTCAGATTTCTAAATGAAAGCAAAATGTCCATACTCATAGTATAGCAAAATCAGTCACAAGATTAAAGCCATGATCTCTAAGAATCAAAAGTCCTTTACTTATTACTCTATGTGTCAGAGACCTATACAGGGCCAGGCTCATGAAGAGGAATGTAACATTAAATGAGCATTTTTTAAAAAACTACAGTGTGGTAAAATGAGACCTCACTATGAAGTCTGGCTCCAGAAGCCTCCCTAGAAAAGTCCTCACTACCATGGATGGCTTTTGCAGCAATTTCCTCAGGGGAAAATCCATCAAGAAAGGGGATTTATTTTTCAAGAGACAAGATGGTTACCATATCTCAAGGAGGATACAGCACTCAGAGGTGGGGGTCGGGGACACAAATCTTTAGGCAGCCCATCCCCCAGCACAGGGTTTGGACATCACAATCCAAGGGTCAAATCCAGCCCTCCATCTGCTTTTGTAAATAAAGTTTTACTTTCTATATCCATTTGTTTCCATATCATGTATAACTTCTTTTGCAATGTAACAATAGAGTTGAGTAGTTGCCCCAGGGTCCCTATAGCTACACAAAGCCTAAAATATTTATTATCTAGCGTTTTACAGAAAAACTTTGTCAAACCTTGTCCAGAGAGCAATTGCACTTCTCATTCCCCAAACATGCCTCATACTTTTCTTTTTAGAAAAAGAAAGCCCTTCTACTGCTTAATGGACATTTGGGTTGGGTCTAATACTTTGATTTTTGCTCAGTCCTGTTTCTATGAATTCTCTTGTACATGTCTCCTGATTTACAAGCATGACAGTTTCTCTAGAGTATATATCTAGGTGTTGATTTACTTCCCAGCATGGTTGGAAAACATTTGATATGGTGACTTTACTAAATAATCTTTTGTGGTTTTAGTTTGCATTTTTGTCATTACAAATGACACTGAGGGACTTCCCTGGTGGCACAGTAGTTAAGAATCCACCTGCCAATGCAGGGGACAATGGTTCAAGCCCTGGTCTGGGAAGATCCCACATGCCAAGGAGCAACTAAGCCCGTGTGCCACAACTACTGAGCCTGCGCTCTAGAGACCACGAGTCAAAACTACTGAGCTCATGTGCCACAACTACTGAGCCCGCGTGCCTACAGCCCATGCTCTGCAACAAGAGAAGCCACCACAATGAGAAGCTCATGCACCGCAATGAAGAATAGCCCCCGCTCGCTGCAACTAGAGAAAGCCCGTGCACAGCAACTAAGACCCAACGCAGCCATAAGGAAGTTAATTAATTAATTAATTAATAATAAATAAATAAATAAAACAAATGACACTGAATATCTTTTCAGATAGGGCCATTAATAACCATTAATATTTCATCTTCTATGAAAAGTCTATTTATTTAAATCTTTGGCTTTTTTTCCCTTTTAGTTTATTAACCTTTTTGCTTTATCATATTGAAGGGTTTTTGTTTATATATACCAGATACTAGTTCTTTGTCAATTATATATCGTAAATGTCTTGTTAATTTTATGGCATGTCTTCCCACTCTAGATATGAGGCCTTTTCACAAGAAGTTCTTAATTTGAATGTAGTTGAACTTACCTATATTTTTTCTGTATGGTATGCAATTTCATACCTTGTTTATTAAAACCTTCCCTATCCTAAGTTCACAAAGGTATTTTTCTACATTATACTCTAAAAATGTTACCTAATCTGGAATTTAGTTTTGTATATAATAAGATAGGGAGATAATTCCATTTTTATATAAATAACCATTTTTTTCCAGCATCATGTATTGAGAAGTCTTTTTCCATTGTTTTATAATGCTAACCCTGTAACAAAAATCAAGTTCGCTTATGTTTAAAGGTCTCCTAAATGCTATTATTTCAGATTGTTATAACTGGAACAATATAACGGGGTCTTAATCTTTTAATTCTGTCTATATTCAATTTGTATATTTTGAGTCAACATTACGTCACCATTAAAAAATTGTTATATCTTTTTGTCAAATCAAACCTCTTATCCTTATGCATTGATTCTCTTTATTCATATTCTTTATTTCTACTAATGCATTTTGCTCTGAAATTTTTTCTTTAATATAGCTACATAAGTATTATTATGAAGAATGTTTACCAGATGTATCTTAATTCATCTATTAACTTTCAATCCTTGTATGCATAGAAATCTTATTTGTAGAGCAAAACTGTTTTGCAATGAATTGTACTGTTGTTGAACAAATATTTGTAATCTATTTTTGTATGACCTTGTTATAAATTTTCTGAATGTGACAATTATCATCATGCTTCACGCAGCTCTGCATAGCACCCATCACTAAAAAAACTGCATCATTGGGTGCAACACATAATGACCTCTCCTAACCTTTCCACTGAATCATCTAAAGCAGTGTAATTATTAATTAAGAAGCAATTTACTAATCAATGAGTTTTTTACTTTATCAATAAAAATTTAAGTAAGGAAACAGAAAAAGCATCACCTTGAATAATACATTTAGTAGACACACTGATCAGATGGCAGATGCCAGTAATGTAACAGTAATAAAGAACAATTTTAAACAAAAGTTTACAGCAGATTGATGACTATACAGATATAACTGTATCCACTTAGTATTAATAGTTAGAATACTTGAAAACAAATGCTTGAATGAATATAACTTGTTCTGCAAATAAGTAAAAACCAAAATATTGGAAATGAGTTATTCAAAGTTGTAAGTGAATTCATGAAAATGAATAACACATTTGCAAAATGCATTGCACATGCAATTACAATACTGATATTGTACCCTTAAATGACATAAAGGTATAGAGTTTTACATCAGGAAATTGTTGAAAATCCTGAGATTTCAATAATATATTTTTATTCACAGAGAAGCTGATCCTCCTATGTAGAATTTTCCTTTAGATTTAATAATTAAAGGGATATCTTATTAGTGAATCCAAAATAATCCAAAGTCCTAGAGTCCTATATATTTTCATTTTTAGATAAATAATTGGAATCAAATGACTCACCCCATTGTTTAACAGATAAAATGTTTGCCTGAAGTTTATGAGTTAAACAATACAAAAAACTGTGAAAGAGTCATGCTTTACAGATTGTGTGAAGGGTAGTTTTAGATTTAAAAAATGTCTATTTAACTGTTATGTATTAGAATCTGAATAAAGTATAAGGGCAATGTGAACATGTGAGTTTGTGTGTGTGTGTATGCACTTATATACATATGTATTCACACACATATATACATATATGTTTATCTCTGGAGACACATGTGTATGTAGTCATACATACACATATGCATAAAAATATATGAGCATGTGTTGCAAAATTTATGGACTTAGAACAAAAATTCAATTTTGGAAAAATTCACTAATGATGTTTAGTCAATGTTACAACTTGAATCTTAAAGAAAGATTATGAAGGTGGGAGCAGTATCGTCTGTGTATGCTTAAGGAAAATTTTCATCATTATCTTAAATATTTAATGTAAAAAAGAATGATATTAAATTAAAAATCTGTTTTCATTATTATAATAAATATCAACATTTTATGTGTTAAAGATTTTTAAAATTCTCACACACTTAAATATAATTTAAAAAAATTATCTGAATTATTGTAACGTGCTTTCCTTCGGTCAGGAGAAACATTTGAGGCATTTGCTATCGATTACTTGTACAAACTTTACCAGCAATGGAGACTGTGAAGAATTTGATGTGGTTGATATCACCAGGAATGCTGGTGAAAGGACCTCCAAAACTCTTTTCCTCCATAAAAGCAAGAAGAACACTGGCAAAATTGTCAAAATCAACTCTTTTAGAAATCAAAACTAAGCAAAAGCTCTTAATAATACAGGTAGTATTTATTTGAGAAAAATGGCTGAATCTTGGTAAGAACAGGAAGTTCTGTGGTATTTTAATTTGCCCTAATACCATCCTTCTCTCTCCAAACATTTCCCTTGAAAACCAATAACCCCATGATCACAGTAAAAACTTTTTAGAAGTGTAACAATGTCTGCAGGGGGCAGAATGAATTTAGAGCAACTCCAAGGCCTGTTTTCCAGATAACTGTCATTATTTGATCTTCCCGAAAGTTCCCGGGAAAATCCCATGTGCAAAACATCTCTTTACTTGACCTGACTCAGAGCATTCAAGAGCAAGCAACCTTTTCCCCATGGGCATTTGTCATAAAGAATCATCAGCAATTGTCAAACATTATAGATAGCAGCAGTGGTATACCAGTTGGAGAAAACAACAAACTGGCCAAAAAGGTAAGAGGAAAAGTTGGGAATGAGGCATCCACAAGTGGATTTGAAAAGCTGTGACATAATCCTGGGAGTCTAGAATGTCATGCTCATGTTCACAGCTGTGTGCGTGCCCAGGAAAAACTAGGGGAGGCCCTAAGCTGTCACCTTGGAAGGATATTGAGGTTCTGTGCAAGCAGGAAGTAAGGGCTAAGGTGGAGTTGTAAACTGCCTGTATGATCATTGAAGGTGTGCTACAACATGCATACTGAGCTCTTAAAAAAAAAGCTGTGAGTCTTATTGGTTCCAGGCATTTAAGGAAATCTCTGTCAATCATTAGCTGACTCATAAATTAACCAGAGACTTCAATGACCATATAGGAAAAGAATACTGATATTTCAGAATTACTTCAGAAAAGTCATTAAACAAATAAACAGCAGCAGCATCAACAACAAACAGCAACAACAAGCCATGGAGAAAGATGGGGAAAGTCTGATTTTCAGAGTTGCCACAGCATATTATTCAAAATTTCCGGTTTTCAGTTAAAAAATTATGAGGCATACAAAGAAAGACAAGACAGTGCACATAAAGGAAAAAAAAAAAAAAAGCAGTCAATAGAATCGGTCCATAAAGAAGCCCTTACATTGGACTTACTAGACAACGAATTTAATTAAGAAGTTTTAAATATATTCAAAGAAATAGAGAAAGTATGTGAATGATGTCTAACCAAATAGAGATTATAAATAAACAGACGGAAATTATTTTTAAAAACACAATAGATATTTTGGGGTTGAAAAGTACTATCTCTAAAGTAAAAAAAAATATCACCAGGAGGGCCCAATAGCAGATTTAAATAAGCAGAATTAAAAATCAGCGAACTCAAAAATAAGTCCATTGAGATTATCTATTCTGAGGAACAGAAACAAAAAAGAAGGAAGGAAAATAAACAGAGCCTCAGAAACTTATGAGACACCATCAACTGTACCAACATACTTATAATGGGAGTTCCACAAAGAGAGGAGAGAGATAAAGAGATAGAAACAATATATGAAGAAACAATGGCCAAAAAATCTCAGATTTAAAAAAATAAATCTGCATATCCCAAAACTCAAGAATCTCTACGATAAATCAGAGACACACACACCAAGATACACCAAATCTATCTAAAATCAAGACAAAGAAAGATTCCTGAAACAACAAAACAGATGTGACTCAATACAAGGGATCCTCAACAAAATTAACAGCTAATTTGTCATCAGAAACCCAGGAGGCCAGAAGACAGTGAGATGACACAGTCAAAGTGTGTGGCAGAGAAGGGGAGGAACAATCAAACAATAATTCTATAGCTAGCAAAAATGTCCTACAAATGAAGGAGACATTAAAATATTACCAAACTATTTGTTGTCTTACACCTAAAGGTTGTAAATAATATATAATGCAAATAATAACCAAAAGAGAACTGCAGAGGCTATGCTGACACCAGACAAAATAGACGAAGACTTTAAGTAAAAAAGTGTTACTAGAGACAAACAATGATACTTTATAATGATAAAAGGGTCATTCCATCAAGAAGATACAATATCTATAAACATATGTGCTTGTGGTCTGTTGAAATTTGCCCCACCCAAAGATATCTATGTCCTAATCTATGTATCTTGTGAATGTTACCTTATGTGGCATATATTATTTTTTAATTATTTAATCACACTTTCCAGATGTGATTAATTTATGGATCTTGAGATAGGAAGATTATCCTGAACAGTGGGCCCTGAATGAAATCCCATGTATCTTTACAAGAGGGAGGAAGAAGGAGATTTGACACATACAGAGGAGAAAGAAATGTGAAAATTGACCAAAGAGAGATTTGAAGATTGGAGTGATGTGGCCACCACCCAAGAAATGTCAGAAGTCATTAAAAACTGGAAAAGGCAAGGAATTGAATCTCCCCTAGAACCGCTGGAGGGATTGCACCCTTGTGGATGCCTTGATTTTGGCCTCGTGAAACTATTTCAGACTTCTGGCCTCCAAAACTGAAAGACTGCTTCTGTTGCATTAAGCCACCAAGTTTCTGGTAATTTGTGACAGTAACCACAGGAAACTAATACAATAATCCTATACATAGAGTGCCAAAATTTATTAAATAAAACTAAAAAAAAACATCAAAGGAAGAAATGGACAATAATAGTTGAAGACTTCAAAATCTCACTTTTGTTAATAGATACAACTAGACAGAAGAATCAACATGGATATAGAAGATGTGAACATAACTATAAACAACTTAGAACTAACAGATATCTGTGGACCACTCCAGCCAATAATAACAGAATATATATTGTTCTCAAATGCATACAGATTATACTCCAGGAGAGACCATATATCAATATTAGGCAATAAAACAATCTCAAAATATTTAAAGGATAGAAATCACATAAAGTTCCATGACCACAGATAATGATATTAGAAATAAATGCAAGAGGAAAATTTGGGAAATTCACACATATAGGAAATTAAATCACATACTCCTAAAAAGTCAGTAAATCAAAGAAGAAATTACAAGGAAATTTGAAAATACTGATAGGTCAATGAAAATGAAAACACAATATGTAAAAGCTTGTGGGATGCAGCTAAGGCAATACTTGGGAGGAATGCACAGCTGCAGAAGTCTATATTTTAAAAAAATAGAAGAGTCAGCCTAAACCAATAACCTAATCTTTCTGCTTAAGAAACTCGAAAAGAGGTAAAACTAAACCCAAAGAAGAAAGGGAGATAATAAAGATTCGAGCTGAAATAAATGAATTAGAGAATAGAAAAACAATAGGGAAAATCAACAAAACTAAAAATTGGTTCTTTGAAAAGATCAATAAAATTATCAAAACTTTAACTAGACTGATAAAGAAAAAAAGAGAGAAAACTCATATTACTAAAATAGGGAAGGAAAAATGGACATCATTTTGATCTTAAAGAAATAACAATTTTTTTTTTTTTTTTAATTTTTATTTATTTATTTATGGCTGTGTTGGATCTTCGTTTCTGTGCGAGGGCTTTCTCTAGTTGTGGCAAGCGGGGGCCACTCTTCATCGCGGTGCGCGGGCCTCTCGCTATCGCGGCCTCTCTTGCTGCGGAGCACAGGCTCCAGATGCGCAGGCTCAGTAATTGTGGCTCACGGGCCTAGTCGCTCCGCGGCATGTGGGATCTTCCCAGACCAGGGCTCGAACCCGTGTCGCCTGCATTGGCAGGCAGATTCTCAACCACTGCGCCACCAGGGAAGCCCAAGAAATAACAATTTTATGCCCAAAAAATAGACACAGATAAAAATAAATTGCTAGAAAGACAAAAAAATACCAAATGACTCAAAAAGAAATAGAAAATCTGAATAGACCTTTAACAACTAGAGACTGAGTCAGTAATCAAAAATCTTCCCATGAAGAAATGCCTAGGACTAGAGAGATATACAAGTGAATTCTACTAAATGTTTTAAAAATAATTAATACCAATTCTTCACAAACTGTTTCAAAAACTAAAAGAAGGGGAAATACTTTCCATCTTGTTCTATAAGGCCAGTATTACTCAAAAGCAGAAAAAGATATCCAAGAAAGGAAAAATAGAGAACAATATCTCTTATGAATATACACAATAAAATCTTCAACAAAATGCTAGTAAATTAAGTCTAGCAACATGTTACAAGATGATACACCATTACCAAGAGGGATTTATCCCAGGAATGCAAACTGGTTCAATACAATCTATATAATATACTATATTAATGAATAAACATACACACACACAATCACATCAATAGTTGTGGAAAAAAGTATTTGACAAAATTGAAGAAGATTTCATGATTAAAAGACAAAATAATGGAAACAGAATAGAATTAAGCTCCCTCCACATGATAAAGGACGTCCATGAAAAACCCATAGATACCATCATACTTAATGTTGAAAGTCTCAAATATTTCCCTTAATATCCTGGAACAAGACAAGAATATCCACTCTCACCATTCTATTCAACATTTTCCTGGAGGTTCTAGCCAGAGAAGTTCAGCTAAATAAATAAATAAATAGTATCTAGATTAGAAAGGAAAGAGTAAAACTGTCTCTATTTGCAGATGTCATAGTCTTCTGCACAGATAATCCTAAGGAATACACACACACACATACACACACACAATTAGAGATTATAAACAAGTAGAGCAAGATTGCAGAATACAAAAATCAATATATATACCAATTTTATTTCTACGTATTAGTATGGGCAATCTGAAATAAAATCAGAAAGCAATTTCATTTCCAGTAATACCAAAAAAGAATAAAATGCTTATGAATAAATCTAACAAAATAATGATATGACTTGTATACCAAAAACTACAAAACACTGAAAGAAATTAAAGAAGACCAACATAAATGGGAAAATATCCTATAGCCATAAATCAGAAGACTTAACATTGTTAAGATGGAAATACTATCCAAATTGTTATACAGATTCAATGCAGTTCTTATCAATATTGCAGTTGCCTTTTTTGTAGACCTTGACAAGCTTATCTTAAAATTCATACAGAAATGCAGCAAACCCAGAATTGCCAAAACTATCTTAGAACAAAAAGAAAGTTGGAGGACTTACAACTCATGATTTCAAAACTTACTACAGAACTATGGTATTCATAGTACTATAGTTTATGTGGTACAAGCATAAAGATAGGTGTGTGTGTGTGTGTGTGTGTGTGTGTGTGTGTGTATTTCTCTCAGTGGAACAGAATTGAGATTTAGAAATGAGCCTTTACATTATAGTCAATGATTTTGAACAAATGTACTAAGATAATTCAATAGGAAAGAACAGTGTTTTTGAAAAATTTTACTTGGACAAGCAGATATCCACATACAAGTGATTAAAAATTGGACCCCTTCCTCAAATCATATACAAAAACTAAATTAAAATGCATTAAACACCTAAATGTATTAGTTGAAACAATAACTCTTAGAAGAAAAGAGAGGTATAAACACCACAACCTTGAGTTTGGCAATGGTTTCTTGGTTATGATACCGAAAGCAAAAGCAATAAAAAAATATACATATATTGGATTTCTTCAAAATCAAAAATGTTTGTGCTTCAAAGGATATCATCAATAGAATGGAAACCAAACCTACAGTATGATATAAAATATTTGTGAGACAAATGTCTGATGGTACATATTTAGGATATATAAATAACTATTACAGCTCAATAATAAAAATACAAAAATAACCTAACTTAAAAAAATTGGCAGAGAATTTAAATAAACATTTCTCCAAAGAAGATATACAAAGGGCCAATAAACACTATAAAGAGATGCTTAACATCATTAAGCATAAGAAATTTTAGGAAAAAACACTGTTAATTCTTAGTAGACATACAACTCACCTGATAGAAGGTGAAGTTTGTGTCATATGGAAGAATGGTCTTCTGGACCTGGGAGTGCCCTACGACTAGCTGTAGAGTGCTGTGGATGTCAGATGGAGTGGACTTTATCATTAATCTGTTTACTAAAGGTTAGTTGGAAGAGATTTTATTATACTATACAAAATCTCATGTCACAGAGCGTTTAGTATAGATCTTGTTCAGCAGTGATTTTCCCTTTAGCCACTCTTCTCACAAACACCTAACTTAGTCAATGCCCCCCGTACACGGTTCATAAGAAGTCTCTGATGAGTCATTTTCCTGGTTATGCATACCCAGTACCTGAGCTAAGTTTCCTTTCTTCAGTAGCAAAACCTGAGTTCTAATCTGTTCTTTTTTTTCCCCCTTATGTCTTATGCTTGTTTATTTCTAATGTTCTATCTGTCATGAAACTTCTTTCTACATCTTCTAATCTTGTAGTGTCTTTCATAAGGTTTAGAAAGGCTCCGAGCAGGGTAACTGGCCCATCATCATCTCTCTGTAGCTCCAGAACGAGGAGAATTCAGTGAAACAAGTTAAATCTTCGCAAAGATCCTGCCTACCAGCTGGTAGATTGTTCCTGAAAAACAAGGGTCCTTTCACTTTCATAGTCTGGGTATAAACTGCAATGACTCCAATGCATAAGACCTTCAGAAAGTCTACCCAAACAAGACCTCTCACAATTGTATTCCTGGAGTTTATGGCATTAATCAGTTTCCAATATCCGCATTTATTCATATTTATATTAGAAGTAAAGGATAAGATTTCTAGAGCAAATCAGAGTATTATACCTTCTGGGATAATGTGATGACAGCCAGATGGACAGGCCTGCACAGACAAAAGGGGATTCTATCACTACTGAAGAGTAACTCAGAGGTTATAAACTGGAGAGCTTATATACACATGGTTCCATTCGCTTCCTAAGAGAGGGAGAAAAATTTTGCTCCCTACTTATAGTAGGGAGCAAAAATTCTCTTAGAGAATTTCTAGATTCTTGTGTTCTTACACTTTGGAATGGAAATAAATGTCCCCACAGGAAAAATAAGACAAGACTCTATATGCTTACAACCTTTGGAAGTCTCCATGGTCTCAGGCTTCATCCTTCTTTGAAATGTAAACACATGTCAGGGGAGGTAAATTTCTCAGATAGTCTCTCACTGTCTTATCATCCTTTAAATTCCAAGGGTTATCCTTTAAACCAATTAGCAGGTTTCTTTGTTCCCAAAACCCAAACCACACAGAAACTAAAATGTATCCTCTACAGCTCCACAGTTACACTTCCGCCCTCACAGTCTCTGCTTTGCAATGCTGCCCAAGCCTTGGCCCTGCCTCCGTGTAAGCTGTATGACTTTTTTTCATTCCTATGACACCCATGCATTTTTCTATTCGTGGCTTAGACTAGATACTCAGATTCTGAAATATTACTGCATGATTTCCTAATCTTGGATCTGTGTTCCATGGTCTGCCTACTGAGATTTTCTGTCTCTTTTTTGGGGGACAGACTATACATAATGAGCCTGAACACTAAAGTCCGCAGAGCGGTCAAGTTCTGAGATGGTTGTTCCTTGCGTCCAGCTCTCATGGATGGGTGAGGCTTCATTGTGAGGCAGCCCGAGGCACCTCTTCTTTCTCCAGGCTCATTTTCAAATGTCAAGATATCCAATTATTTTTGTAGTCTCAAGCACCTCACAATTCCACCAGGAATCCCGTTTACTTCCACTTGACCATCAAGAAAGTCTACCTTTTTGTTCTGAAATCCTCCCTTAGCAAATTAAAGACATCTTCAGTTAGCTTTCTGCTTAATTAATACTTTTAACCCTGCCAGCTAAATACTTCCAACTACATCATGATTTTTGAGAAAGGATTTTCCAAATTTCAGTAATATCTCCACCTCTCTCAACATACTCTCAGTAATTAAATACTGCCTATGGATTGATTGCATACAGAAAATAGTTTACTGTAAGAAAGGAGTTTCACGCCATACCTACATATCCAGCAAATATTTGGTGCTACGGAATAGAAAGAACTTTGTGAAATATCATCCCAAAGATTTACCCTGTGTTTCTGATGTCCCAGTAACTTTAAGTTGATAAGAAAACTTGAAGTAAGGTAAGTGAACTCCACAAATTCATAATACTTACAGTAGCTTTAGGGACTAAATCAGCATAAGTATTATGACCACATACAAATAAACTAAAACCTTTTTTTCCCCCAGTATTTTAAATATAAACACTCAAATGCTTAAAAGGAACAACAAAAACTATGTATGTTCTGACCCTTGCCTTCATTCCTAGATTTACTGCCCATGGGCTTTAAACTAGTCTGCCTTTATTTTTCAAGAATAACATTTTCTCCCATTTTAAGGTTTTTCCAATTTCTCTGCCCCTTGCCTGAAACATTTTTTAAGTCTCCCACGTTGTATAACTAAGTTTCTTTGCATGTAAGTTGTCTTACAATTGTGTTTCTTTCATTTCAAGTGGTTAACTCTCTTGTTTGCGTAATTATTTGATTGATTACATCTCTTCCACTAGCCTTACTAGTTCCCTGAGAACAGGGGCCATCTGTTTTTTGCCCCCTATTGCATCTCTAGTGTGTAACACAGTGCCTCACAAAGAAAAGGCCTTCAATAAATTTTTGTGAATAAAGTTGGTGAATAAATCATAGAAAGATTTCCTTAGGAAATATAAAGGTGTATGCCTCTATTTATTGGCAGTAATGAAAGCCATGACAATTTGCCAGGTCTGTTGGGAGAAGGTAGAGTGAGAAGAGGGTCAAGAAATAAACCTTGAGAGACTCAATAAATAATGGCTGGTCAGAGAAAGATGCTACTGCAAAAGAATCTGAAAAGACATAGACAGAGTGTTGGATAAGCACCATAAGACCATGGTGTCAGAGAAACAAGGGAAGAGAATGGCTATGGAAAGACCAAGTGAAGCAAATGCTCAGACATATCCATTGGATTTGGCAAGGAGGTCACTAGTGGCGATAGTGAAATTTGGTATGACAGCTTGATGAGAATGGAAGTCATATCATATCAACAAATCTCAGGGCCAATACTGAACTACATAATCTGAAAGAATTATCAACCCAGAAATTGTCCCTAAAAATAATGCTGCATTATCTAAAATCAAATGTGAATCTGATTGAGGCTTCTCAATGTAATTACATATTAGTAATTAATTCAGTTATCCTTATTCCTTAATGCACTGCCTCATTTATCTCAGTATGAAAGCATATTTCACAGAGGATTTCTTTCCAAAAAGCATGGCAACATATCCTGGGCTATTCTTTATTTGCTAATAATCCATCTCATAGCTCTTGTGGGTGCATAATATTCACTGAAGTCAATAAGAATTATGGACACAGAAGTGCTGCAAGGCTGAGTCTTTAATACTCAAGAATATATTGTCTATACACAACCAAACAGCACTTGTGAATATAATTCTAATAAAACCTAGTATGTCTTTTCTTTCAGGGAGGAAGAAAAAAATGATAGAAATTTCAATATGGTATATTCTGGAAACAGTGTGCTTGTGGAACAGCCAGAGGGATTTTTAAAATTTGATAATCTAAATGTAGACAACTATTCTAATGTAGGAGCAATATAGTAAGAGGCCACAGTATTAGACCATAGGTATGACATGGGAGAGGCTTTGTAAAATAGCAGAGTTAACATTTTTCTTAGGAAAGTATTTCAATAAGATAACTAAATTTCTCACTAAGCATTTGATATGCCAAAATAAATTTAAAATATAAACCAACCTACTATTGAAAATACTATATGAAATTTGTATGAATACTCTATGAAATTTACTTATGTCAAGAAACAGACACGTGAGAAAGGATATCAATACCCACTATGTTTCTTTTCTCAGATTTACCAGGCACGCACATCCTATTCTCTGTCCTTGTGACATGGCTCTGCAGAGTGTCTCATTATTCACCAGCTGAAGCCTAGTTATGTTAGACCAGCATTGGGAGGACCAAGTTAAGTAAATTTATGTCTAAAATCAGGCTTTATTCTGCCTTGTCCCACCACTGAGGTAAGGAGAATTCCTGAGTATATTTCACGTGTTATTCAGGTGACTCAAAGGAATATACTTTGTTCTAGGAGCAAAATTAATTTGCTATATGAAGTACAGGCAACCTCTTAATTGTGTATCTGCACACACACTTTTAAAATGACATTGAATCATTTAGGTAGACTCCTATGTATAAATGTTTAGTTTAGATGGAATATCTCTAACAAAATGAAAGGAGTTTTATCATACTGGCCACTGATAAATGGAGCCTACAGATTTCACTGCAGCTAGATATCACTGAGAATTAGAGAACAGATCAAGAGCTTTCCTGTATCATTCTTTTTAGATGACCCTTTATTTCCTCTATAGATAACACTACTGAAAACAGGTTAAGACGTTTCTATCAATCAGCAATATCTAAAATGCAATCTTTGAGCTGTTGTCATATGCCACAAGTGGGGGAGGGGAGGAAGAAAAGAAAAAGAAAACAGGCAATATTTACATTTAGCTAAGATTGTGAATATTCTGGACATCACTGATAAAGTAAATAATATTATTAAGAATTACTGCAGATGAATTCATTTGTATTGCTGGGATCAAATCCTTTTGGGAGATGTGTATATCTCTTTCTGTTATCAATGTAATACATTTATTCAATGCCAGTAATATACCAGGTGCTGCAGCAGAAGCAAACCAGATGGTCCCATAGTTTCCACATGGAGAACAAACTTGGGCAAGTCCTTGAATGCATTTTATTTAAATCTTCCCTATTTGCTATAGAAAAGTGTCAACTAGAGTAAGTCACTGTGCTGTCTAAGGCAGAGTGAAGTTAATGGAACATTGTCAATATCTCCTCTAATTTTTATTACTTGTGCTGACTTAGACAAAATATCTATTTTTATAGTGAGATGGACATATATACAGAATGTTAAGTAAAATCCTCCTGGGTGAACACATGTTAGCTAGGACCACAATAATGAACTATAAATTAAGGTTGTAAAACACTGCCATCAGCTTGTAAAAACATCTATCTATAACTACTGCCTAGCTCCACACACACACACACACACACACACACACACTTAGCCATAGGACATGTTTACCAAGGATATTTGTGATATTAGAAGCATTCTAAATTCTTCAAAGAAGGAAATTATTAAAAGAAAGTCATATAATATTTACACTAAATCATTCTATGTAAATGTTAAAAGAATGTGGTTTATTTTCAGCTTCCAAATCGGAAGATATACATAGTAAAAGAATGAAAGAAAGTTTACGGAAATGTGGAATAGAAGTTAAAATTTTAAAAGTCTATACAGGCCAGCCAGATAACATTAATGAAAGAAGTAGGTGTCAGGCCCAGACTCCTTGGAAAACTGTCTGAGGCAAAGCTAAGGTGTTAAAACTTTGTTGAGAGCTGCAATCCCAAGCAGCAAGCACAGGGGAAAGAAAGAGAGGCATGGAAAGCCAGGCAAAGTCAAGGTGGTGCTTTACCAAGGTGGTTATGACTTCATGAAAAGATCCAATTGGTTGCTTGGCCAAAGACATCTTCAGGTCAGCCTTAGAGAACTTCCTTCCTCTGTACATCAAAGGAAGGAAAGGAGAGGGATCTAACTCCTTGAGACCTCCTACCCCTCACTGATTTGCATTTGCATTTACTACAGGCATTAATTCCCTTGCTTCCAGGTTACCCCTTGGGGCTCCTTGGGTGGCTTCTGAGGAAACCATATCCCATCCCCTGTTGAGGGGTACTTTATATGAGGCTACAAGTAGTGGGGGAAACAAGAGCCTTTTCGTATCTGATTAGGTTAAGCAGGATGGCCAGAGCTGTTTGGCTCCTGCCAGGCAGGAAGGAGCAGTGGAGGCCACACCAGAGCCCATAACTCACTCCAGAGGCAGCCAAGACCCACAGTGCTGTTAGAAGCTGAGGCAGAGTCAGCTGCAGTGGTGGCAGCAGCAGCCAGGATCCTCCGTGAGCGAATGGCCAAGGGCCCAGTAGACAGCTGAAGCTAAGTGGATCAGAGCAGGCTCATAAATTGGACCTATTGTATTAGGTGGGACAAATTATAACTGACACTCATCCCCAGTGAGGGGAATATCATAAGGA
The DNA here is from genome assembly GCF_009873245.2 of Balaenoptera musculus. NCBI lineage: Eukaryota > Metazoa > Chordata > Mammalia > Artiodactyla > Balaenopteridae > Balaenoptera > Balaenoptera musculus. Next base: position 67,586,236 of record NC_045800.1, on the reverse strand, counting down.
GTGATAGAAACTGTGGAGAATGTGAGAGGGCATGCTGCTACCCAACTCTAGGAAACTGCCACAATGCAAGAATGTTGGGCCAAAATGCTGCATTGATTGATAATTTACATCAATATTGGACAATACACAAGATTTCTATTCTCCCTGGAGTCTGGAAGCCCAATGACAGCCACAAGGTACGGTCTTAAGGAGAAGTTCTTGAAAAATGTCACAAATAATTTTAGTTATATTCGAGATTCAGGAATTATGGTAACACATGCAAGCCTAGTAATGCCCACAGTTTTGTGGTGTGTTTCTCTTCCTAAAATGAACACTGGCTTTTTGTAAGCCTCCTTGATCTTTAAGGTAAAAGAAAATGCCTTATGTTTACCAACTTGAGAGGATAAAGATTTGGTTCAGGGATGACTGGAAAAAGTAACATATAAGGGAACTATACAGGAAAAATAACTTTAAGGAGACAAAGGTGAATAAGAATTATTAATAAGAGACTGTTTTTTGTAGGAGGCTAAAAATTAGATTGAGAATAAAGCCTCCATCCTTGGAATCCGTTAGATCTAGACTAGTTGTATGTCTAATTCCTGAGCTTTTCCAAGGACTGGGAAAGCAAATTTTACTAGATCCTTGTTTGCCTTCCTCTTTAAAGAAATTTCAGTTTGTTTCTCTCTATTTGAGTCAGGACTACTCAACAAGTTTTTAGTTATCCAAAACTTCATTGGCATTTCTCATTTGAGGCAACCTCTCTTCCTGAATTCTGTCCTCGTGTTTATATATTTTTTTCTAAGCATTTTTTAGCAAGATCTGAAGAAAGAACAAAGTGTAATCTGTATATAATCTGTCATCTATAACTAAAAGCAAGACAATCCCTATTTTATGCAAACTCTTTCATGGAAGACATAAGAAAGATGACTACTTGACTTATTTGGTGAAACAGTCTAACTTTGGTAGCAAAAACCAGACAAGAAGAGAACAAGAAAGTAAAATCATAGATGAATGTCACTTATGTATATAGGAAAAATATTAAATAAAACACACCTAGCAAATTCAATTTGCTGAAGTGAATAATAATACTCATAGGAATTTAAGATTGTTCAACATCACATAACCTATTAAAATATTTACCATATTCATATATTAAAGAAAAAATCTATCTTCTCAATAGTATTAAATAAAATTCAACATTCACTAATAATGAAATGACTTAGTAAATATGAAATGAAAGGAAACCTTCTTAATCTAATAAAAAAGTATTCACCTAAAAACCTACAGCATCTATCTCTATACCTATATCTATACCTCTATCTATACATATATATAGAGAGAGAGAGAGAGAGAGAATACATTAAATTGCATGAGGTCTTTAATCCCATGTCTATTGTGTTGTCTTCATTACTTTAGTGAGAACAAGTAATATTCTTGGGTCTTTATCTTCCTTTTGAAGATTTTGAAGAAATGTGTTTTCATTCAGCTGGGTTTCTAGATAATTAAGATGATAGACACTAGTTTTTCAACTGCTCTAGAAATAAGTGTTAGTATCCAGCACTTGAAGCTGAAATCTTCCTTTTATCCTGCCCAAAATAAGATTTCCTCTTTTTTTGTTGAAGTGCTGTTTCCATCATGTGAATAATGCTCCTTGATACTAACATGACTTCCTACTTTGTTTTCCAACCTGAAACTTCAAAGTTGGCATCATATCCTTGGCTTTCTTCCTGAGGAGGCTGAATTCAAAGGTAAGCCTAGCTGCTCTTATCAAATCATTTAGCAGGAAGCTAGTGGAAGCAGCAGCAGTTTTAAATTAAAATTTCAATGATTGACTGTATTAAAAACATTATAGGGCTTCCCTGGTGGCGCAGTGGTTGAGAATCTGCCTGCCAATGCAGAGGATACGGGTTCAAGCCCTGGTCTGGGAAGATCCCACATGCCGCGAAGCAGCTGGGCCCGTGAGCCACAATTACTGAGCCTGCGCGTCTGGAGCCTGTGCTCCGCAGCAAGGAGAGGCCGCGATAGTGAGAGGCCCGCGCACGGTGATGAAGAGTGGCCCCCACTTGCCGCAACTAGAGGAAGCCCTCGCACAGAAACGAAAACCCAACACAGCCATAAAAATAAATAAATAAATAAACCCAAAGTTTAAAAAAAAAAAAAATTAAAAAAAAAAACACAACATTATAATGTAACATATTAAATTGGTTTTAACCTAATATCAAGAAAATGCTAACAACCATATGAATATATTTCCCTCGTGGTAGCTGACTCTATCTTTTTTAATCACACAAAAATAATCAATTTTTGTAGACTAACTAAAATGTCCTTTCACTAACACACATTTTAATGAGTTGAAAAAAACTCAAGTGCCATGTTATCTTCTACTTACAATTCAAGATGGAAAAACTATCACCATACACAATCTCACTGCACTTTAATCAATTACCTTTTGACTAAATACTCACGGGCCCCAAAGAAACAAGAAGTAGGACTAGAAAAAAAAAAAATTCATTATCAACTTATTTTAAACTTCTTTCTACTATATGATGCAGTAATCCCACTTTGGGGTACGTACCCAAAAGAACTGAAATCTGGATCTCTAAGAAATATCTGCACTCCCATGTTCACTGCAGAATTATTCATAATAGTCAAGATATAGAAACAACCTAAATGTCTATCAATGGATGGATGGATAAAGGAAATGTGTTATATATATCTATAAACACACACACACATATATATATATAATGTAATATTATTCAGCCTTAAAAAAGAAGGAAATCTTGCCATATGCGACAACATTGATGAATCTGGAGGATAATATGCTAAGTGAAGTAAGCCAGTCACAGAAGGACAAATATTGCATTATTTGACACATACAAGATATCTAAAATAGTCAAACTCATAGATGCAGAGAGTAAAATGGTGGTTGCTGGGAGATATACGGAGCTGTTATTCAGTGGGTATATGGTTTCAAGATGAATAAGTTCTGGAGATCTGCTGTAAAACACAGTGCTACAGTTAACAAGACTCTACTGTACACTTAAAAATCTGTTAAGAGGGTAATTCGCATGTTGTGTTCTTATCAAAATAAAATAAAACTCCTTCTTACAAATTTTAAATAATGAAGACCCACTTAGAAGCACGCATACAGACACACGCACACGCACACATTCACTCGTTGTGTCTCACAAAGAGTCAGGCCAGGGCAGAGTTTCCAAGCAATAGACTGAGGGTGGTTTTCAGGGGAGAAGAGAAGATATTGAGGCAGGGTTAAGAATCAATGGGAAAATGTTTCACATCAAATTCATTAGGGATGGGCAGAGAGAAAAGAATACAATCAGAAGCAAAGGGGTCTGTAAACAAGGTCAGTAGAATGAAGTGAATAGCTTCTGAAGCATGAACAAAAGTAAAATAACCTGGAGTGATTACCTGACCACCAGTTCTTATAGGGTTATAGAAGTTTTAAGATAGGAATGGAGCTATTAAATGTACTGAAGCAGTTTGAATAAATACTAGCTAGTTTTGGAATGATGATTTAAGTTCCGAGATGAAGTTCAGTATAAAATATGGATGAGGGTATCACTGATTGGACTTCTCTTTAGAATTGCATTGCAAATGTGTCCAGTAAAATTTTCTTGATGTACTTTCTAATTTATGACCATGGGCAGTCTTTTTTTATTTTTATTCAATCCTTCTACTTCTGAAATATGCATACAAATCACATCCCTGTGGTTATAGTATTTTACTGAAATCTTATTGTATTAAACATTATTCAGCATATAAAATCTAACTTAACAGCTAAGGCCTAGGCAGTATTTTGCTATAAGGCAAAACCTTAGGTTGCAATTTGTAGAAAACATTCCAACTATAATGATTAAAAATTTTAAATCACCCTTACTCCTCATAACTCCAGCATTTAGATTAGAATTTTTATTATCCATGTTACTGACACCTTTGAAATCAGTGTTGCCAGTTCGTATGACATTTGAAATTCAGTTTCTTTAGCTCATTTACTGACTTAGCTCATTTACACTGACTTCTAACATAGAACTTATCAGCCAGTATTTCTCCATCTTCAAAATCTAGAACTTTCTTAGGTGATATCAATTCCACTCTCATTAGCTATTAAATTTCCACATCATCCACATCAAAATCTCTGTATCATTTAGTTCTCTTATCATTTATTTTTCTAGCTTACTTCTGACTACACTTGACTCAATACCCAGACTACGATTCAGTTTAATTCTGTCATTGCTGCCTTCACTAACAATGCCTGTCTTCCAAAGGCTCTTTCCTGTCCCTCTATCTCAGCTACTGTCCCCAATCTTCTCTGGGTTGCTAATCTTTTATCCTGAATCATTTCTACTACCTTTTTTGTTAGTGTTAATTTTTTTTTTTTTTAATTGTGGGGATTGTCACCTCTCTCATCATTTTTCTTGTTTTTTTCTTTTTAAGGTGTACATGTGTTAATTCTTTTTTAAACATCTTTATTGGAGTATAATTTCTTTACAATGGTATGTTAGTTTCTGCTTTATAACAAAGTGAATCAGCTATACATATATGTATATCCCCATATGTTAGTGTTGATATTTTTGACAAAAGGCAGAAAAACAGACTTTCATTAGCAACTGGAATTCCTTTACTCCTTTTGTATCGGTTTTATGCTGAATTGTCTAGACAATACCCAATCTCTTTTTTCCATAAGGAAGCCAAAAACCCCACTTTATTTTCTCTAAGGTAGATGTTGCCAGAAGAACCATGTAGTAGTAGTTTCATCTACTCTCCCCAGACTTCAAAATATTTGTCATTGTAATACCCTTACCTCTCTCCTTGGAAGAATATATTCTACTTTTCCAAGGTTTGCTTTTTCTTCTAGACTTGCAATAAACCCTACTGCTATCTCAACTCTTTGGGTTGTTTGATTCTTATCTTCTATTTTTAATCAAAGAAAGCTATTGCACCTACTTCAAAACTTCAAATAAATTATTGGTTAACATTCCATAGTTCCACACAATCTCCTCTTAGCCCCTATAACATACAGACCTAAACAGACATTTCTCCAGCATTTTAAAGTGATCAAACTTTTATTACTTTTTGGTTTAACCATTGATATGTTTCAATCTTCCCTGAGCTTTCTGTACTATCTATCTTGCCGTATTTCTTTTTTTTTTTTTTTCTTGAAACTCTGGCTCTTCTGACGTATCTTTGCTTTTTAGTTGCACCTTCTTCTGTGAGCGCTGCCCAAGTTTCAAGTCTTGGTCTTCTTGGTGAGAATTTAAGCTCTTTTAAGGTGGTATAAAATTATTGATAATTAGCAATAAATCATTTACTAAACGTGTTTTAATTTTTAGATATCCTTGGAAGAATAAAAGTTAACAAGGTTCTTGCGCTTCAATGAGGGCTTCTTTTACGCTTGTATTAAGAAGTGTAAATATGAGAAAAGAAAGTCTCTATGGGGACTTTACTGCTGAGGTCTGGGCTACACTTTATGAGACAAATCACTGAATATTACAAGGCAAAGTTTGGAGTTTAGGTGAGAATCAACCTTACAAATCCACCTTCATCACTCTCTTCTAGTGGAGGTTCCAACCACTGGTGAAAAAACAGCATTAACATCATATTTGGAAAATTCAGTAAGATTCCTCAGAACAGAGAAAGGAATCACTGTGACGTTAGCTGAAACAGCAAAGTATTTGAGGCAATACTATGGATTTAGAGAACAATGCAAAGACAAAATGAATTTTAATTATAGATCAGCAAAGTTGTAAGTGTAAACTAACAGTAGTAAATAATGCTTTATAATACTGTTATGGTTCAAGGAATACCAGAAAAATGTTTCTGAATAGTGACAAACCCAAATTTGCTGAAATGAAATTTCTGCGTTTTCAAGACGACCTAGTTAATGGAGGGAGCAGTCCCACTCTTACAAAAACAAAGCAATTATCATGGAAATGTCATAGGAATAAAAGAAGATATGAAGGCCATAATTCTGAACTAGACATAATCTCAAATGTTCAAACATCACCAAAGAAATATGCTCTGGTTTTGAACACTCTTTTTGAAACTATATTATTCCCAAGGAAAAGAAGAAATTAAAAAAAAAGAAAAAAACCAACCCAGCCATTCCACTTCTGGATATTTTAAGAACACAAAAATGCTAATTTGAAAAGATATATGCACCCATATATTCACTACAGCCCTATTCACAATTTACAATAGCCAAGATATGGAAACAACATAAATGTCCACTAATGTATCGAGATATATATATATATATATATATGTGTGTGTGTGTGTGTGTGTGTGTGTGTGTATATATATATATATATATATCTATATATATATATATATATAAAACTCAGCCATAAAAAAGAATGGAATCCTGCCATTTGCGACAGCTAAGTGAAATAAGTCAGATGTCAGATGGAGATAGACAAATACTGTATGATTTCACCCGTATGTGGAATCTAAAAACAAAACAAAACAAAAGAGCAAACAAATAAAACAAGAACAGACTCACAGTAAAGGGAACAGGTTAGTGGTTACAAGAGGGAAAGGAGTTGCGGGGGGAGCAAAATGGGTGAAGAGGGTCAACTGTATGGAGATGGATGGTAACCAGGCATGTGGTTGTGACCACTTGGAGTGTATGCAGATGTCAAATTATATAATGCTGTACACCACAAAATTATAAAATAAAAAATTGACTAAAACTACCTAATTTTATTAACCCACCAGAAAAAATATGAACATCTAGGGTTTACAGGCCAAATAATATGCCCAGTTAAATTTGAATTTCAGATGATCAGCAAATAATTTTATTATGTTTTTAGTACAATATTCATTATTTATCTGAAACTCAATTTTAAGTTGGTGTTTATATTTTTTATTTGCTAAATCTAGCTACCATATAAGGATCTAACTGGTGAATATTATTTGTGTCCATGTCTAATTACTTCTGGTCCATCTCTCCACCCCTACCAAGATTATAAATTCTAGTAGGGACCATTATCTTCTAGTAGGGACCATAACTTCGGCATGGAAATTCCAAATTTGTAGCTAAAGAATTGAAATTTGAAGGTGGGACTAGGATGACCTTCATAGACTCACTTCCATCCTTGTTTTCTAATAAAGCTACCAAACATTAGTAAAAAACAAAACTCTCCATCACATTCTGAAAGCTCAGTAAATGCTCCTTCACAAAGAGTAGGGTCTTGTAAAATAGTTATTTTAAATAAAGGGATGAAGACAAAGGACTCGCACTGTTCTCTCTCTCCATCTCTTGGTTACTCCATAAAGCAGTCAAGTTTTCCTTGGTTGCCAATACTACGTGGTGGCTGACATAAGCAATCAACACATGCAAATTTTTCATTCAACTCTCTCTCATTCTCTCTCTCAGCTTCTCTTGTCAGACAAAATAATGACTCAACTGGGCTGACAAATAACAAAATTTTGGAATAAGAAGGGATAGAAAACACCAAGTTAATATCCTTTATTTTACAGATTAAAAAAAAATAAAGTTCACATAACTACAAGAGTACGTTCCCAATCAAAACCTTTCAATAGCTCTGTTATGTATAAGATAAACTTTCTAAAATCTTGGTATGGTGTAAATATCCTCCAAAATTCTGCCTCCATCTTCCTCTCCAGATATGTATCTCATCACAGTACTTAACATTGTATATTAGCACTTATAACTAGTATACCTGTGCTCTCACTGACCCGTAGGTGACCACTTCCTTCCCACCCTTGTCCTCCCATCTGTTCATGTTTCTATTATAGCACTTTTAACACTATGGAATTTATCAGTTTAAACATCTGTCCTCTCCTCTTAATCTGAATTGTGTGATTGTAGGGAACATAGCTCATTCCTGCTGGAATGCCTATTCCAAGTACAGAGTAGAAGCCCAAGGAGCACTTGACAAATGAAGAAACACATACAGTAGTAAGGGCACAAACAATACCAGAATTTGAGTACTGTTATGAACCTATAGGATTAAGCTAAGGATATATCAATATTAATGTAAAAAAGGCAATGAATTTGGAGATGAAATTTGTCGTAAAAAATCACTGTCAGCAATCTCTGAAGCTCACACACATGCTGAAAAGCCTGCTTTAGAACATTCACAAATTTTTCTATTTTCCACTTTCCTGTCCACTAAATAAACTTGATTTTCTTCCAGGAACAGTTTTGAACTTGAGTATCTATTTCTTATTCCATTCTGTTTAATTTCTACACAACTGTGTTCTGTAATTATTTATCACGTGTGCGCACACACACACTATTTTGAAAATAATGTGGATTGAGATTTTAGAAGACTATTCTGGGAAACAAAACACCTTCAATCACATTGTTTCTATAACTATTCCAAGTTCTCAACTCTCAATTTAGAAATGGATTTCTGGAATTCAACTTGTGTGAAAACTAAGACTTGCCATTGTATGCAAGGTGGGAATAGCAAAAAAAATTCTACATCAACTTGTAAACCCCAAATTTGCATATGGTTATAGACATGCTTTTCCCCTGTAAATATGTTTTAAGAAAAAAGTTTAAATGACAGATATACGTATTAGTTGATGCATAACTGCATCATCATTTTTAAATTTTTAAATTTCATTTAGATTCAGTTTATAAGCAGATATAATAAATTTATTTACAAGGCCTGTCATAATGTGTGGATGCATTATTTATGTCTATATCTTTTAACAGAACATTTAATAGTTAACATTAAAAAATACAGAATAAAGTTTGTAATTTGTTTTATAATTATAAGAAGTTACCACATATACGCCATGTTAAGTACTAGCTATGTGCAAGGCACTAAACTAAACGTGTGAATTTAAACTTCATTACTCTCCAGAAAGTTCAGTAATAGTATTATCCCTAATTTGACAAAAAAAAAAAAAAAAAAAAAGGAGACATACAAATTTAATGAATATATCCAACTATAAAAGAAGGGCTTTGTAGTTAGGGAGTTTGGGATCGACATGTACACACTGCTGTATTTAAAATGGATAACCAACAAGGACCTACTGCATAGCACAAGGAACTCTGCTCAATGTTATGTGGCAGCCTGGATGGGAGGGGAGTTTGAGGGAGAATGGATACATGTATATGTATGGGTGAGTCCCTTTGCTGTGAACCTGAAACTATCACAACATTGTTAATCAGCTATACTCCAATATAAAATAAAAAGTTAAAAAAAAAGAAAAGAAGGACTTTGTTACATAACTATTACTTAGAAAAAAAGTGGGCACTTTATATTTTATTCCTTACAAATTTAGTCATTTTACCAAGTATGTTCTCAATTACTTTATTTTGATCACCATCATTACGGAATTAATTCTAGCTTGGATTAATTATAGAGGTCACCTATATGAGTTTAAAAGAAGAAAGCAAAGAAATACAGCACAAATTTAGTAACAATTCCTGGGGATATTGTCTCACAATTATTAAGTATCAGATATAATTTTAAGCAAACATTTTGAAAATCACCATATCAAAGTAAGTGGTTACCTTTTGGAGATCATGAATATATACCTATGGAATAAATGAGTAGGTGGGAATGACCTAATTTTCTGAGACAATGCTTGTGAAATACATGTTACAATGGTAACATCACCCATAGATTCATAAATTTGAGTATTTCGAACAGAGTGATGTTCTTTGGACAACTGTTTTAGATGACGCCAAGACTTAGAGATTAAGCTGCTGAGGTCTCAAGATGCAAATAAAGAATGCAAAGAATGCAAAAAAAGTGTTTTATTACATCTAAGCAAAGACCAAATAAACTTCTAAACTTCTAAATTAAGATGTGTTATACAATTTGTATTATAAATATCATTTAAATTAATATATTAAGTTATTTTCAGATATTGGACTATTTCATCTACACCCTTGAAAGATTTTATCATTAAATTGGCCAATTAAAACAAAAGTCTCTTCTCTGTAAAATGAAATATTGGCTTATATTACGGGATGTTTTATATTTGTAGGCATGTATTAGCATGTAACCACCATTATATGGATAATAAAGTGTAGAATCAGACTGACCAAGGTCTGCCCGCCTCCACAGCCTAGGAATTTAACTAAAAATGTATATCTGCTAAAAATGTATATCTACTTTCCTGCCTCTAAACTTTTTAACATTAATTAATAATATAAAACTACATATTGGTAGTCTTTAATACTTTTTAAAGGCACTGTCTTCGTAGAGGAAAGGATGTGCGTGTAGATTCAGTTTTCATGTACTTTCTCAGAACTTGGTATACTTTGGTGACTGCAAATAAATAATATCTAACTACAATTCACCTTAAAGGAAAAAGATTGTAAGACTAGATAAGGAAGGAAATAATAAGCTTTCATAATATATGATTTGGGATGTTATTATTTAATATTATTGTCCTAAAAGTATGAATATTTTGATCCTTAAAGGTCACACTGTGATTGTATGACATTCCTGAAATTTATCCATTATATTTCATGAAAAAAAATGTGTCTAGGCACTCTCAGGAAGGGTTATTTTTTTGTATGGGGTCAATATGTTTCTTTTGTATATAATATAACATGCAACCAAAGAGAAAAGTATCTCTCTTTCCCAAAGAACATCATTGAAAATAGACAGTGTACAATTCCCCCATGTCTGAGATATCTGCCATAGCCTTGAAATGGCTGGAGAATCTTTTCTAAAATGTTCTGCATGTCTTAGCCACATATCTCACTCTTATTTTATTTCTACCCTCAAAATGAGCCCATCTTCTAGATATGCCATCAATTTATTTTGCCAAAAACAATTTTAAAAAGTGGTGCCTTTTACATTGTAAAACTAATTATGGCAGAGGTGATAAATGGAGTAGGCAAAATGTTTACTGATTATATTAATTTATTTAGACCTAGATATATTAATTGCTTTCTAAATATATGAATTCAAATTTTAAAAAGATGAGAGCTGGTGGTAATCACGTGGCTCTTATACTATAGTGCTCATTTGGATTGAAGTAGTGGGGCAATGCCAAAATCACTATTTGGAAAGTAATTTTCTACCTGGATTTATTTATTCACATTAATAAAAAAATATTTTGCTGTAGTCTTTTGTAGCAGCTGAAACAGCCAAACACAAGTTCGTCTAGGATGATGTAATTTGTATTTGCCTCCACGGTGCTTCTCCCAGGCATAATCAGCTACTCTGTCAGCATCAGTGAACCTCTTCTCTGTAACGTTTAAGGAGAAAATGTGGAGAAGGAATATCAAAAACATTTTTATCAGGGCTCAATTTTCTACCCCACTTACAGTTTCAAGATTCCTGGGCAGTAGATGAGGCTCAGGAAAAGGTGAAAACGGCTAATGACCTTGGTTTCTCATTTCAGGAGTGAGAAGTAGGTAGATAAATGGAGAGGGAGATTGTAGAGGATTTAGTAATTCTGTAGCCACTCAAACATGGGAAGGAAAAATGAAAAGAATTTTAAACCTGCCAATGTCTTTCCCTTTACATATTCGCAGGAGGTAGATTGCAAAGAGAAAGTACAGCCACAAATGATATTGGACTTCTGTGATCATTCCTCAACTGACAATATTCTAGAACAATATAGTAAAGCTTAACTAAATCAAAATACATATTGCCACTACGAGCATGCCATAGGGTGCTGTGAATAACTTCCTTCTCACAAAGGGGCTGAGGAATATTTGGACTGAAGGCTCAGCAGTGCCTGTTCACCAGAAACTAGAGCACACAAAACGACACACACGTAAACACATACGCTAGGCATCGCAAAGTGGGTGTGCCCTGCTAATGACATGCAGGTTCTTACGTGGGGCTGGGGGGAGGTAAATTCCAGTCTTTTAGCTCCCCATCCTACTCAAGGATTCCATGAGTCCACTGTCTTAGAGAGGGGTGTCCGCTCTACTGTTAGGCGGGAGACAAAAATACAACAGCGGTGATGACGGGTTCCCAACAATGTCGAACTCCTGGGTATAGGCCTGGGTAGGAATCCTGGTTGCCTGGGACAAGTTTCTTTACCTCTCTGAGCCTTTTTTTCTATTTCCCAACTCTATACAGTGAACAGTGAGATCACACGTATTAAAGTGCATGTTGCCCGAGGCCTGGTGGGAGCCAACTTTAGAAAAGCAGTAGCTGCATTATCAGCCATCACTCTGTCCTTAAATATATAAATGCATGTGCACAGAAAGAAAAAAAAATATATATATAGTCACTAAGTAATAATAATTAAAATAAATAGAATTTGTACTGTGCCATTTCTGAATTATTTGGATATACAGCACTCTATGTTTCTATCATCTTTAGCAAACATAGAAAACCAAACTTGCCCAGAGTGGTTTAAGAAGAAAAAAATCAAGGACGCACTGAAAAGAATTTAAAAAGGAGAGATGTATGTAAAAGACTATACATCAGTAGAAAGTAAATGTACATTGCAAAGTAACATTTAATGGCCTTGTATTATGTTTCCATGTACTGTTTTGTTCAATTGTGTAATTAAATACCACTGCCTTCTTCATATACACGTCACACACTCCACATTCCCACATAAGCAGCACTGTTTGAATAATGAGGATTCTCCTCTCTCAGTCTCCAGGGGAGTCAATGCCCAGGGCAACTAGCTTTAGTCTTCTGCACTCCAGTGTCCACCACTGCCCTCCACCAAGACCACCAAGAATACTGTCTGAGTAAAGGTAATGCTTTTTAGGCAAATATATACATTTTTAAAAATTCTCCAACCCCATCTCCATCTACTAAGGAGACGGAGATATCCACAATGGAGTTTAGAAGCTTGGATACATTAATAAGATTTTTCCCAATTAGAGTAGCAACATAATTTTTGCTATGTCATACATTTAACGTTCAATAAATATGTAACTTTACACCATGCATTGTTGTAAGATATGGGAACACATAGGTGGGAAAAAAAAAAAAAAGACAAAAATTCCTGCTCTCCTGAAGCTCACACTCTAGTGAGGGGAAGACAAACAATGTAATGAATAAGTTAATGATGTTGTATTTTATAAGGAAAGAAGTGCTATAAAATCACAACAGGATAAGAAGGATGGAGAGAACAAAACAATTTTAAATAGGGAAGTTAAGGTACATCTCATCAATAAGGTAAAACTGGGAAAAGAACTGAAGAAAGTGAGAGAGAGGTCCACTCATACATCAGGGTTAAGAATATTCTAGGCAAAGAAAAAGCTAGCTCCAAAGCCCTGAGGCAGGATAATACTGGCTGTGTTGAAGAAACAGTGAGTGTGAATAAGTGGGTGGATAGATAAGGTAAAGTAGAAAATGCAGTCAGACTACAGGGATTTTAGAAAGCAATTTGTTATAAAAGTCATGAGAAAAACAGAAGAGTCAGGGATAAGCCCATTTTCCATATTTTCCATACTTTGTAGTAATAAATTACTATAAACTTCTCCTTAGAAATCAGGGCTATAGGAGAGCAAATCAGACGGACTCAGGAAAACTTCAGCATCTGTTTCTCATTTTTGGTTAAAATATGTATATGCAGTACCAGATATTTATGCATATTATATATGATTTAATATTAAACATTCCAGTCTGTTCTCCAACTAACTTACATGTGAGAATAAGAGAGACAGAACACACAGAGAGAGAGAGAAGTAAAACAGAAAAATGTAGTAGCTAAGAAGGCAGTTCTCTAAATTGATGTTCCTTTCTGGCTCTCATGTTTTGAAAACACAGTCAACTGTATTACTTGATATCGATTTGTAAGAAAATTCATCTGACATATAATATCCAAGGTGTGTTAAATTAATTTTTGATTGACTATTTAAAGTAATGGTATTGTACAAACCAACTGAAGTAAAATAAGAATAAGTATGGG